>NW_005871221.1:1467855-1539480 GCF_000147115.1 Myotis lucifugus
GCCCGGAAGTAGTCTCTTGGGAAAGATGGCGGCTGTATCAGTGTGTCAGCCACCGGTGGGAGGTTTCTCGTTTGATAACTGCCGCAGGTGCGACCATGCCGGCGCCGGGTTCCGGGTGGGATTGGGAGTGCGGGGCCGGGGGTCGGCGCTGGGCCGCGGCTTGGTCCGGGGAGTCCAAAGGCAGGGCGAGCGGCGCGGCCCGCCGCCCGCGGCCGTGTGACTCAGGGGAATCGGGGCCTGAGCGTGGGTTTCTCCTGAGGCCGGGTCTGCTCTCCCACTTTCCCTAGCGCTTGGATACCCTCCTTCTCCGTCTCCTTAGCCCCTCTCTGAGGCTCTCTTTGCTGAAAAAAAAAAAAACGGGACAATAGTCCTGATTTTGGGAAGGAGGATTGAGTGAACAGATGGGCGTGATAGCGAATAGTAGGTTCTTTCCCCCCGAGTTCCCGAGTAGGCACTCTTTCTGCCAGTGCGGCGCGATGTGGCCAATGTGTTTTTCTCTCCTTTGCTCCTAGAAATGCCGTCTTGGAAGCCGATTTTGCAAAGAAAGGGTACAAGCTTCCCACGGCCCGGAAAACAGGCACGACCATCGCGGGGGTGGTCTACAGGGTAAGCCGGGACCCTCGGGGCTCCGTCGGGAGGGGCACGTGCTGCGGAGCCCACCAGGAACCGGCCCTTCAGGAGGGACCGTGCTGGTTAGGTTTCGTGTGCTGACAACAGTCTATATATTCTTTTCTCACTTCGCAGAGTTTTTGCTAGGAGGCCGATCTACTTTCCCGTCTTAAGTTACTGCTGTAGAAGGCAGGAGGATGTAGTGGGAGGACGCCAGGTTTGGGGGCAGACAGGCGTCTGTGTAACCATTTAACGTCTCTGCTGCTTGCAGTTTGGGACGCTCACTTTGCTTCTTACAGCCACACTTGCCCCGTCAACCAGTTGGACATAACTTCTGCCTTGAATTGTTGAAAGGGTCAAAAGGGAGAATGGTTATTGTCATTAAGGGTAAAGGGTGAGACCTTTTAAAAATAAATCGATAGGTGGATGTTTTAATGGACTCCTGGATCTTAATCCAGACTTCTCCCATGTTAGCTTTGGTTTGTAAGGGAATTCATTAAATCTCTGAGCCTCATTTGAAAACAGGAATGATAATTCCTACCACCTGCTAAGGATTCAACCAGTAACATTTGTTAATAAGCCGAATCTTGGCATGCTGTAAGTATAGCACAATATTTTTGGTAGGAGGTTTTTTTGCGGGGGGGTGGATGGTTGGGGAGCAGGTGATGGCCAACATTGTTTTCCCCAAACTAGAGTAGAGAGCTGTGGCTTATACATGTAAGATTGTAAGTATATATTTTTAAAAAACAGGATGGCATAGTACTTGGAGCAGATACAAGGGCAACTGAAGGGATGGTTGTTGCTGACAAGAACTGTTCAAAGATACACTTCATATCTCCTAACATTTAGTAAGTATTGATTTGTTGTAATAGCTTTTATATTTTTAAACATTTCAGGGCTAAAATTGAATTTACTGTTTCTCCCTAAAACCTGTTGTTCAATCTGTATTTTCTGTCTCCCTTAAATGGCATTTTTATCCACCTGTCACTTAAGCAAGTCCTCCTTAAGTGCTGTCTTTGCTTTAGTCTTCAGTTCAGTTGGTACCTGGTGTGCCTTCGATGTCCGTTGAATCTCTTCCCTCCTGTTCTTCCCTCTGCCACGGTCTTGGTGCAGATTTCTTTCTCAGCTGGCCTATTGCAGTTGTCACTTAAAGAGGCTTCTTTGCCTCTGGTTTCTTCTCCATCTCTGTTGTTTATTCCTCTTGTCATATTGGATTTTGTAAAACACAAATCTAAAATTATGTTCCTTATTAAAAACTTTTCAAGAGATTTTTTACATGTCGACAGTGCTTTTTCAGGATAAAATCGAAACTGTTTAAGGCCTTGCACAGTTTATTATCTTTTCAGCCATTTTAGTTGCCTTCACCCACTGCTCTACTTACACCTGGATGGTCCCTGTTTCCCTTAGGTCTTTATTCCCCTCATCTCCAAGCTGTTTCACCTTTGCTTATACCAGCCCCTTTGCTTAGAAATGCTCTCTCCTCTTCTCTGCTTACATGGTGTTTTTATTTTATTCTTCCAAATTCAGCTCATATGAAACCTCTTCTCAAAGATCAGAATTAACTGCTCTTTCCTTCAATTTCCCTTAACATTTTGTACCTGTGCTACTGTATTGTATTATACAAGGTATAATTTTTGTTTCCCTTTGTCCTCTCCACTCAGTTTTGAAATCAAGTGCTAGGACTTTGTCATATTTTCTTTATTCCCAGCACTTAGTGCGATGACTGATACCTGGTAGTAAATACTTGGTAATTGTTAAATTGCAAGACTTTTAACTTGCCTTGCTCTTTTGTACAACCTGGATATATTTGTAGGATTATATATACACTTTTAGGAGCCAAGGAACTAATGATTTCAAATATTTCATTGATTCATAGGAAATATACTTGCATATAGTTAGATGCACATTGCCAATTTTATGTTTATTTAAGTTTGGTTAAACAGAGCAGTTACAGTGCAGATATACTCAAAAACATCTGTGTACCTGAACGTCGAATTGAGCCCTGTGGTAATTGATTTCAGCTATTTCTCATTGTGATTTTCAGTTGGTGTGGAAATATATTTGCATATAGGTAGGTGTATATTGCCAGTTTAATGTTTATTTAAGTTTGGTTAGACGGAGCAGTTACAGTACAGATATACTTTAAAACATCTCTCTATGTACCTGAACGTCATGGATGTTTTTGAAGAAACTCCACTTCTAATTGAACCTGCTGGTAACTAATTTCAGCTGTTTTTCATTATGTTTTTTTAGTTGTTGTGGTGCTGGGACAGCTGCAGACACAGATATGACAACCCAGCTCATTTCTTCCAACTTGGAGCTCCACTCCCTCTCCACTGGCCGCCTCCCCAGAGTTGTGACAGCCAATCGGATGCTGAAGCAGATGCTTTTCAGGTAAGGTTCCAGGATGAGGATTTCTACAGCATCTTTTTCTCATGCCTTAGATTTGCAGGAAGGGAAACCTGGAAGCTAGAGAAAAACCATTCAGAAATACATATTTTATTTTAGAACTCAACTGTTAATAAAAAGCCATTTTATTTTATTTTTTTAAATTTTATTTCAGAGAGGAAGGGAGAGGGAGCGAGAGATAAAAACATCAATGATGAGAGACAGTCATTGATTGCCTGCCTCCTGCATGCCCCACATTGGGGATCGAGCCTGAAACCCAGGCACATGTGTGTGTGCGTGCCCTGATCGGGAATTGAACCGTGACCTCCTGGGTCATAGGTCAACGCTCAACCAGTGAGCCAAGCTGGTCGGGCTAAAAAGTCATTTTAACTTTATAAGGCTTTTGATAATGGGTTTGAATTGCTGGGGTCTGTCTGTTTTTTTTTTCATGAGTAAATGACATGTGACCAGTTGAGTCATTTCCTCAGGCATGGGGATATTACTGGATAAAAAACCTTTTTGTTCATAGGAAGAAAGAGCTGGAAAGAACCTCTGAGGAGTTCATCTTGTTACACAACACAAATGATTGTTTTTTCCTCCCTCTTTCAAGGGGCATGAACAATAAAATTAAAAATGTGACATTGATACTAACCGATATTTACCTCTTTGTGCCACGTCCTGCGCTAAGTGCTTTATGCCTGGTCTCATTTTATCCTTTTAATCCTGAGGTCTGGGCTTCTCCAGTTTATCTGTGAACAAATTGAGGTTTAAAGAGGTGCAGTCACTTGCCTGTCCTGACTTCACTGCCTGCTGACTCCCACATACAGTTCCTCTTAGTAGTTTGGTTTTTCTTTCTTCCTTAATAATCACATCATCACTTCATGTTTGTATAGGTCTCGACAGTTTAAATTCAAGTCCATTTTCTGATTTACTTCTCGTGAAGAGAGGCAGTGTACTGTAGTGGAAATAGCCTGGATATGTAGTCTTGGGTTGGAATACTGGCTTCTTTTGGGACCTGCCTTACCTTTCACAAATTCTCTCCTCTTTCCTTTGTGGAATGTGTGCATCATGATACCGTTTTTTTTTTTTAAGTGTTTTTATTGATTTTAGAGAAAGAGAGAGGGAGGGAGGGAGGGAGGGAGGAAGGAAGGAAGGAAGGAAGGGAGAGGGATAGAGAGATGGAAACATTGATGAGGAGAGAAACATCATTGATTGGCTGCCTCCTGCAGGCTCCCCTTTGGGGATTGAGTCGGCAACACGAGATTTTAATGAAAAATTGGGATTTCTGGCTTCTTTTGAAAGAAATTCAAAAAGTGTGGGGTAACACATGGCAGTAATCTTCTGGAACTGAGTGTCAGATGTTGCCTTGAGAAGCGGGTCCTGTGTCTGGTCTGTCAGTCGCTGCCTGGTTCACTTACCTCTGTTTCCTGCTTGGCCCTTGCCTTCTGTACATTTGCAGGCTTTCATCTGGCAGGGCCCCTAGACTCTCAGTAAGTGGAGAAGAGGTTAATGTAGCTCTGCAGCAATAGTAGTATAGCTCCCATTTTACTGGTCAGTGACCAGGACTTACAAGTCATATGGGCAGGAAGTCTAGTCATATCCACCCAGTTTCTGCTCTGGCTGTACGAGACCTTATGTCAGTAATTTCTATTTATTTATGTACATAATCATCATCCTAACCCTGGAGATTTATTGCCTATCAAATAAATTCTTCCAGTATAGTGTAAGAACTTGTTAAAGCACATTTGTGGTCAAAATTTCTGATGAGCCCTGGCCAGGTGGGCTTACTTGGTTGGAGCATCGTACCGTGCACCAAAAGGATACTGGCTCAATTCCTGGTCAGGGCACATACCTAGGTTTCAGGTTTGATCCTGGGTTGATGTTTCTCTCATACATTGATGCTCCTCCCTCCCTCCCTCCGTTCCTCCCCGCCCCCCCTCCCCCGTCAAATCAGTAAAAAAAAACAAAAACCCGTCTTCCGGATTTTAAGGAAAAAGAAAAAAAAGATTTCTGAAGACATTTGTGATTTTGATTTGATTTTAAATACAAAGCTCCCTCTGGTGGTTTGTATGGTGCATTACATTTAAAACAATTTTGAAACTTGTAAAATTGCAGTAAATAGACTATTTCAAGAGTCCTTGCAGTGGACTCTTGAAATAGTCCAAACATTTAGCTAAATCTAGCAGATGTTTCTGTTCATCTCTTTAGAATGTTTTAGGAATTTTAAATTCTCTCTTTTCAGTGTTCTATTGTTTTTAGTTTAACATACTTTGTAAAAGCTAAATTTTATAAAAGTTTTGAGAGGAACATATAAAAATTTAAACCAGAATAATTATGGTCTTTTATATCTTCTGACATTTTTGTTGAGTTACATAAAATGAGTCAGTTGTATAAGGAAAAAAGTACAGGATTTGACTTTATTATTATTTTTTTAATTTTTTTTTATTGACTTCAGAGAGGAAGGAAGAGGGAGAAAGAGCTAGAAACATCAATGATAAGAGAGAATCATTAATTGGCTGCCTCCTGCACGCCCCACACTAGGGATCGAGCCCACAATCCGGGCATGTGCCCTTGACCAGAATTGAACCTGGGACCCTTCAGTCCACAGGCTGACGTTCTATCTGCTGAGCCAAACCAGCTAGGGCAGGATTTGACTTTAGAAGCAAGGCTTATGACAATGCCTAGTACAGGGCCTGGCACACAGTTAGATCCCCATAAAATTCATCCCATTCCCAATTTTGTTTCTGTCAAAGTTGTAACCACTTAATGAAATAGTGGCAGTGTAAAAAATGCTTTTTGTTTTCTGTCTTCTCATATATTTTTGGTTAAGTTACAGTGATACAATGTAGACTCATTTTTTTTTATGCATACTCTGATCACCAGGTATCAAGGTTACATTGGTGCAGCCCTAGTTTTGGGGGGCGTAGACATTACTGGACCTCACCTCTACAGCATCTATCCTCATGGATCAACTGATAAGTTGCCTTATGTCACCATGGGTGAGTGTAATGTTTCTCTGATGTTTCAGAATCCTCTTATTTACCGAGATGGTCTCTTAAAGAGCTGGTCTATTTCTTATTAGAGAAGACAGTGCAGTAAAGTGATTCATTCTGCAAATATTTGAGTTCTTTCTACAGGTTGGCTATGTGCTTGGGATATAACAGTTAACAAAAATTTTGATAAAGATTCTTGCTTGCAAGGAGTTTATATTTTAGTGGACAGACAATAACAACTATAATATCACTTTCTAGTGCTAAATATTAGGCGAAAAAAGCAATGTAGATGATATGTTACTGTTACACAAAATTTTACATTTGGGGGAAACTGGGTCAAGGGTATATGACAACTCAATGTATTAGTTCTTACATTTGCATGTGAATTTATAATTATCTCAAAACAAAAAGTTAAAAAAATTAATGCAGGGAGGGACTTGGGAGTGTTGGGATGGAAGGCAGACTGTAGTGTTAAATAGGAAGGTCAAGATAAGTCTTAGGAAAAGGTGGGTTTGAGTGGAAGAGCCTTCTGGGCAGAGGGAAAGCTGGAGTGGAGGCCTCGCTGTGGGAACATACCTGGTACACGCAGAATTTTTTTTTCTTTTAAGTAGAGTAACTGGAATTCCTCTTTACCACTTAATCTCTGAGGGATCATGGGCATTTAATTCCTTTGAACCTCAATTTCCTCAATGTGAAATAATACCTCCACACACAACCAGGTTATAAATAATATATAAATAACATCATAAATAACATATAATTCTAGTACTTGGCCTATAAATAGTAGTTACTCTTTTTATTTATTTATTTATTTTTAAATATACTTTATTGATTTTTTACAGAAGGAAGGGAGACGAATAGAGAGTTAGAAACATCGATGAGAGAGAAACATCGATCAGCTGCCTCCTGCACACCCTCCTACTGGGGATGTGCCCGCAACCAAGGTACATGCCCTTGACTGGAATCGAACCTGGGACCTTTCAGTCTGCAGGCCAACGCTCTATCCACTGAGCCAAACCAGTCAGGGCTATTTTTTAAAAATTATTTTAATTTTTTTTAAATATATATTTTAATTGATTATTTACAGGGAGGAAGGGAGAGGGATAGAGAGCTAGAAACATTGATGAGAGAGAAACATCAATCAGCTGCCTCCTGCACACCTCCTACTGGGGATGTGCCCCGCAACCAAGGTACATGCCCTTGACCAGAATCGAACCTGGGACCTTTCAGTCTGCAGGCCAACGCTCTATCCACTGAGCCAAACCAGTCAGGGCTATTTTTTTAAAATTATTTTTATTATTTTTAATATATATTTTAATTGATTATTTACAGGGAGGAAGGGAGAGGGATAGAGAGCTAGAAACATCGATGAGAGAGAAACATCAATCAGCTGCCTCCTGCACACCTCCTACTGGGGATGTGCCCGCAACCAAGGTACATGCCCTTGATCAGAATCGAACCTGGGACCTTTCAGTCTGCAGGCTGACGCTGTAGCCACTGAGCCAAACCGGTTAGGGCAGTAGTTACTCTTTTTAGATCAGCTTTTTACATTTGTATTTTAGCTCTAAGTGCTAGAGTATGTATATGTTCTTTATTTATTAAATCTTTTTTTGTTGTTGTTTTGTTAATTCTCACCCGAGGATATTCTTTCCATTGATTTTTAGAGAGAGTGGAAGGGATGGGGAGAGACAGAGAAACATCATCAATGTGAGACTCACATCTGTTGTTACTTCCCACATGGGGGCTGGGGATTGAGTCTGCAGCCAAGGTACATGTCATTGACTGGAATCAAACCCAGACCCTTTAGTCCGAGGGCTGACACTCTACTTAGCCAACCCAGGTAGGGTTATATACTCTCGTTTTAATCCTCACCTGAGGATATGTTTTTTATTGATATGTGTGTGTGTGTGTGTGTGTGTGTGTGTGTGTGTGTGTGTGTGTATGGTGTGAGAGAGAGAGAGAGAGAGAGAGACACTGATGTGAGTCACCTCCCCTATGTGCCCCAACCAGGAATTGAACCTGCAACCTAGGTATGTGTACAGGACAATGCTCCAACCAGCTGAGCCTCCTAGCCAGAGCAAGAGTAATTTTTTAATGACCAAAAAGAAAAGAGTGATAAAATTATGTTAAGAATTGGGGGTAAGTTCTAAATTTTATGTTAAACTAGTGACCCAGTGCATGGTTTCGTGCACATTGAAAGGAAATTAATTAGAAGGTGGCCAGCGGGGTGGGACTGGGCTAGACGGATCTGACACACTCTGGAGCCAACCTCCTGCAGTACCTCCCCGGCCAGCTGTACCTGGGGTGGTGCTGTGGCTTGAAAGGCATCTGCGGAGTGAGTGGGTTCCCTCTGGCAGGTGGGGTCCCTCGGCCTGGCCTGTGGGGATCAGTGCGAAACTGGCTCTCCTACATCAGCTGAGGGGTCCCGGAGTGCAAGAGGGCACTCTGCAAAGTTGCTGTTGTACAGGGTGTGGAATGCAAGCACAAGTGTGCAGTAAACCAGATTCGGGGCGGACAGTGCTCCAGCAACAACATAACCCACGGCCGAAGGTGGAATTGCGTGGCCCTGCGAGTAATTGGGCTCTCTCCTCTCTGGTTTCGGGGTGCATCACCTGAGAACCACCACTGCCAAGTCACTGCAGCTCGGCAACTCCTGCGTTGAGCATCTGCCCCCTGGTGGTCAGTGCGTGTCATAGCGACCGGTCGGATGGTCAGACACTTAGCATATTAGCCTTTTATATATATAGACTTCTGAGTCAAATCGTATAGGTCTAGCCCTGGCTAGTGTGGCTCAGTTGGTTAAGCATTGACCCATGCACTGAGAGGTCACTGGTTCTATTCCCTGTCAGGGTACATTCCTGGGTTGCAGTCTCGATCCCCATTAGGGAGTGTGCAGGAGGCAGCCGATCAAGGTTCCTCTCATTGATGTTTCTTTCCCTCTCTAAAAAAAATTAATGAAAACATTAAAAAATTATATAGGTTTAGAAATTTGAGCAGGTTCTGTGTACCTGGTGTTTTTCCTGCTGTTTTTTACCTGTTAGATTTTCGGTCTTTTACATTTGGCTCTGCAAAACTAGGAGCACTGCTGTCTTGAATAGTTTGGAAATTGCCAGTTTGAGACTTTCCTATTCCATTGTGTTATCTAGCCTCTTAGAAGGTTTTTATTCAATAGCTGTTCCCTGTTTGTGGTGTTTGTGGGGAGAATGATTTACCCCTGGATACCATATGGATGAATCTTTGTAATTATTTTAAAATGAAGATACAGTAATTTTAGAATTGTTTTGAATTGCTTTATTCAAATGTATTTATCCTCTTCCATCAAAGTACTATTTTTCCCCATCTGATGCTTTTTAATGTAAAAGTGGAATAGCCTTTTCTATTAAGTACTTTCATTTCTTCTTTTTTTTTACTTACAAAAATTTCACACTTGCAGGAAAGAAAAATGAACATTCCTGTATACCCTTTACTCAGATTTGTCAGTTGTTAACATTTTACCACAGTTGTTCTCTCTCACATTTTTGTTAGTGTGTGTGTGTGTGTGTGTGTGTGTGTATGTGTTTGTATAACCATCCTATATAATAAAAATCTAACATGCTAAGTATCCGACCATTCGTTCAACAGTCGCTATGATGTGCACTGACTACCAGGGGGCAGACACTCTGACTGGTAGGTTAGCTTGCTGCTGGGGTCCAGCCGATCAGGACTGGGAGAGATGGGCCGGACATGCCCTGGAGTTTTGTGTTAGCCCATGTAGCTCTAGATCACATCTGCAATAACAGCTACATAGACTTGCATTGTATGGCCGTACCATGATTTACCGACCCATTCTCCCATTGATGGGTATTTTGGTTTTCAGATTTTGTAACAAATGTGTTCTGATGTGCTTGTATGAGTACATACTTAGATGAATTCCTAGTAGTGGCCTTTCTGGATTGCAAGTAGTGGAATCACTGGATGATTTAAGGAAAAGAAAAGAATTTTTTTTTTTTAAAGGATAGTAGGTGGCTCACAGGATAGCTGGGAGGGCAAGAACTGGTTTTGGGGCCAAGAACAGTGTCAAAAAACATGCTGAGGGGGGCCAGGGCAGGTGAGTACAGAATGGGGCTGGGCCCTGGCTCACTGCTCACTTTGCTGCCCGGCTGCCTCAGGAAGCCAGTCTTCCTGCCATCTCGCTCACCACCAGAGAGCTCTTTGTAAAGGAGAGTGGGTGCTTCTGACTGGTGAAGCTCAGTTACCTCTTCATACAGCGGTGGGGTTCCCCAGATGTAGGAAGGAAGTACAGCTTCTGGATAGCCCAAAAAAACTGACAGATGGCCATATAGTATGTTTTACCTTTTGAGGCCATTACCAAATTGCCCTGCAAAAAGATGGCAATAATTTCTACTCCTACCAAGAGAAAAAGATAATGCCTTTCTCTGACAACCAACCAGTCTGATAGGTGAAAGACTGGAAGAAGTAACATCAGCCGAGACCTAGATGACAAGTAGGAATTAGCCAGGAATTTGCTTCCCCATTCTCTGCCGCCAAGGGAAGGACTTTTCAGGCCCTGTGTTGCACAAGGGACTGGTGTGGTCGAGGAACGGAAAGGCCAGAGTTTGCTGAATGGGTGAGGCTGGTGCAGAGGGCGGGAGGAGTGGTCCGTGCAGGGAGGGGGGCAGCAGAAGCAAGGACATGGATGTTCAGGGGGAGCAGAGGTAAGGCTGGAATGCTAGGCTGGAGAGAGAAGGCCCCGATGATCCACACTGAGTTGTCTCGATTCTGTCCTGGAGGTTCCTATGGAATGTTTTCAAGCAGAAATGATAGGGGAAGAGTTGCTTGTTAGGAAGAGCAGTGTGACAGCTTATAGGGAGAAGTTGGGTATGCGGCGTCTGGAGGCAGGGAGGGAGATTCCATCTGGCCAGAGATGTTGAGGGTATGAACGGTCCAGTGGCAGTAGAGATGGCCACCGACATTACAGAGATCATCCAGAAACCAGCCAACCATTAGGCTTGATTCCAGGTCTCTGTCATCTGACCTCTCCTGTGTTCCTCAGTGCCAGTCCCTTCCTGGCATTTGACTTTAGTGTTGGAGTAACTCCGTCACCTGGGGCCACCTCCCTTCCAGTTGGGCTTTAGATGCTTTAGATCCCCCCCCCCCCCACTTGTTCAATAGTTCCCCTTGCCTCCCTGAGCAGGCGCTCACACCCACTGCTGCAGTGCTGCTGCCTTCAGAGACCCGCCCAAGCCTTCCTACTCCTCATCCTAGGGCAGCCAGAAGCCATTCTGTGGGACTACCCCTGGCTGAGTTACTATGTTCCCCTCATGGTATTTGTGTGAAACAGAATTCCAGGATTCCAATCTTTTCCAAACTCTACTTTCCCTAGCCATTGTCCCTCCTGCCCCTGCGAAAATTTGAGAGTAGAATTTGTATTTTACTCCCAGAGTTGCAGACTCCTGTGTGACTCTGAATATTTGGTGGTTAATTTTCTGGTCCTCTAACTCACTCGTGCCAAAGAATGTCTGAAACTTAGCGCTAGAAACCTTAGCGGCCGGTTATTGTTTGTGAACTGGCAGTTTACAGCACCGCTGAAGAGAGTTGGTGTAGACTGTGTTCCATTTGTGTGGCTCCAGGAGAGCACAGAGCATTGCATGTGTGATAGGTTCTTCTCTCCCCCCCCCCCCCTTCTTTTTAAAGCTTAGTATTAGTTCACATTTAAAGCACATTATGGAGTGTCTCTGTGCCAGAGCATGCTGTTACATTATTTTCAGTTAAAATTCTATGGAAGGGATGCTGTCATTGCCATTTTATTGATGAAAATGGCTGAAACTTAAAGGAGTGATTTAGTAACTTGCCTCTTATTGCTCTGCCTGTAAGTGGCAAAGCTGGGGTTTGAACCCTTGTTTCTAGCTCAAGCAAGCCCAGTACAACACAGCTGCTTTGATTTGATTGTCTTACACGTGTTACTTCATTAAGCTATTAAGCCTTGCTTCTAAATACTGAAAATATTTATACAAATTCCCGAAGGGCGTTTGTTTTGCATGCTTTCGACCACTCTTTGTGCAGATTTTCCATCCTGCACATTAAACACAGTATTTACTGAAACAGTTTTATAGAATCAAAGGAAAATTTAAAAAATTATACACAATTCTACCACCCCAAGACAACATGATTTTTATTTTTACTTTTTTCTAATCTGAGTTCATTGGGAGAGAAGCCCTTTCCCAGAGATTGTAAAAGAAAATACAGTTTTCATACTGCCCTGTCTTTGTCTTTTTCTTTGAGTTTCTTAGCCATTGTTCACTCCTAGCCGGTTTGTACACATCTTTGCCTGTGGTGGTAGCTGTGCAGGGCTGCCTTTCTTCCAAATGGAGGCCGTCTTCTGTTGTTATTTTTTGTTCTTTTTTCCCTCTGAGAGGCTGGGGAGCTGGATTTTGGGAGAGATTCCTAGAATTGCCAAAATTTGGTGGACTTTGTTTTAATTCATGTTACTAATTTTGGGCGAGCTGCAAACTAAACCTCAAACTGTAGGTAAAATAGAGGGCCTCCTAAATGAATGGTTCCCATGGAGCATTGACATTCACTGTGGACTGAGGCTTTTCATGAATGTAGCTTAAGTGAGAAAATGAATATTTCATGCAAATTCTCAAGCTTTAGTTAAATTATAAGTTTTTTATTATAAGAAATGAAAATATCTTTGTAATTAATCTTTTTTTTTTAATCGGAGTGATTTGACAGTAAGAGCTGCAAGTTACAAATTACCCGTAAGACAAGGGTGTCCAAATTTTGTCTACTCATGGGCCTGTGTTGGCGCCTAGCCAGGCGCCTGAAGGCTACTCTTAATTTGCATTGACTAGAAGACACCTGTCTTGCCGTGTGCATCTTGAACATGCTGGCACAGCTCATTGAGCAGAGTCCAGGAGCCTCCTCTCTGAGGACTCGCCTTCCCGAGGGTTCACTGAGGAGAAGAATCTATCAAACTCCGTATGGTGTGGCCCTTGGACAGCTTCTGTCCTAAAACCTTTTATGGACGTGGTGCTGACCATGAGAGCGTCACGCATCCAGCAGCGTCCCAGCTGCACCGCAGTGTTGAGAGATGCTTTACTGATTTAATCTTTGCAAGACTGTGAGGTGGGTGCTGTTATCCCTGTCTTACAAATGAGGAAGTTGAGGCTCACAAAGGTATGCTAAGGTCACATAGCTGGGAAGGTGCATGATGTGGGAGGGGACCCCATTCACTGTGACTGTTCCCCTTGGCTGTGTTATTGCTGTGAGTGGTGTGTGGCATGTGGTCCAGACCAAATGTGATTTGGTTTATTCTAAAAAAACGGGTTTCTTAAGTTTTATTTAATTATTTCTTTTTTAAGAAAATAATTTTCATGCGACTCAGATGATTGATTAGTGTGATTGTTGAAAGCCAGGCAAGATTCTTTGACTTTTCTTTCCACTAAGGGAAAAGGATTATGGTTCTATTTTTTTATAGACAAAATGTAATTCTCAGATTAATTAGCTTATTCTTTTAACTTGCCAGCTTTCCTTTATTAGGCAGACTGAAGTGGTGTCAGGAGAAGCCTGGGGACAATCTTTTGCTATTAGTTTGGCAGTGTTCCTTGAGCAGCATTGGCAAGGTATATACAATTTTTGTTTTTGCCCACTTATTCACATAGAGAATTAATATGAATAAAATTTCAAGCACGACATTCGTGGAAATGAGGCCCTTGGACAATTTCGGAATTCTAACTTAAGGAATAAACATTGGTATGCACCATCAGGGACGACTTGGGTCACTGTCAGACCATTCAGGTAAAACTCGATCTCCAGATAAACTGGCTATGCAGTTTCCTAATTACTGGAATGTACCTCTCAAGTCCCAATTTACAGAGCCCCCTAGCGATTAAAAAGATGCAGGACAGAGTAGTAAACATACTGCTGTCTCACCTTGTGGGCAAAAATGAGTCTCAGAAATTAAGCTGGAACATAAGAACAATGGCAGGGAATACCAAATTCACTTTCTCTGTATTTTTACACTGAAGTGCAACCTTTGTGCAAACATTTTGATATCTCTGCATGACTTGATTTTGAAAATGTTCCTGCGCTGTATAAAATTAATGCACTAGAAGAAGGCAAGTATTTTTTCCACATTCATTTTCAACTCTTAGATCAGGTGTGAACTCTGTATGTAGGCCTACATGACAGCTTCTTAGAGGGCATGTGGACTTCATGGCTCTGGTGTTGCTGGAAATCCTTTTCATGGGCCATGTGACTTTGCAGGGGATTCCCCAGGCATGTGTCCCAATCAGCACTGGAGTGAGCCTCGGCCCCTGCTCTCTGTGGGTCAGGGGCTATGCAGTGGAGGGAACCCTATTCTGGTGGGAACTTTGTCCATACAGTAGGTGACCACCCAGAGCAGGCTTTCTGTAACCAGCTGAAGTATCACCTGTAATCCTAGAAAAAGAGATGGAAGGCCTGGCTTCAGTCCCAGCCCTGCTTGACCAGGGTTAGTCCCCTAATCTCTCAGAACCTCAAACCCCTCATTTCTAAAAACAAGCTGGTGGTTTTTGACTTGGGAAGATCACAGGGCATTGGGATGCTGCAGTGTCATTTTGTGTGTGAACACATTTCTTCTGTGCACGTGTTGCTCTTCCTGTTGCGCTTTGAGGTAGTGTGGGACAGTGAAAAGAACTGGGCTTTGGAGTCCAACTGGGTTCCAATCTAAGTCCAATATTAGCTTTTGAGTATGAGCATTGGTGTCTTTTTCTGTAAAATGGTGGGTAGAGGAACTGTCCCCTGGAAAATGTGAGGATTAAGTGGAATACCATATGTCAAAGTCTTTATGTAGCACAGTGTGCTGTTATGTGCATGGTGTTTTGATAATTTTAGTGCTAACACAGTCTCTGTGTGCAGGTCTGTGTACTAGGGTTTCTCTGGCAGTTTTTCCTGCTTTGCTTAGTATAAGATGCATTTCAGAAGATTTAAAATGTGCAATGCATAGATTTTATATTTTAAAAATTGTTTGGTATGAAATGCCAGGAATTAAACAGGGAACCAAAAGCTCATGAAAGTTGACTTAATGCATCTTGATTCCTGGTTGCTGCAAAGGTGGTACTAAGCCAATAGATGGTGCCATTTTGTTAGGAAATGAGAAAATATTTACTTCTAAAATTCATCATGTTACATACTGGGAATGTAATATAGCCAACGCTTGCCAGTTCTTAATCTATTCTAATTAGAGTGGACTTTGTTATTGATACGGCATAAAAATGTTGAATGTCTATTGTAGGCAAAATGGTGAGGTATTGAATTAATATGTAGGGTGCTACTCTTCTGTCTTGGGTTCAACCCTTAGTCTACAACCAAGTAAAAGTCCTGGCCAGGAGTCTCTTTCAGAACAGTTAAATGCAGTCTTTTGTTTTCAAACCCCACTTCAGGTAACTAGTTCATCCTTACCTGCCCTTGGTTCAGAATTGGCCCTGCTACAGAAAAGTGCCTTTATACTCTCATAACCTAAGGCTCGACACTCTTTTACTTTCTTATTGGACAGATAAGTGGAAAGTCCTTTTATGCATCCGAAGACTTTTCACTGCAGCGTTCTTAAAACTAGAAATTTGTGTCAGCCGGATCTGTCATTACTAGCTGTGTGATTTTGTGTAGGTTCCTTCACCTCTCTGAACTGTATTTTTCTCCATCTATAAGATGGAGATAATAGCATCTAGTCCACAGATGAATTAAGTGAGGAAATATATGTAAAGGGCTGTGCACATTTTTTACAGTAAGTAGGGTTTCTTATTGTTTGCACACAGGCTCTATGGACAAGATAAACCTTTACTTATGATTAAGACTAGATGTGTTTTATAAATCATTAAACTCTGCGGTCCTTTGCCCTTGAGTGCTCTGAAGGAAATGAAAACTTGGTAAAGACCTGCAAAGTAGAATAACCTGCACTTTGGGAAGTTATTTTGGAATGTGGACCAGAGGAAAGGATGCCTTTGAAAGACCTGTCCGCTGAGACTACCCTGAGCGCCCGCAGTAGGAGGGGAAGTGTGCGCCCTGCGCCCAGCAGAGCACTTGCTGACTGAGAGCCTCTGTTTCTTGGCAGGGCCTGATGATGTTGGAGTCTGCTTAAGAGAGGCATAATTTTCATCCTCGTCTTATTTCCTAAACATAGGGTTAGGTGGCTCCTCTGTTTAAAAGAGAACAATTTTCTGTCCTCGTATCTTGTGACATTTCATTAAAATACATTAATAAAAATAAAACCTTTCACACTTTCGGCCTGAATGCCCCGATTGTTAGTCTTTTCTTAAAAATAAGTGTCTATAACCTGTCAGGTCAATGAGAAGTTGCACTTGCAATTATAAGAAAAATCCCTGTTCCCTTAAGGTGGTATTTTAAATTATTTACTTAGAGTAAAATTTAACTCCTTTTTGACTACATTATGTTTAGAAAAAGAACTGCCTTTTTTGAAAAATTAATTTTGAGTGAAAATGTTGGGTGCTTTAAAAAATCTATTTCTAAGCATATTAAATGGAATATTTTTTTTTATTCATTGGGAATAAAAGATAGACTCTCTGACATTGAGGTACATTTGCTGATGAAAAGGAAGCATTCTTCCCCTCACAAGGGGTTTAAATGTAATACTCAGTGCTTACTCAGGAGTGAAAACATCAAATTAAACTGTTTATGCTGACAAAGGACAAATCTGGATTTCAGCAACCCATGCAAGATTGTCTGATTGCTTGGCCTGCCTCGCCTGGAAGCTTTTGGCCAAGACTTATAATGAAATGCATGCATACAATTAAACCACTTCAAGTCGGTGTCTGAATTTTCCCGGGCCATGAGAGGTGTTCCAGTGCTCTCTAGTGGCTGAACGTGGTCCCCTGGCACCAACACTGTTTTATATTCATAAATCAGCTCTTCACACATTGGCAGCATTGGCCTCCAGAGCAAGCACCAACTGCCAGAGACCCGGCCCTGTCGACAGGAACAGAGTGAAAAATGATCCCAGTCCATGGGCTGTGGAAAGCACCAAATTTCACCCAGGACGAGTGGCCAGTGGACTAACAATGAGCAAGTGTGAGTAAGCGCTCTGTCAGGGAGAGCTGACACTGATGAATTAGAAAGTTGTGTGTGTCTCTTTTATCGCTGCATATATCTTATACCTGGCAGGCCACAGTGCCAGGCAGGTCCTGGGTGCTGACAGTGGACCCTCCTTAGCAGGAGGAACAGCTTTTTTTCTCTCTGAAACAATCTGGTTAAATTGATGGGAAAAGGAGTAGAAATCCTGCTGCTTCTCAGAACGTCATGACTTTGAGAGAAGAGATTTTGAAGACCTCTGTTTCCATTAAAGCTGCCAACCGTACGACTTGCTAAGAACGATTGTATAAGATGGTCTTGGAGGATGGGGACCTTGTCTTGGAATAATTACAGTAGCTAGCTTTTATTGAGCTTTTACTATGTGCCAGGTATTCTGCTTTACACGTCCTCTCCTTCAAGTCTCCAGCCACCCTGTGAGGAAGATGCCTTCTGTCTTCATCCCCTTTGTGTGGGGGAGGGAGCTAGGGCGTAGGCTGCTTCACTGCAGTTTCAGGGCCAGCATGCACATGGTGCTTGATGTGATGATGCTTCCTGGAGTAGCTTGTCAGCTTTGCGGGGTTGGGAGAGGGAACTCAGTGATGTGCTGGGGGGAAACAGTGAGGAAGTGCCACTCCTGTCCCATCTATGTGTTTCCAGAATTGCTGCCAAGTGGGCACCTGGCATGGTTTGTTTGAAGGAAGGAGTTGGAAGTTGCCCTCAGTGCATGCGCTTAAGAGCCACAAGACTTAGGTTTGACTCTTGGCTCCACTTCTTAATGGCTGTATTACCTTTAAACTAGCTGAGCCTCAGTTTCCTTGCTTGTAAAATGGGGAAATACTTACACCACTTGAGGTCAAGGTCCAGGTCCTAAAAGGCCTTCAATAAATTTTCCCCAGCCCCGTCTGAGAGTCTGTGAGCATAGACCTTAAAGCACATTTCTACCCGCTGGCTTCCAGATCCTTCCTAGAGTTTGACTTAGAGCAGCAGGTATTAGAAGATTATTTCAGTCTTATATTGTTTCTTCAGTATGTCTGATAACATAGTTTCTAGAATTGCTGTTTGATTTAGTATTTCAATGAACTCTATAAAAATGTTTCATGTTTTAAAAAAAGCCATACAAATGAAGGTCTTTTTAAATAAATAGAGCAAGTAAAAGCAATATCTCAGATGGTAAATTTTTTTTATACATTTCATATTTTTTCTTGAGTTGGGTTATTCTCTCAGGAAAAGTTAGGTTCAAATTGAGCTACTAATGCTGATAAACACCTTCAGTGGTTTTAGAAAATGGAGACTAATTTAATTTGTTTTGAATGGGGCTATTTTAAAATAAAGACTCATAACAGACCCTGAGTGGTATTGCTAAACAGTGAATGGCATCTGTTTAATCATTTAAAACATTTAACTAAAATCCCAGTCTCATTTGAATTTCCAAGCAAAACAACACAAATGAACTATATCCAGATGTGTGGTAATTGTTCTGCTGATATCTGAAGAAAAGTTAGATAGCATGCTTTTTTGGGGTGGGGAGCTAAGAAAATACAGCTGCTTTCATGCTTACTTGCTAATCTTGATGTTAAGCTTTTGGCTTTGTTTTTTAAGAGGCAACATGGTAGAATGGAAGGAATGCCGGACACTTTATTTTTTAAATTTATTTTTATTTTTTCAAAAATGTTTTTATTGATTTTAGAGAGAGAGGAAGGGAAAGGGGGAGAGAGAGAGAAAAAAACATTGATCTCATGATCAAGCCTGCAACTAGGGCATGTGCCCTGACCGGAATCAAACCAGCGATCTTTTGGTGCACGGGACAACACTAAACCAGCTGAGCCACATTGGCCAGGTGTTGGACACTTTAAATTCAGATGATCTGGGCGCACATTCCCAGATTTGCTAATCATTGGCTGTGTGATATGGGCAAATTCCTCATCGAGGTTTAGTCTCCCTGCTTTGTAAAACAGGACTACTGCTACCTGCCACGTCTGAAGAACAGACAAAACTGATGTGACTGCTTCGAAATTTCTTCAACACCATGTGTACTGTTTGTTGTGGTCCTTTCAGTAATTTTTTGGCCACGGGGTAGACTTCTGGATAAGTGGGATCTGGCTTGGCACTGATATGCTCAAAGGACTTCATTATGAGGATGATTTTTACCTCTAAGAGCATTCTAAGGAAGGATGTTGTAGAGAGACGTGGTGTATTTATTTGTTTGTGATGATTGATTACTGTTGTTACTTGGGACTATTGACTCATGCATGGATTGACCATCAGGCCCCTGTATACAAATTTTAGGAATAAGCGGCATGCTGCTGCTGTTACACAGCAAGACTGTGACAGCTGGTAAGGTCTTGGTCTTTTTGCTTTTTTTTCCCCTCCCATGTTTCCGCAATGTCGAATTCTCATTTTTATCTAAGCTTATACCATAATAAATTGCAATTAATTCATGGTCTTTGAAGAAAAATAGAAAGAAAAAATGTAAGCAGAAAGTAAATAGCACGACCCAGAAATAAGTGTAATATTTTATGTTGTTCCAGATTTGTATAATATGTATTGTATAAGCATATCTGTTAATATTGCTTTGGAATATGTCATTCCACCCCCCACCCCCAATTAAATATTAGATCACTAGAGGCCTGGTGCATGAAATTTGTGCACTGGGGGTTGGGGGGGGGGCAGGGGGGAGTCCCTCAGCCTGGCCTGTGCCCTCTCGCAGTCTGGGAGCTGTCAGTCAGACATCCTTAGTGCTGCTGTGGAGGTGGGAGAGTCTCATGCCACTGCCGCTGTGTTCGCCAGCCGTGAGCCCGGCTTCTGGCTGAGAGGTGTTGCCCCTGTGGGAGCACACTGACCACCAGGAGATAGCTCCTGCATTGAGCGTCTGCCTCCTGGTGGTCAGTGCACGTCATAGCGAACGGTTGTTCCGCTGTTCAGTCGATTTATATACTAGCCCTTTATTATATAGGATGGACATCTTTCCATTGCCAAAAAATATTGTCATGTTTAATAAATGTATATATAGTATTTTATTATTTATTTTCCATATCTTTTGATTGTTGAATCTTTACCTCCAGTTTTTCTATTTTTTTGTTGCTAATCTAAATAGTGATTTTTTAATATACATAATTATATACATAATTTAGGTACTTGTCTATTAATTTTTTTTTAGAATAACTCTCTAGCAGTAGAATTGCTGGTTTTGAGGGTATGTATAGCTTTATGTTTTCTGATTGCTACTTCTAAATTGCCCATTAGAAAAGATCTACCCATTTTTGCTTCTACAAGCATGTTAGAGTGCCCATTTTACCACATCTTTGTTAGCATTGGGTATTATTCTTTTTAATCTTTGCTCATCTAAAAGGCAGAAAAGGTTATTTAATTTCAATTTATATTTCTTTGATTAATAGTGATCTTGAACAGTGTTTCTAAATGTGTATAGGTCTCTGCCTTTTTGTGTGTGTGTGAATTACTGTCTCATTTTTTTGTTGGTGTACTGATGTTATTTTTCCCTGAGCTCTTTTCAGTTATTAATGCCCTGTATGCTGCTTTTGTTTTTTGAGTTTCAGGGCTTATATTTTACATTGTTTATAGAAGTTGTTCTTTTTTTTAATTTAAGCCAAGGTCCTGTTATTACTAACAGGTATTTCATTTAAAAAAGATTGGCTGGAGATGTGGCCACTGGTGGCATTTGTGCCTGCAGCCCCCTTCTGGAGGTCAGCAGTTTAGGCACCCACAGTGGCATCTTGACGCTCATGGGTGAGGAATCCCTGACAGTCAGATGGGAGCAGACTGTGCTTTCTGGGACTCACAGAGGCATTTGTTAAAGGAGGAATTCTTTTTAAAATTTTTAATCCTCACCTGAGGATATGTTTTTATTGATTTTAGAGGGAGAGAAAGGGAGAGCGAGAAACATCGATGTGAGAGAGAAACATTGATCTGTTGCCTCCCATAAGCACCCTGAGTATTGAACCCACAACCTAGGTATGTGCCCTGACTGGGAATTGAACCCGTAGCTGTTTGGTGTACAGGATGACACTCCAAACAACTGAGGCCCCCACTAGGGCAGGAGAAATTCTTTTAATGAGCACCCAACAGGGCAGCCAGGGCGAGGCCGTGCAGAGCAGTTCCTGGCTCCTGTGGATGAGAGAGGGCTGAGCTGTGTCTCCTTCCCTCTTCTTGTCTCTCTCCACACACAGCTCTGCTGCTGGGAGGTTTGGTGCTTGGTGGTTTTTCGGGAGTTGGGAGTGATTGAGCCCAGTGGGTGTGTGTGGGTGCTGTGGGTGAGCTCGGGGAAGCTTGGGGGAAGACAGGGATGCAGGAGGGAGGTCAGTGGGTAACTAGGTAGCCATAAACAGTGTCTTGCACAGTCATCTCTCTAAATTCTGGTCGCTGAATTGCATCTCGTTTTTCTGTTTTAAAGAGCTTTGTTCTGGAAGGCTCTCTGGCTACTCAGTAACTGTGGGTGGGCTGAAAAAGGCAGCCTTGGTGGAGGTTGCTAAGGAGCAGCTACATGGAAACTACTGATGAGACAGGGAGCTTTGGTAATAAAATGCAGAAATCCAAGGAGAGCATTTCACTCTTATAATATCACAGAGATTTGGACCAGACTAGGATGTATAATAGGACATGGTTTTGTGGGTTTAAAGCCTTTTTTTCTTTTTGAAAATTGAGCTTGCTTTACATTTGAGTTTGTCTTAGATTCATCCCAGTATGGTAAATTAGGCAATAAATGTTATTTTACACTTTATCAAGGCATTTACTGCTGTCATCACTCCTTGAGGGCCAGCTCAGAGTTTCCCCAGCTCTTCCATTTGGAAGTTGTACTCAAATCAGCCCAGTTTAACTCAACAAATTCTGTTTAGTGCTTTCTGTGTGCCAGAAACTGCTAGGCATGGGGGATGCGGGTATGAAAGGATGGGCAAGGTACAGAGATGAGAGTGAAACTTTCTTGGGTGGGTGGTGGTTAGGGAAGGCTTCTGGGAAGAGGTAATCTCTCAGCTGGGGTGTAAAGGGTAACAGGAGCTGTGTGGACTGTCGAGGGGCAAGGGGCTACTATGTGCCCAGGTGGGATAGGCTTGAGGTGGTACGAGAATTTAGGAAATTATTGTCAGTTTTGTGCTGCTGGAGTGTCAAGTGTGTATGTATTGGAGAGGAGGAGGGGACCGAGGGAGACAGAGACCTCGTCATGGAAGGTCAGTCATGTGTGTCTGCTCTGAACTATTGTGGCACATAGAACTTTTTGTAGGAGAGAGTGACATAGAGTCACACCAGAGATAGGAATTCTGCCCTGTGCAGAATTTATTAGTCCTGTAATAAATAAGAAGCTTTATCACTTCAGTGGGTTGCTGTGCGGATGACTAAATGACATATGATGTGCAGCACACAGTGGGTGCTCAACAGGAGGCTCTGTTTTCTTCCCCCTTGGCTGCCTTCTCCTTATTGTAAGTTCTTTGAGGACAGGCCCCACACCCGTTGCTCCCAGAGCTCACCTACCCTGGTGAGAAGCATACTGTTCCCTCCGATATCAGTTTCCTTCACCTGACATGCCTCTTACGTAAAGCAGAGGCCCCTGTACCATGTACACTGCCCCCTGGCTGTTCTGTTTACTTATTCCTTAAAGGGAAAGCAAATAGTCCTAATTGTTTTTGGAATAGAAAATCAGGGTAAATGTTCCTTCAAAGGATTTTTGTCTTTTTTTTGGTATGAAAGTGCCAGGTTAGGTAGGTTGATGCTGAGATAATGGAATGTCTTAGGGCATTATTAAGGTTCATGGGGAAAATGGGATATAAATATTTAAACATTTTGTAGATCACATGGCTGCTATACTAGTTTGGCATCTGTCTGATGATTTATTATACATATGTAGTTGAAACAAACCTAGGAAACTTGAATGAAATTATTAAAGGGTACTGGTCTCATTGAGTTTACCATCTTTTTTCTTCTTAATGGCCCACTCCTTCTTCCTTCCCCAAGTTTACTTGCCTTGAAATGTTGTGAAAATTTGCATCTTGTTCTCTGACCACTTGGGGCAATTGCAGTCCTATTTGAAATTCTAACTTCAGTTTTCTAAACAGCAGACACACATCCAGAGTTTCCTAGAAACCTGTTGACAAAGTCAACACTTCTGTATATTTCTGAAAAGGGGGCGCCAAAGTCCTCCTTTTTTAAAAAGCTGGGAGCAGGAGCTAATTTGCAAGTGACTTAGAAATTGTTTTTAATATTGAATCTCCCTTTATTTTCAAGTTTATTTGTAGTCCACTTATTTTTTATCTCAGGGGAAACAATCAGGCAGTTCAGCAAGCTCCTGCTTTCCAGAAAACGCTGTGTGTGTGTGTGTGTGTGTGTGTGTGTTGGGGGTGGCATGCCTTGTAAAGGGGGAAGCAGAAATACAATGTAATAAGGACCTCTGTGTCCTTTCTATGTTTATTTCTCCTACACCTTCCAGCTCTTAAAAATCAGTATCTGATAGTGTGAAGCAACCCCACACTGGATAGATACATTTTGTTCCAAGAGTTTAGATTTAATATGTAATTTCCATTTATATAAATTTTGTCTGCAGTGTTGTTCCTAAGCAGGAAAAAATATTTTTGGATAAATGAAGAATTATATTGGGAGGGAAATATTTTTCATTTCTTGAAATGGTGGATGGAGCTAAGCAGAAGAAAATAGATGTGCCCAGGAAAAATCAGAGTAAAACTAATTTATTTACTGTGAAACAGTCCAAAGAAAGGATGGCAAAGAAGAAAAAATAGGGTTAGTAAATTTTAAGGAAGAATGCCTTTAAGATAAGCATGGTTTTACCTTTTACCCTTTTACAATAATTGATTCTAGTTTTCCACAAAGTTGTTAGCTCTTAGATAGATACCCGCCCTCCCCCTATCCTTTTTTCCCCACATCCATTAATCAAATGTTTTGTTTTGTTTTTTTAATATATTTTATTGATTTTTTACAGAGAGGAAGGGAGAGGGATAGGGAGTTAGAAACATCGATGAGAGAGAAACATCCATCAGCTGCCTCCTGCACACCTCCTACTGGGGATGTGCCCACAACCAAGGTACATGCCCTTGACCGGAATTGAACCTGGGACCTTTCAGTCTGCAGGCCGACGCTCTATCCACTGAGCCAAACTGGTTAGGGCCAAATGTTTTATTTAAAATTAAGATATATTACTTGAGTTTTCTAGATCCCTCTGTAAACAACATTTTGTATCTTTTTATTTTATTTTTTCATTTTAAGTTTTACATATGTCTCCTTTCCCCCAATTGACCACCCCCGCCCCCTCCCACCAACCATTCCCACCCCGGGCAAGCTCCCACCGCCCCAGAGTCTGTGTCCATTGGTTATGCTGATATGCATGCATACAAGTCCTTTGGTTGTTCTCTAACCTTCCCTATCCTTTTTTAATGTTTATTTCAGCCTCTGGTGTGGTTACCCTGACTCTTCACAGAGATATTCTTGGACCATGTCACATGCTGTTGTGCGCTCTGCAGGAGCATTTTGTAATTAAAAGTATTTTTTCTGAGATTTCTTTATTTGCATACAAAACCAGCCTGCTTTTTACTACCAAGTCTGAGATTGGTTCTTAACCTGTGCCTTAAAACAGATCCGTAGGTTACTTTTCCTCTTGATCCCTGAATCTCAGAGTAAACGTGTGACTCACAAAATATTAATAGACTACGCTATTTCCAGATTTTTAAGGACACGTTTACTATGAAATTAAGAGGTTTGGTTTTGGTGAATTTGCTCTGGCATATCTGCTAGTATTATTTGGGTGCATTACCTTAATATATCTTTAATTTTTACTCTTTCTGAACTGCTTTTAATAGTCCTTTAAATAACACCCCCCCCTTTTTTTTGAAAAGAGAAAAAATTCTGAGAGGGGAAAATGGGGTTGCCTTTTGCTCCCAAAGCCTAAATGAATAGTCATTGCTTGTAATGCCGGTCTCCACTTGACGCTTCCTACTGCTTTAGATGTGATGTATCTGGTGCTGTGAAGGTAATGATCCTCAACCGCAGCAATATTCCGTAACAGGAGTATCTGTCATATTCATTGGGATTACCATGTTCATTGATTTGTGTCTGTAAATCTGCTGTTTCTACCCTTTAAATTTGATCTATAATTGGACCTCCTTAAATGGTTCAGATAAGGTAGTCTGTATTTTCTCAATGCAGCATTGCTGTCAGCTTCTCCTTTTTCATTATACATTCAGCAGACTTGATAAAATCAGCAGGACACCTCATTTGAAACTGTTTAATCGCTGCCTTTTTCCTTTGCTAAACCATTGAGGTGGTCAAGCGATGTACACAAATCATTTTAAATAGAAAATATGGTTTTCTCTGTGACCCAGCTAAATAGATAGTGTTATGCAAAACAAGTTAAAAAGTAATAAATGCCAAAAAAATCTTCTAATTGGAGTAAAAAATTGTGGGCAACTCTATCTTCTTTTTAAAGGTAGAGTATCCTGAGATATTGCCAGGACTGTAAAGACAAGATGATGGTTTTCTAAAGATTCTCTGGTTTCTGAACAAAGCAA
The DNA here is from genome assembly GCF_000147115.1 of Myotis lucifugus. Lineage (NCBI taxonomy): Eukaryota > Metazoa > Chordata > Mammalia > Chiroptera > Vespertilionidae > Myotis > Myotis lucifugus. Next base: position 1,493,414 of record NW_005871221.1, read on the forward strand.
GTTTAATTTAAAATTTCAAATAGCACTGCGCTGCCTTTTAACATCCATTCTCAGGGAGCCTGTACTTATTTGTAATGCCTTTACATCCTACTTTGTGGGGGGAAATTTGCCATCTGTTAATATCTATGCAGCATAACCTTTCAGCCATTTGCTATTGTGATAATAAATTTTTGTTTCTTTGTCTGTCATTTTGTCTACTCAGCTGTTACTCTTCAAAGTACAAACTAAAAATAATAGCTCTAAATAAATGCCACATAATAAAGTGTTTTACAGTTGTAGCTGGAATATCCTGGTGGCTGCGGCTCGCAGTCCTATTACCATTGCTGGTGCTGTAGTTTCTTTCCTGCATGTCAAGGTGACTCTACCAGGGCCAGCTCATTAAAACAATCTATTCTTTCTAACTGGCTTGGTATTTAGCGCTGTACCCAGCAGCCTGCCAGGGCACAGTTGTGGAGCACAAGACTCACGGCATAGGATATATGAAATTATGTGGCATTCACTTTTTAAAAAAATACAGATTCTCCATAACCTCATTTTCCTGCTTCAGCACTTTATTGTAAATAATTTACAATTACTACTATCAGTAGTAGAAGTGGGGCCAGTTGCAGGTTTACCCAAGATAGTGGTAAGTGTGACTCCAGGCTTTTGAAGAGCAGTATTTACCTGGTTTATGTGTTCCTATAGGATTAATATTTACACTGTACTTGAATGTGACACTGGGCATGTTTTGCCATTGTTACTGCCCCAAGGTAACTTGAGAAGCTGGGAGTTGGTAAATACACTAAAAATGCATCTTTTTCTTACAGGTTCTGGCTCCTTGGCAGCAATGGCTGTGTTTGAAGCTAAGTTTAGGCCAGATATGGAGGTATGTAAGTCCCTGCAGTTTTATTCTTGCAAATATTTTTCCAGTTGTATGTCGAACATTTGCAAATTGCTGATTCCTCCAAAGCTTGTACAGCACTGTTGTTAGTTGGAATGCTCGCTGGCACAGACACTGTGTTTGCTGAGAAGACCGGTTGCTCAGGGAAAGCTTCACTTGGAGTGGCCCTGCGTGCCTCTTGGGCTTGAGGTCAGCACTGTTCAGCTTTTGCTCTGGCTTTGGGCTGTTTAGGAGTCTTCTTGCCTGTAAATGCTGCTGCGGTGTCGAATATTTTCTTATGGACTAAGCTTTCTGTGTCATGGTGTCTCAGAATGACAGGTTTTTTGTTTTCTTATTAAGAATAGAGAAACTATGAATGTCTGTCTGTCTCACAGCCCTGGTCTGAAAGTGAGGGCAATTTTAAAAATCCCTATAGATTGTTCTGCATCTGGCAGCAGAAGATGGGGATGAGACCTTGAGTGTAGTGGACTGTTGTCAGTGTGATGGATCTAGTGTCTCAAACACATTTATAAAGACATTCTTTTATTATATTTTCTTTGGTGGTGGGGGAGGGTGGTATCTTCTGAATGACATTCCACCCAAGTCTGCTTTAATGATAGATGTACCCCCATTAAGCAACCCCCTCTCTCCCAAATCTCCAAGAACAAGCCCACAGGTCTTGCGTTCTCACTTTCATAGGAGTGTTCATGTGCTTGGATACTTCCTGGCACCATGTTATTCCCCATTGTGCTTTATCCTTGCCACTAAACCAGCTTGTAGGCACACAAGTCCTGAAGCCAGCTTTCATCATGTGCTCTTGGTTTTTTGATAGATGTTAATTTTTGATGGGGAGTATTCACTTGTTTTCAACAGTAGTAGGCTGTTTATGAGTGGTTTACCCTATTTTTAATAAATAGGATGTCTCTGGGAATTACTTTTTGACAAAGCTTTATGCCTAATCATCCTTGGAGAGGATTGCTCATTTAAAAAAAAAATTGTTTTTGCACTGGCCGATTTGCTCAGTGGTTAGAACGTCAGCCTGAGGACTAAAGGGTCTTGGGTTCAATTCTTGGTCAAGGGCACGTACCTGGGTTGCAGATTTGATTCCCAGATCTGGTCAGGGCAAGTGTGGGAGGCAACCAAACTATGTGTCTCTCTCGTGTTAATTTTTTTCTCTTTCCCTACCTTCCATTCTCTCTAAAAATCAGTGGAAAAAATATCCTCGGATGAGGATAAAAAATTTTTTATTTTTTCACCAGCTTGTTGTCATTGGAGCACCAAGTGTCATTGGAGCTCTGAAGCTCCCTCTGCTCTGTAGGTTTAGGCCAAGAGCCGTGAGAGCCAGAGAACGTAGAGTTGTGGATGCTGCTCAGCCAGCACAGCCGTCTCCTGCCAGAAGCCACTTCGCTTTGGGTACATGAAGATAACACACATAAGTGACTTGGTTGCTAATGGCTAGATCTTCCCTTTCTTGGACATCTGTAGGAATAAAAACACCTGACTAAAGATAGGATTTAACTAGGTGTTTTAGGCTAAGAACAATAGTATTTTGCTCCAATTAAGAGTAGTAAACAGGTCCAAGTATCAACTATAAATGAGATTAGGATTGTGTTCTCATTTCTCAATGTGAAAATTTATTCCCATATCAGCATTATTTTCTGTTTGGGGTTCTTAAATACAGAGAAAAAAAGAAGATATACTAGGTCACTAAAAAGAAAAAGAAAAAACAAGGTCTTCTGGTCTTGTAACTAAAGGAGAGGAGTTCCTTAGGCTCCACAAATCCATTACAAATAATGAAGGTAGAGGGAGAAGGACTGGTGGCTTTCGTTAGAGAATTGCTTCAGTAATGTCAAGCCCTCCTTTAAACCACATTAATCTTTTCACATTTTCTTGAAAGCTTTGTCTATTTCCAATTGATTGGGACCTCCATATGTTAAAGAAAAATGAGAATTGCAGGAAACGGAGGTATGAGGTATATTAAAAGTGACTTAACACTCTGCTAAAGTAATTTTACATTATTTCTTTAGAGTTTGGATTTGAAATTATTCAAAGGCCATGAATTTAATATTGGTGTGATTTGGAGAAGTAAAGGGTAATGTGATCATCCCTTCAATAATACTTCTAATATTATCAATCTGAAGACTGTGTTCCTTAGATCAATTTTATCTGTAACTTGGAGAACTTCATATTCTGCGTTAGTTACAAGAGTTTAAACAGGTTGTTCAAATTTCTATTTCAGATTGATTACCTAAATTTATAATTTCAGGTGACTTTTTTTATTCACGGAAGTTATTGAAACTTGAATCAGACTGACAATCAACAAAATCATTTTATTAAGGTGAAGGTAGCACCTGCTTCTCCAGTGAAGTGAGTTAAACAGTAAATAGCAGGCAAATAGTAGTGTAACACCTGTCAGTAGATAATACTTTAAAAATCTAAAGATGTTGATACTGAAAAAGTTGGTTGTGAAGATCAGGCAGCTGCCCGCCGGCACCCTGCTTGCTCTTGTGAAGATGAAATGGTGCGTCTTCAGGGGCAGGCTGAGACTGCTCGCCAAGTTGAGAGGACACTGTTTTAGTGACTTCGTTGTGAAGAGAATTTGACCAAGGTGTCATTTGGTTCTGCATTTTCATAGAAATCAGGGAAATATTTTGGTTTCAAATTTCCAAACTTTTTATTTTCTGTTTTCCTGGGAAGCTTTTATTTTCTGGGGCAAGAAACCCTTAACTTTTCTTGTCTATTTTGAGACTGCAGGGTTGGATGACTAAGTCTGCTCATTCCTTTCTGTCGGGGAAAGGATTCTGGACATGCCTCAGACAGAAACCCAGGAGAGCATTGCTGCCTCCAATCTCGCAGGGATTGCCAGGACAGTAACTGATCACACTGCACAGAGAATTGCCTTGGGAGGGGGCAGTTTTAGGCTATTGTAATTACGAATGGTTTGCTAAACAGTCATTTTTAGGTCATATTCATGAAGCAAACTCTTGGCTTTATTGTTGAAACAAATAAATTAGAGGAAGTCCATAGTTGTATGGTTTTTGTGTGTGTGTGTGTTTTAACTACAAACCTGTGCCTTGGAATGAAAGTCCCTCCCTCCTTAAAAACCATGAATGTTTCCTCATTGTGTTTAGCTGCACTGTTCAGTACAGTAGCCACCAGCCACATGTGGCTATTGAGCACTTGATGTGGCTAGTCAGAACTGAGACTTAGTACAGATTTTTGTTAGTTTGCTTATTTTTTGTTAATCCTCAGCCGAGGATATTTTTCCCTTGATGTTTTAGAGAGAGTGGAAGAGAGAGGGAAAGACAGAGTAACATCGATGTGAGAGAAACACGTTGATTGTTGCCTCCTGCACGTGCTCCGACCAGGGCCCGGGCCGGGGAGGAGCCTGCAACTAAGGTATGTGCCCTTGACTGAAATTGAACCCAGGACCCTTTGGTCTGCAGGCTGATGCTCTATCCACTGAGCCAAACCAGCTAGGGCAGTATGAATTTTTTATTTAAAATCTCAATAATATTTATATTGATTATATTAAATAATACTATTTTACATTAGGTTAAATAAAAATATTACAGTTAATTTCACCAACTTTTACTTTTTTTTAAATGTAGATACTAGAAAATTTAAAACTGTATATGTTATTCACATATTTCTATTGGACAGAGCTAGTCTAGCATCATTTCTTGAACTTGTCATTTGTACACCACAATTAAGATTTCTGCCATATCCAGATGCCATTTGCACTTTTTAGAAAATATTTTCAAATTAACTCACTGTTTTATAAATTAAGGTACCATTTACATATAATAAATGTACGGTTTGATAGGTTTTGGCATTTGTAATTAACCAACTGAGACTCAAAACCACCTAATATTTCCTTCACCTCACCGCACACTGTCCCTTCCTTCCTTTCTTTCTTTCTTTTTTTTTTTTTATAAAGATGTTTGTTTTAAATATATGTTTATTGATTTCAGAGTGGAAGAGAGAGGGAGAGAGAGATAGAAACATCAATGATGAGAGAATCATTGATCGGCTGCCTCCTGCACATCCCCTATTGGGGATCGAGCCCACAACCTGGGCATGTGCCCTTGACCGGAATCGAACCCGGGACCCTTCAGTCCACAGGCCATCGCTCTATCCACTGAGCCAAACCGGCTAGGGCGCAAACAGTCCCTTTCTAATCAGTTTCCTCCCCCATCCTCCTCACAGCCACTTCAGTTTTTGTCTTTTTAATTTAAATTTATTTTTAAAAATAGGTTTACATGTATGAAATCTTGGGTTTGATGTTCTGATAATATTTTCCCTCCAAGACATATGAAAATGAACACATACTATTAATATAAGTAAAAATGTATTCATTAGCACCATCATGTGTAAGCCCAGGGTGTGAATGTTAAACTTTGGGAAAACAGGTCTCCATTCCTGCCCTACTTCAGCCCTTCTTACCTCCTCCCTGTTCCTTGAATATCGTGTGTACTTGCCCAGGAAGCCTCCTCACTGCTCGTTTCTGCCAGCAGTGCTCTCAGTTGCTTCCTCCTTTATTTGTGTCCCTGTACTCCATCGCACACACTTGTCCCATTGTCTTATGGCTGTTCTCAGAGACATTCCCCCCACTTGCCATTGAGAGAGGGAGACCTTTGAGGGCGGGGCTGTGAAATCATCTCTGTTTTTCAGCCCCTGATGTTCAGTAGGTGTTTGTTGAGATAGAATAACCCTGAGCTAAAGTAAAATCTGAGTCATCAAAAACCACCTGGGAAATGGAAGGGACTATTTTTTTCCCCCATCTGGGAAGTGCTGAAATTTTTTCTTTTTTCTTTTTTTAGTTAACAGAGGAAGATAACTAGTACACTTCTCAAATAATATACAGTATTGGGGTAGATTCAGCCTAACAAACCCCCAAGTACACAGGCAAAAGTGAAGATGGGACAAAGGGCAAATGCTCTTTGGGAGATTATAGGTCAAAAAGCAGGACAGTGAAGCCCAGCTGGGATTCAGAAGTGCCTGAGACTGGCCTCTGCTGTTTCTGGTTATCTGAGCCAGTGTCTTGTCCCACGTAGAAGCCTTGGTTCAAGATTTCAGAGAAACTGCCAGCTAATCATGTGAGTTTATGACACATTAAAAATCTAAAAATCCGACTCCGGTTGTCGCCGCGGCTCAAGCGCCCCGGAAGCTGCCCCTTTTCGGGGTCGTGATGGGCAGCAAGATGGAAAAAAAAAATCTAAAAATCCTCACCCAGATGTGACCTTCACATTGCCTTTAGTGGTCTTGTGTAATTTTCTTTCTTTTTTTTTAAAAATATATTTTTATTGATTTTTTACAGAGAGGAAGGGAGAGAGATAGAGAGTTAGAAACATCGATGAGAGAGAAACATCGATCAGCTGCCTCCTGCACATCTCCTACTGGGGATGTGCCTGCAACCCAGGTACATGCCCTTGACCGGAATTGAACCTGGGACCTTTCAGTCTGCAGGCCGACGCTCTATCCACTGAGCCAAACCGGTTTCGGCTTGTGTAATTTTCATTTTCTTGCTTTTCTCCTTGCTGTTAGCCTGGAAGTTCTCGTAGCATGGTAACTGGTACACAGTAGGTATTCAGCCAGTATTTGTTGAGTGAGTGGATAAAAAGGTGTTAAAAGCAACTTGGCTTAGTATGTAGTTCCTGATTTGATAACTTCAACTTTAGTGTTCATAATACTTAGCAGTGATAGAAATGAAGGCATAAAAGATTGTATTACTTACTGGTGGTAGTCCCATGCTTTATTTTTATCTGCAAAGGTGCATATTTGGAGATTGTACCTATGTGTCAGCAGAACAGTGCATTTTGAAAATGTGGACATTCACCTGATGACAAGGCACCAGCTAGAGGTTTTTTGGGTGGTGATGAATTGCACAAAGCTATTCCTCCAGATTTTTTCCTGTTGTTTAGGCTGGTATCAGAAGTAAGCCCTGGATGCTGGTTATTACCCACAGGCTAGCTGGACAGGAAACAAGTGATAACCACGCTGGCCTTTTGAGTCCATTTTCCAGTTAAGTGTAAGGAATTGGACCATAGCACTTGGATTATGGTGTTAGCTTCATGGGAGTTTGAAAATTGCTAAAAGTGCTGAAATAAAAACAGGTTGTGTTTTAGGGTGGGGAAGGAATTAAGGAAATGAATCCGAAGATCATCCTGTTTCTTTGTAAGAAGGAATGTTTTCATTTGGCCCAGTGAGAAATTTAAACTCTTAAAGATTATCATTCATTAAAATGGGTAGAAGATTAATATTTAGTCTGTCAAGATTAATGCTGTTCCCTCTTTGCACTAATTGTCAGAATCTTGTGCGAGGGCCGCTGAAGGGTAGTGGTGTGCGGCAGGACCCTCACATCATAGGGAGATGATTCAAAGGCAAACTGTCCTGCACCCTCTGGTATCGACTTGCAAATTAGCATCTGGAATCTAATTAAACAAGCTTAATGAAAGTAGCAGCTGAATGCTGCTGGAAAAGACAATCCGCTTTCCCCCCTCTCTGGTACATATTCTGTACTATTGAAGTTGGTCACCAAACAAATCACGTGAGCACAGTTAAAAAATTAGCATTTATTTGAAGAATAGAAACTGTTTTTCATTCTGTTATGCATTTGGCATGCTCTGGCGTCCCTTGAGAGCCATGCCACAGCAGATAGTGCACAATATTTATAAATCCATGACAGGCAATAATAGCAACTTGAAAAATTCTTTTGCTAGAATCTCAAGTTGAGAGCTGCCAAAAGCTGAGAGGATCAGATCTGCAGTGGCAGCTGCTGTGCCCTACAGTTAGAATTCTAGACTTTGAAGATGCTCAACTTAAAGAAATGAAGACTGCAGGCTTCGCCAATTTTTGCAGGTTTCTAGAGCTCTGGCTCTCTGCCTTTTGAAGATGAGTTGCTGAAGCTTCTACCACTGCCTGAGGCGTGCTAACACCAGCAGGATCTTTTTTCCCCTAGTCTTAGTGTGTCTTCAGTTTTAAGTAGCACATGCTTAGTCAATGCCAACTGTATGGTCCTTTCTCTGGTGCAGTACGGAGGGATGAGCTCTTACCCTATACCCTTCAGAGAGAAGCTACGAAGATAGATGGTGACGTATATAAGTGCCACTTCAGCTGTCTGATTTATGGAGTCATATTTCATCACTCAGCAAGTGCTGGCCTCTAGAGAAGCCCTTATAGATTGCTAAAGACGTGCACAGCCTTCGCCCTAAAGACTTGTGGTTATCTCACAAACGTGATGCCAAACACCTAGCTACAGAGGAAATAGAATTAATCTGTCATTGCAGGCAGCTATAGATCCACTTTAAATAATGAAAGAGTTGATACTAATATGGTACCCTGGCAGCAAATCTTAGAAGTAACTGTAGGTTTTTTGTTTTTAAGTCCAGTAATAGAAAGACACTGAAGTTATAGATTTCTTTGTGCTTTGCAGATGGACAATCGTGTGAGAGCTCAGTATTATTTTGATTTAAAAAACTCACAAAGAATCTGTTCAGTTTGGCACATAGATTGCTCCCAAAGGAAAACAGTATGAGTTCAATGTAGTCGGATGGAAAGGAGCACGAGAGGTCAGGAGGTAGAGTACTGGGCTGTAAGTCTGTTTCCACTGTACTTCCGCATGACTCTGGGCAAGCCACGGTCCTAGACTGTCCATCTAGAAGATGGGGACCCAGAGACCTGCCTGCAGGTTGCTATCAGGATTAGATGTGGTCTGTAAAACACCTCATGTGGTGGCTCACACAAAACTGGCTCTAAAATATGGCAGCTGCTTGTTTTTTTTTTCAGTAGTAGGATAGAAACATCACATAGCAACATGATTATTTGTAGTTGCATCAGGCTTGGTGATTTATAGCGAAAATAGATAGGATTCTTCTTTCCCATCTGAAAGCTTAAAATCGGAGACAGACCTAGGTAGTGGTCATAATGACAGTGGAAGAAGCCTTTTTAACACCTAATACCGGCTGTGGAAGGACTTACTATGGGGGCAAGGTATTGAAAACACAGTAATCATAATAGCTGATGCTTGTTGAGTGCTTCTACTGTGTCAGGCTTTGTTCTAACAGCCTTTTCTGCATTATCTTATTTACATTTCAATAGTCACGTGAGGTCTGTACTTAGTTATCCCCATTTTGTAGAGAGAAAAATGAGGGTACTGTGAGGTCACACAGCTAGTCAGTGATGGACTCCTGGTTTGAACCTGGTCATCTGACTTTAGAGCCCTCTGATGTAATTGGTCACTGTGCTGTTCTGCTTTTTTGCTAGGCCTGTAATTCTTTGACAGCAGAGTGTGGAAGACTTCTTATTCCAGGGCAGCAGAGATGTGGGCTCCTTGGTCTGTTCCCTTTCTCTGGTGAGGGCTTGTGGAGATGACAATAACTACACAAGTGTCAGAGGAGGTTCACATACCTCTGACAAGCGGCATTGGAAGAAGACCAGGAATAGAAAGGTGCAAGGAAGTTAGATTTACAGAGATAATGGGAAATAGAAATAAGTCATTTGGCTATGGAAGATACTTTTTCTTCTTTGAATTCTAGATTTGTTTTCATTTCTTAACTGTCTTCTAACCCAAATATCCTGTGGTTGCTTCACCTCCCCCACCCCCCCAAAGTTTTTAAATATTCTTTACAAGAGAGCTCTTTTTCTCTAGATAGGTAATGTTCAGTTGGCATAGCCCTCTTCAAATTTAGTAATGAGACCAGGAAGTCTTTAAATGTTGGTGAATGGCATTTGTCCATTTGAGGCAACTCATGAATAACTTCAACGAAAATAAAAAAATAAGCAAGGCTATCATATTTGAATAATGAGGTGCTCTTTTTTTCCCAACTGCCAAAACTTTTTAATCTTTGTCAACAATTGTTCTGTCCTCCGTCTTATTTAGGTTGCATCTGTGCGACTCTGAGCTCAGGAGCCCTGACAAGCGGCATATGAATTCTGTATTCATTAGTGATCTTGATCCAAATGCCTCTGTCCCTGCCATGGGGGCTCAGGTGTGGAAGCTGCTGGCTAATCCCACCAGCTGACATTCAGAGGTTTAATGACTCCATAGGAAGGTGACCACTTGCTGGGAGGTTTGCTGACGGAACCTACGCAGCAGACAATGGAGATCAAGGAAGACTATCAGTGTTTAGCCGAAGCACCTTCCTGTGCAACTTGAACCCTGTTGGCATCAAGCAGAGTTTTAATAAATGCAAAATTAAAAAAAATAATCTGACCTTCGATAGCTATCATAACAATGATTTTTCTGTCTGTATTGATATTGATGGTGTTTAAGACAGTTTTTCTTGTAGCACTTTAATAGGTGTCAGTTTAATGAGCTGAACTTGACTCACTTTTGCAGATTTTTAGATTTTAAGGTTATGTTGGTCTGGTTGCTATATCCATTTAGGTATGTTGTATGTCTGGGAAAAATCATAGTTAGAACCAAAATGCATTCTTACTAAATGCTTTTAGGGATTTATGCTGACATTTTTATTTATGTGATCTCTAGCTTTTACAAAATTACTATTAGAATGTGAGTTCTTGGATTGACTTGTGACATGTCACTAGATGTTTTGACCTTTTTAGGTCCTCTAGTCTAAAAATGTTGGATGTCTTATTATTTAGTAACAGCTTCATTGAGATATAATTTGCACCATACAATTTACTTAAAGTGTACAATTCAGTGATTTTTTTAGTACATTCAGAGTTGTGCAAATATCACTACAGTAAATTTTAGAATATTTTCATCACCCTCAAAAGAAACCCATACCCATTAGCAGTCACTCCCTATATCCCCTGACCCTCCCAGCCCTAAGCAACAACTAACCTACTTTTTGTGTTGAAACACTTGCCTATTCTGGACATTTCTCATGGTAGGAGTCATACAATATATGGTCTTTTGTGACTGGCTTCTTTCACTTACAATATTTTCATAATATTTCATCCATGTTGTGCCATGTATCGGTACTTTATTTCTTTTTTTATGGTTGAACAGTATTCCATTGTATGGACATACCGCAGTTTATCCATTCATTAGTTGGTGGACATTGGGATTGTTGTCATATTTCAGCTATTAGGAGTAATGCTGCTATGAACATTCGTGTACAAGTCTCTGTGTGGATATATATTGTCATTTTTCTTGTATATACCTAGGAGTGGGATTGCTGAGTCATATGTTTAACCTTTTGAGGAACTGCCAAACTGGTTTTCAAAGCAGCTAGGTCACTAGCAATTTAAGAATTCTAATTTCTAACCCTCGCCAACACTTATTATCTGTCTTTTTGATTGTAGCCTTCCTGGTGGGTGTGAATTGGTATCTCATTGTGGTTTTGATGGATTCCTTATTGGTAAGACTAATGTAACTGTGGGGCTGTTTAGATGGAACTGTTGAAGCACTGGACACACTTCTTTACACACTGGATTTGGGCAGTAATTGAATTGGTTGCTCATTTGTTTAGATACTGAAAGGTCCCTCTTAGAGGCTCTCCCTGAGGCTGTTCTTGTCGTTTGATTTTGGTCCTAATACCTGCTTATTGGCTTTCCTTAAGATCTGCAGCATTAACATCATAAATTTTGTCTTCATTTTTGGATCAAAAATGTATTAATTTTCTCCTTAGTTGTATTTAATGTAATGCATTAATTTTTAGAGATGTCAGAACCCAAAGATAACATTTCTGGGGCCCTGATTAGAATTATTCTTAGTAGTCATATCCAGTGGAGTTAAATAGTTAATTTTACAAATGAACAGATATTAAAGATGGCACTCATTTTGTTCAGTGGGTGATTTGGAGAATTACCATTGACCTTTAGAATAGATATTAATGAGAAGATCCTGCTGATGGTTAAAGCTTCTCACCAGCATCAGATATTTTGAGTTGTCCTTCTTTTAAAAAGTGAATTTATTCTCCAAAATTTGAACCCACTGGTAGGCCAACTTTGGAGAGGCAGAAGGAACTTCTTGCTCACATTTTCATCTTGTGTTTTAGAAGGCAGATGGAAGTTTTGTTTTTTCACCTGATGCTTCAATAGCAAGACTGCTCTCTACCATAAGAGTTGGGAATTTAACATGTAATTGCTTCTCTCCCTTTGGTTTTCAAGGATTCCTTAGTCTTCCTTGACTTAGAAATAGCCACTTATATGTCTGTTCTCTGGCCAAGTCTGTGTCTTCCTTGTCATGGTGGTGGCTCATTATCATTTCTACCCTTGCCATTGTATTCTGCCTTTGATGAAAGTTGAAGTTCAAAGTGGGATTTTTGGGTAAGGAGGTTGAAGGAAATTTTAGATAGTTTGTTCTATTTTTCCTGTTTAGTATCAGGAAGCAAAAGGGGATTAGAAGGGAGGAGGCCAAGAAGGAAAGATATAGTTTACCAAAATCTGCAATGAGCTGGGAATGGATTCCTCCTGGTGCCTAGGCTCTGGAATTCAAGAATCAACAAATCTTAGGAAAGTGACCTTGTATAAAATTTGAAGGTCTCAATTTCCAATCCTTTGAGGAGTAATGAAAATACTACAAATGTTATAACTGACATAGTTATTGACTTTGAGAATTCATTGATTTTTTTTCTGCCAAAAATATTTCTGTGCAAATTTTTCTCTGTCTTCTACCCTGCTATGTAAATACTGAATTCATTTTTTTATAAAGTCAATATGTAATCAGTTAGCAGTTACTTATTGGGGACCAACAGAATGCAAGGCATTGCACTGGGTGCTGTAACCCAGAGGTAGTATTGAAAGAGGCTGTTCGTTCTGTCTGGCGGTGGAAGCTCCTTATTCAGCCATATGCAAAGTAGATTGAAAAGAAGGGTTTATTTGATTCTGTAGTAGATGGGTAATTATTTGTGATGCATTTCTTTGGAGCAGGTGTTCTATTTGAAATGTTTTCACTTTACATATTCCCTGCAACTGTGGAATGTAGGGGAAAATATACCATATAAGAGAAATATTTCACAAAGTATATTGCTTGCTGCACCTGTGGCAGAAATCCAGCAGGCAAAAATAACTTTTTTGTGACCAGAGACTCTTTAATCAGAGAGTCAAGAGCTAGATTCAGGGATGATGTTGAATAGAAATAAATGTTTAGTGACTTTCAACTGTACAGGTAGAATTAAAAGGAAAATATTATTTCTATATTCTTCATCATGATATCAAAGAGAAAATGGACTTTCCCCCATCTCTTACCAAATTGAAATGCCTTTGCTAACTTAGGTCTCAGGGTCATAATTTAAGGCACTAAAAATACTCCCTCTTTCTAAGTCATCTTTTTTTGTATTCAAGCCAAGCCAAGATCTGGAATGTTGTAGCTCCTTGGGAAAATAAATAAGAAGTTCCTTTATTCATCGATTTCATTCCATTCTAGAAATCTCATTTTGTAAAAATTTTGAATCACAACCACTTACTGAACAGTGGCTTTTCATGGGAAGAGAAGGGATGACCCCCCCCCCCATCCCTGTATTTCATGTCAAAAGTGAGGCTGTGTGTCACAAATCCAAGAGGTCATCTGTGGTTAGAGGCTTGCAAGGTCTTGAACAATGGCGTTTCTGTGTTTCTTGTATACAGACTAGAGAAACGGAAGAAGTGAAATACAGGATTGAGTGTAACTGGATGGCAGCTTAGAATCTTATAAGTTTTGCCTTGGCAGGTAATTTGGCATAAATTGTTAATGTAAATCTGGGTTAGTGGTGAAGACGTTATTTTAGTAAAAAAGATAAACTGCTGATTAATTCAGCATAGAACTCAATTACAAATTGAAAGTGTCTCTGCGGGACTCCCGGACCCTAAAGACAGCAGATGTTGAATTGATACTCCAGCATATTTCACAGTGGTATGAAATATTAACATGGTTTATTATACTTGTGTGGTGTGCGGTATCAGAAAGGGGGAGGCGGCGTGGGGGGAGGGCATGTGGGTGTGCAAAGCAGCCAAGCATCACACATTTGCTAATATACACTGAAGTGCTATTAAGAATTTTAGGAAAGTTTCTTCTTATTTTTTAAAAAAATCAAATAGCTCTGTGGAAATATTAAGTTTAAAATAACATTTAGGCTAAATATTTAAATGTGGTAGCTATATACGTTCACATTGTACATGTAAATGAACATAAAACAAAAATAGTAAACTTACTAACAATTTTTAAATGGTAAGTGGGACCACTGCCTATAAGAGTAGGGGAACTTGAGGGCTTGAACTGTGTATCAGTGAGTTAATTGTCAGCTTTCTGGGCTGGAAAGTTTTCATGGGCTGCTGTACTGTTTTTACCTTCTGATCTAAAACATATGGTAATTTCAAAATGCCCCTATAATTTTCACTGGCAGAGAAGTTTCATTTCTAGCCAAAGAAAAAAGGCTTCACAGTTTTCATGTATCTGTATCAACTCAAGGGGGGAAAAGTCAGCAAATTTTATATATCGGAAGATCTGAATAATTGGAACTGCCAATATTTGAAGGGCTTGGCAATTCGTAAGAGGCATGAGAATAAAGTTGGCTTAGATGAGATATTTCAAAGCCATTACTACTATTATGACAGTTATTTTTTTGCTTCACAGCCTATATCAAGTCTAGGTTTTGCTAGCCGAAGTAAAAACAGTTCCAAAAATAGCCAAATGATTACGATAAGAACTAATACACCCTGGATACCCTCTCCTATTATGAAGGTTTTTTTAAAGAGCCTTCTCAAAGATTTCTGAGACATAAAAACTTGGCAAAGGCAGGTCAGTGAGCAAAGAAACCAGAAGTTTCTTGGTACCCACGCCAACCGAAGAACATCTTTTATATCCCATTGGAGTGGCCTTTAAGGCCTTCATAACTATTGTGAGGTGGTGGGCATTCTGAGGTATGAGGGTGCCATTGCGTTCCATTCCCCGAGTTTAGTGATCTCCAGCTGGGTGCCAAGCTCTGTGACTGGTTATGAGACATGGCCCTTTTCTTAGAGGCATTTACAACCTAGAGGGTGGACAGGTCCACAAACTATGGAAATTATGGCATGAAAAGTGCAGGAGAATGGTAGATATAAGGAGGTGTAGAGGTAAGAAGAGTTGGTGGAATCTCTCTGGGGGCGGGGGGTAGAGGAGGAGGCTGTAAGATGGCCTCAAAGAGCATGTGACTCCTCACTTGAAATTTTTCTGTCTTGGGTTTGAGGAAGGAGTGGAGCAGGGAGGCTGAAGAGAAGGGGAAGAGACCATTCTAGACAAGGGCATCAGGTACAGAGGCGTGGGGGCTCCTCCTGCTCTAACTTTGTCAGTTGTGTAATCCTGGAAGTTTGGACCGCTGAACATATTGGGCAATAGGAAAACGAAACTCCAGACAGTGTCTGAAGTTGTCTAGGTGGTCATTTCCTGAGTCAGTGTGGCCTTTTAATTAGCATCTGCTCTTCAGTGTGGAATAAGGCCGAGCTTAGCATCCCTGTCCCTGCATGTGAATATTTAGTTTAGAAAGCTGCCACGTTCCATTAGAGATGGTTGTGTTTCGGCAGTGGGTGCAGGAGCTGTATAGACTTTTCAGATGTCCTTTGAGATTTACGTTGCCGTGTAATTGGGAGATGCTGGTACTTAGTGTGTTGTGCATGGCAGAATGTGAGATTACCTGCTGTAATGAGACCCCAGCAGCATACCCAGGGAAGGCAAAGTTTTAACCTTAACAGATAATGTTACTTGTGGGTTTCTGGGAGGTAATTTATACCACTCTCCCCTAACCCTGAAATTCTGTAGGAACAAAAATAAAAACATGGTATGAGGTTGTGCTAAATAGATATTTTAAAATTCCACCTAGTAATACAGGTTTTTTAAGTATTTGCAGTGAACATTGTATCCGTAGGATGCAGTCACACTTGTAGTCATTGGCATTCTGTCATAATGTTGGAATATTGTTTTTCTGAAATTGGGACTTCGATGATGTCAGAATATTAAAAAGATTTAAGGACGCATTATCTTTGATTCAGATACATTGGTTTCTTCTAATTCAGATCAGTTGAATCGGGGTGGTAGAGGAATAAAAAGGGTGTGATGGAAAGTGTGGGCATGGGCTTTGGAAGAGGTCTGGGACTAAAGATTGATTTTTGCCTCTTGTGTAACCCTTGTAACCCTAGTTTATAAAATATAAAACTCATTGGTAAACAGGCTCAGGTTAGTACTTGAAGGGGTCGTTTGGCGAACCGTGTTTGTAAATTGCAGTCTGGCTTAACAGAAGTTTGCTCTCTTATCCTCTGGCCTCTTTGGACTCTACAATCTCCATGGGCCAGGTCTGTGGCTGTTCAGACTTTCTCCCCAGTGGTTAGCACAGAGTCTGTGGAGAGCATTAGTGTCATCAGAGAATGCTCGCTGAACTGAACTGACCTGTACACTTCTTTCAGGGGTTTTATATCGTCTGAAATTGGCTTCATATGTGGCCATCTTTAAACTTCCTAGACCAAGAGTGCTCTGTACTGCCTTGGGTCTCCTTCCTGTCCCTCCTAATCCTCATGAGGCTGCAGAAGCGGATCATGCCATCTAGTGTGTCCCCAGCATAGCCTTCCCCCCATCCCTGCGCTCCACAGTGGTTTCCAGCCTCCAGCCCTTGGAGTGGATGGGCTCGGTGTGAACGTGGCGCTTCTTTTTTATCTTTATTGTGTGACCAAGGAACAAATTCACTTCATTTCCCCCCTGTTTCCAGGTGATAACCTTTTCAGCATCTACAGGAATATATTGGCAGAGTTATCCCACTGACTGAATTGTTTTATGGAGGGAGAGAGAAATATTATTAAGATCTTATTACTACCTGGGCAGCTTGGTTTTCATTTGGAGGATTGTTGAACATGTTTCTCACTTTCTTTAAACCCAGTCTTGTTTTTTCTCTCTGATTATATTTGATTCAGTGCAGCCTTGCAAATATATATTTATGTACACATATGCTGTGAGCGCTGATTTCTTCTCCTTGTGGAAAGCAGTATGTTCCTATCTCTCTTGGTCCTTTTCCCTCTGGAAACTTAGGTGTTTTTCCTTCTATTCATTGTCTCAGAATCCAGCAAAACCTCTTGTCCACCACTGATTTTCCTGGTGGGATAGGAAGACATAGGCTTTGGTGATGCCCGGCACTAAGTTGGCATGGATCCCCCACTCCCACTTGTAGCCGTGTGCCTTTTGGTGCATCAGCCAACTTTCTAGCGCCTCAGTTTCCTCTGCTGTACAGGTGGTGATTATGAGGATGAAATAAGAAACATAAGTGTTTGGCTCAACCCAGGGATGTGGTGGGTGCCCATGTTAGTTTCTCACATCCTTGCCTCTTTCCTTCCACCCTAGAACTTGCTAACAATTCTGCTCGTAAAACCTGTGTTAGGGGCATTCCTGTTTCTTTATTCCTTCCAATAGACCTTGGATAGAAGCATTATCCCCATTTTCCCAATGGGCAGTCTGTGGCTCAGAGAGCTAAGTGCTGTGTTCATTAGTGACCCAGCTCTCCTGGCATTTCTCATTCTGTGTGCTCTGACAGCCTTTTGTGGCCCACTGTGCCTGGCAGCCTTGGACATCTCCTCTCCTAGCCCTAGGGTTGCAATCTGCGACAGGCCAAGTTGGCCATGACTTGGTTGGCAGTTCCTGGTTCATGAGCACCCCTCCTCATCCCTGCTGAACACTCCTTAGATCACTCTGCACTCACAGCAGGTTTTCCCTCTTATTTGCATCATCCATATCATGGGCGCCATAAAAAGCTACCGAGGAAAGAAATGACAGCACCATCTAGACCTTAAAGACACAGTCACTAATTCACTCCTCCCTTTGGGCACACCCAGCAGCGCAGCACCTCCATTACACGGGACAGTTCCCAGGTATTCACACAAATGGACTGTGTTTACCCAAACGGTTCAAGCCAAAAACAAAACTCAGACACCTTTGTTTTTGTTGCACAGCCCTGTTTAAAATAAATTAACTTTTCCCACTGTAAGATACGGGTTACGCATGGGACACATCAGGTCTGCTGCACGATACAGGGAGCCTACTGCGTGGAGGCGGGGACTGTTTTAAACACTTTTTGAGCTCTTTAAATTTTATCCAGCCGTCAGCCATGAATGACTCCTTCAGGCCCAGCATGTCTTCAGGCCACCACCAATTACTGGGTTTAAACCTCTCCTCTGGAGTGTCTGTCTTTGAATGCTCTGGTTCCCTGGTCCCTAGTGGGGACTGATGCAGTTTTGAAATTACCCCATTTTGGGTAATTAATTTGTCTCATAATTAATTTCATCTTTTAGTTTGGTAAAGCTATGAATACATTTGAAGTTGATGTTTTATTTGTTTCTATGTTGA
Source organism: Myotis lucifugus (assembly GCF_000147115.1). Taxonomy (NCBI): domain Eukaryota; kingdom Metazoa; phylum Chordata; class Mammalia; order Chiroptera; family Vespertilionidae; genus Myotis; species Myotis lucifugus. The sequence continues at coordinate 1,511,521 of NW_005871221.1, forward strand.
CATCCACACCTAGCACTGTGTTAGCTGCCTGCGACAGAGATGGAGATGGTGTGGTTTTAGTCCCCCTTTTAGAGACCCAACTCTGGTCACAGCCAGACTTTTATCTGCTCTGCTGCCGATCATCAGAGCAGTAGCAGATCAGAGTGATAAAGATAATGCAGATTTTCCCAGATGAATTTGGACTGCTTTCATTCTACGTGAGTAAAGTCCTTAGTTTTCAGTAAGGGAGCAAACTGTTATGAAATAAATATCCTCCGATGTAATAACAAGTAGGAAAATGGATGAAAGTAGGTGAGAGGTCAGCTCTGATGCCGCCCACATCCTCAGTCCCCTCGAGCAAAGGCAGGAGGGCCACTGTCCCGACTCCTGGCGTGGCGGTGGGAGGGCGGGCAAAGGGACCCTCTGCAGTGCCCTGAGAAGCAGCCATGAGAGCTCTCTTCCTCGTGAAAAGGCGGGATATTTCCATCTCAACCCCCTTAACGTCAGCACCTCAGCTACGGAAATAAAAGATATTTTCCCAGCATATAACCAATTTTTTTTTAAGAATTAAAAAAAATATTTTAGTTACAAATTGATTATTTAAAGTGACTTACCATATATTTGTATTTTCACATTCCAAAGCTGTATCTAAAATAGTACGTTAGTTTTTTAGTCAAATGCATATTTCATATTTTGTAAGTAAGGCACTGTTCAGAATGCATAACTGAACAGCTGGATGTAGAAGGTTTATTTAAAGAGTATTAATTTGATGCTGAGCTGTCCAGGGTGCCCATTGGCTAGGGCACCTACACTGTACTCTGGTGACATTCCCAATCTAAAAATCACTTAGTTGAGAAGAGAAATTCGATTGTACTGTAGACGAGAATAGTGTGGAAAAGTTTCTTTGCAGTGCTATTTTGGACCTGCACCATAGCGGAGGCCAAGGTAATCTATCAGTTTGTGAGTGTCTACAAAATGCAACTCTCCAGATAACAGGTTTAAAGTAAAGATTTAATACAGTCTCCATCTCCTATGATGTTGCAGTGACAGTTTAAAACTCATTCTCTAAATCTCAGCAGACTTTATAGCTAGCAGTGGGCCAATATAAAGTTTAATAGCATTACAACACATAAATCATCTTTTAAAGATGCTGCTAGTAGCTCCAATATTAAATGCAGACAATCGCCTGTGTTATAAATAATTTATCAAACACCATTTCAGATTAGCCTTCCATGCTGAGTTATTTATTTTAGCCTTTTCTGTACGATTCCTAAGGCACTTTTTGAAAGATCCATTACTGGTCAGTTTAATGAACTTGGGGGTCTGTTTTGTCCCCTCAAGCACTCGGGTACAGCTGTGGTGACCATTACATGGCCGACGTGGACCTCTTTGTGCCTTTTACAAGTGCTGCCCATTTGTCATGTAGCGGTAAATGGAGCTGCACATTGGAGTCCAGGGACACATTGTGCGATGCAGTGATGGAGACAAACAGATAGCTCTATAAAGTGCTGCTTGTCACAGCTGACTTGTAGTACAGTACATCACTCTTATTGTAATCTCATTTAAGAAGCAGGGGTGGCCCGCGGGACTGATATTCCCAGTTAGTTTGGTCTTTGTAGCCATAAAGCAGGAAGTGCTCCTTTTATATTCTCTGAACTTCAGGGAGTGTGCTTTTTGCTTGGATTAATTATTACAGGAACTTCTCCATGGCACTGGGTGAAGATTTGTCAGCACGTTTGTGTGGGCCTCCTCCTGGCCTGGGCTGTAGTGTGGCTGTCATTGCTTAGAGATAAACTGTATTTCTAGGAGCCCTCTGGTTTGCTTGATTAAATAAGTTAGCATTTATTAAGCAACAGCTACATGCCAGACACTATAGTAGGTGCTTGTCATACTTTATTTCTGATTCTTGCAGCAGTTTGTGAGGGCTCCTAATTTATCATCACTGTATTACAGAGGAGGAGGGTGAACCCAGAGAGGTGAAGTGACTTGCTCAAGGTTGCACAGCAGTAAGTAGGAAACGGGGGATTCAAATCTAGTCGGTCCACCTCCACATCTGCCAGATGACCTTGACCCTGGGTCCCCCAACTAACTTTAAACCACTAGGGTCATGGTGATCTTTTGCTTGAGCGTCTCAAAATAAAAAGAAGTTATACCATTAGCCTGGGAGATGTTTCTGGTAGCCAGGGTGAGTCCTCCTGGTCCATCTACATACTAATCCAAGTTCCTCTGTGACTAGCAACATAAATCTGTGAGCAGCTGGCTGAGGAGGATGCCGACCTGGCAGTGGGAGAGCATCCCACCTGGGCCTGACAGCTGGGGTCGTGGGCTCTGCAGGGCCCTTGTCAGAGCCCTCTGTCACAGCTGTCCCCAGTCAGATGATGCGCAGGACTCGGGTCACTCTGCATCTTCCAAGAAAGGGAGGTGCAGTTGCCCTCTGAAGAATGAGTCTCAGAGGAGGAAACAATGCTTCTTGCCTGTATTGTGGGCCAGAGACAGATAAAATGTGGTGTTTTCCCTACCTCTTGCTTTTTGTTTGTGATTTTTTTTTGGATAGTTTTCCTAAATAGTTGGTAGCACGTGTTAAAGACAAGAGTTGTTTAATTGTGAAATTCTACTATAAAGAAAACACAGTATGAATATGCCCAGTAGCACATTTGCATATGTGTCTAGAATTCTGGGAATGGAAATCCTGCGGTGAAAGACAGTATTCGACGCGTGAAGCAGTTCCTGGGACATAGTGGGTGCCTGTAAATATTTGTTGAAGACATTAACTATGTAAGAAGTGGGTGGACAGCAGAGCCTTGTTTGTGTTTTGAGAGGGCTTTGATGGGGGTGGCTATGTGAAATAACACTTTGGATCTTAATATTGATCTTTGTCATATGACATTGTAAACATGTTTATTTAGGTGGTAGTCTGTGGGCAGTTTGTGAAACACAGTGCTCACCGCCCCCCTGGAAATGACCCTCAGAGGAACTCAAAGAGAAATTGGCAACCACCGTCCTTTTTTTAAACTTGCCCGAGTTCTGAAGATCCCTGGTGATGGGGGAATGACATACCCTTAATCAGGGAACTGCTGTCCACTGTCCCCGACATGCCAAGAAGCCCCCAGCCCAGAACTGAGACAGGTTACTTGTGAGCTGGCGTGGTGCCATGGCATGCCGGCCCTGGAGCCTGAAGATCTTTTTTACTATTTACTAGCAGTTTGACCTTGGGTGAGGTGTCTCTCTCTCTCTCTCTCTCTCTCTCTCTTTGCCATAGTTTGTGGCAGCACCAACCTCAGAAGAGGGGTGGGAGCAGGGATAAAAACCATGATTGTCAAAGTGCCTAACTCAGTACATGGCACATTATAGTAGTGCTCAATAAAATGTAAGGTTCATAACATTTTTGAGTCTGGTGTATATGAGGAGGGTAGGACTGGGGGAAAAAGTAAGGGACTTGTGAGATTCTTTTTTCCTTAAGGAATTATCTTCCCTAGAACTGGTGGGGAGGAAAGGAATTTCAAAGGCGTTATCCCAATTTTTAAAAGCCTTTATTTTACACTTAAATAACAGCACACATGATAATTTTATGAATAAAATTATACATATCTTAAATGTGCACATTTTTAAGTTTTGTAAGTGTAGCTACTGACAGAATATTTGTAAAATAGAGGAAGGCTCACCTACAACTCAGCACTGTCAGCATTCTGGTATCTGTGTGCCCGGTCTAATTGATTGACATTAGATATGCATGCCTAATATCATGTGTGTATTTCAGTTTCCTTTAAGTCTCCCCCATCCCCATCCCCAAATATAAAATAATTTTAGCTGCAGTCCTAATTGCTGCCAGCAGGATTTGTGACATCCACTAGGTACTGTTGGCTGGCTCAAGGCACCAGCAGCAAAAGCAGCGATGACAAAGCAAAGGAAATAATGCAGCAGAGAAGAGAAGGAAAGTAGAGATGGTAGGTCAGGAACAGGGGAATAAACAGGATGCCCCCAACACACGCAGGCATGCATGTTCAGGGTTGTTTAATAAGAAAAACAAGTTGGAATGAGGTTGCATTTGTTAAGTTAGTGGTTGGCTTTTGCTGTGTGTATGGTAGCATCAGCAGCAGTCATCTCCTTCTCTAAGATGCTTCTTTATTACCATCTTCACTAGTTTCTGGTAAGACTTAGGCCTCATAGACTGTTGGGAGTCCCGGGAAAGAATTCCTGGTTACAGGATCTTGTTACGGGGCTGTGTTGTGCAAGAGAATAACTGACTTTGGTGCCACACATAGGAGCCAATCAGAAAGTGAATAAAACTGGTGGAACAAAGATCAGAACGACACCCCAGCCTTTGTTGCTGGGTTGCTGAGGATCCCACTTCTGGCAGAGCCATCTCCATCCTTCACTGAGTCTGTAGAGGGCGCTGATGACACTGGAATCCCACTGTCTGGCTTAGGGCAGGCAGAGGAGCAGGAGTCCTGAGTGGTCTTTCAGATCTCACAGCTTGAAGTCAGAGAATTTGCCCATTGATGGTCTCAGGCTAGAATTTGGGCTGGGGAGCCTTATTTCTCAAAGGATGTTACTGGATGTGCTCTTTAATTTGCATATTTATGGACTCTCATGTCCTGGTGGGTAGGGAAGGGGCTGCAGCACAAGTTAGAATCCCTTCTTTGGGAGATTGATTCACTTTTGTCATTGTTGCATAAAGAGCTCGAACTTGGTGTTCCCCAGATCCCACCTTGCTTTCTCCTGCCTGCCTTCTGTTTCACTGCCCTGTTTCATGAGTGCCCGGTGTGCGGCCTTTCCTTCAGTCCTCTCTGAAGCTTTGCTGACCCAGCCAGTGTTCCCACCGCTCTTTCTGTTACCTGCTAGCCATACATTGTAGTTCCTTTGGTCTGATGTCCCCGCTAGACTCCAAGTCCCTACAGGGCAGGGATCTCCGGGTCTTCATCCATCTCTGCAGTCCTAGCTCCCAGCACAGGACCTGGCATGTTGTAGGCCTTCTTGGATAGGAAGTGAATCAAGCTATTTTTTTACCAGTAACTGTTGGGAACTTAGACTTGCTTCTTAATGGAAAAGTAGAAGAAAGAGTAATTCAAAGAAATGAATCACTTCAGTGAACACGTAGGCTCGTTAGTCAGGGAGGTGATAGATTCTCTTGGGCAAGAGGTCCCACACTTGACTCTGCCAGCATTTCCCCAGAACTCTCATGTTTGGTGTTACTTTTCCCTATGATACTGACTTTCTTCACTGTATTATCAGGAAGTACGTTCCAACCATTGTTGGATATTTTCAATCAGGTGTTAGCAAACTACAGCCCATGGGCCAAATTCATTCCACTGCCTGTTTTTGTTAATAGTTTTATTGGCACATAGGTACACATATTTGTTTACATGTTGTCTTTGGCTGTTTTGTGCTATCATGGCTGAGTTATGACATATACTATATATTCACAAAGCCTGGTCCCCTTACAAGAAGAATTTACTGAGCTCTGGTAAGTTGCTCTCCATCTACCCATCATCCTCAGTTATGTGGTGATTGGCCTGAAGCAGTGTGTGGAAGAGGGGTGCATGCATAAAAGGTTTGAAAGGCCTGGGTCCCGCACTTACCAGATGAGGAACCTGTGGCAAATCATTGAGGTACTTTGCGACCTTTCCTTCATCTGTAAATGGGCATTGAAAACAGTGCCTGCCTCCAGGTGAGTGTGCGCACTGCTGGACATGTTGTTGCCATTCTCTTTCTCAGGAGGAGGAAGCCAAGAAGCTGGTGAGCGAGGCCATTGCAGCTGGCATCTTCAATGACTTGGGGTCTGGAAGTAACATTGACCTCTGTGTCATCAGCAAGAGCAAGCTGGACTTCCTCCGCCCGTACTCAGTACCCAACAAGAAGGGGACCAGGTGAGTGAAGGAGGTGCAGTTCTTCCCGTGTCCCATGGCTTCCGTGGCCACCCTTGGCCTCTCCGTGGCATCTGGACAGAGTATACTTTTAATATTTTTATTGATTTCAGAGAGGGAGAGAGAGAGAGAAACATCAATAATGAGAGAGAAACATCAGTTGGCTGCCTCCTACATGCCCCCCACTGGGGATCGAGCCCAAAACCCAGGCATGTGCCCTGACCTGCAATTGAACCATGACCTCCTGGTTCATAGGTTGACGCCCAACCATTGAACAACGCCGGCTGGGTACAGAGCTTTCTTGCTTCTTACCCACGTTAAGTAAATCCAGTGTCCCCAAACCAGCCTCACACAACAGACCTTTGAGTCATTTGATTTATGATTCTGGGCTGCTGTCAGGTATAGAAAAGTGATTTAATTTGTAAAATGTTGATGGGAGAGGTGGAGTGAGACCCCCAAGAGTCCTGGGTGGAGGGTTGGGGGAACAGGGTTGAATTACCTGCTGTTCTTTCTGTGTGAAATTCAGTGTGAAATTCTGTGAGAAGATGCATTTTTCCCGGGGAACCGGTCCGTAGCTTTTCTCCGAGTGGTGCGCGTCCAAAGAGAGTATAAACCACTGGTTAAGAGTCTCTGAAGCCCAGCCATGGGAGCTCACAGATGTTTCCGACTCTTGAGGGAGCTGTGCCAGTTAGCCTATGGCATGTGCTGAGCCGCACCGGGTCTCATTGGTGCAGCCCAGGCTCAGAGCGGGGACAGGTTGATTTGCTGAACAGAAATGCACTGTTTCCAGCCCTGGTGGCTGGTGTGTGCAGATGAACCACTCATTTGCAATCCCGCATGGTTGTCCAGCTGCTTGACCATCCTGTGTCTCCTGACCTCTTCCTGGAGCCTGAGCAACTCAAGGTGTGTGTGGCTCCTTGAGCACTGTTTCCAGCTGCATTCATCCGAGGAGAGCCAGCACATCGCCTCTGGAACGCTTGCTTGAACTCTGACTACATGCACTCAAAACCCAGATCAGGGCCAATTCACAAGGAAAGACTAGGACATTGAGCACCAGCAGGCACTCACTGCAGTGTGTGCTCAGCATTGCAGACACTCAGTGTGTTCTTGATGGGGTTCAGCAGCAGAGAGCTCTGGTTAGGGGTTGGGGAAATGCCATTACCTGGCGGGGTGACTTTGAAGTGATGGAGGTAGTGTAGGTGCTCTCCAGTGACCCCACACAGTTTGTGGGAACTTTAGCGGAAGAGGAGCAACCTTTCAGGCCTGAGCTGTGTTGGAAGCAGGCGTGGCCGAGCTCTCTGAAGTGGGAGCAAGTGCCCCTGCATGACCCACTTCCCTGCTGTTTGCAAGTTGCAGCACGACCTGAGCAAGTCCATGGTTATCCATCCAGACTGAATAGTGTGCTGGTGAGGATCCTGGAAGGCTCGTGTGAGCCATTGAAAAGTAGCACTTGTGGCGGGCAGGAACCTGTGCTCAGCGCAGGAGTCCTTGTCCAGAGGGAAGTGCAGCAGCGGCACATCTTACTCCCGTGGGACGCAGGTCAGGTTTATAAAGGATTCTGTAAACTCGCGAGTACAAACAAAAGGGCCCCTTGGCTAGTTGTGAACATCCATCCAGTGAGTGGTGTGAAAGGGGCTGTGGCAGGTGTCAGTAACCTGCCTCTGGGTGGCGCTGCTCCCCCCTCAGTGCCCAGGCACTGCAGCAGGTGCTAGGTGGCAACAGTGCCTACTGTGGCACCTCACTGTTATCTTTTCTGCCAGTGGCGGAGTGATGGGGGTGCTGCCTGGGTTAGGAACCTCTCCCAGAGTGGACAGCCAGGGCAGGGCAGAGCCTTAGGCTGGGGTAGGCATCCTGTGCCCGATCCCTGTGGACCTGGCCCTGCACATGCCCGTCAGCTCCTCTGCTCTCAGCCCTCGGCAGCCCATTCTGCCGTCCACTGTTGCTTACGGTAGAAGCCCTCCCTGCGCGCTTCTCCCAGCAGGCTCCTCTTGTGTGTCCAAGCCTCCAGGCGCTGCAGTTCACATGCTTTGGGTACACAGGAGCTGAGTGGGGCTCTGACTCCACACCACAGGGGAGGGTGGGGAGTGTATTAAAAGGTGCAGGCGCAAAGGAGTGTGGAGGACGGTGAGGTGCAGCAGAAATAAAGGCCAGCCATTCTTTGCTGTGCAAGTTCTTGAATTTATACAGAGCTCCGTCACATCACCCTCTTTTCTGCTTCCTGCTTTGTGAGCACAAGTGTCCATTTGAGAGGATGGATTTTCGAGGAGCACGTGGTCATGGCACAGCCAGCAGCGTTCTGTAGTTCCTGCCAGGTTGACAGAAATGATGCCAGGGCAGACCAGAGGAGCAGTTGGATTTGTGTTGCTGTGTGACCGTAATGTAATTCCTGGCCCCATCACGAGGACCAGCAGTTCAGATACGTTCTTACAGACTGCCTTGCGTCCAAGAAACCTGTCAGATTCACTCCAAGAAAGTGCTGGGTGTGTCCCAATGGAGACCCACCGCGTCTCTGCAGGGGACAGTTCACTTTTTCTTGAGTTTTGAGAGTGTGGTCTAAAGTGAAAGCCCAGAGTCTGGCTGTGGGTCATTTTTATATTGTTTATGCTTCCAAATATTCCTAAGTGTTTAAGGAAACAGGTCAGCCTTGTTGCCACACCAGAGAAGGGTGGTGGCAGCTTAATGGAAGGATTCGCTCCTGCTGGTTACTGAGGTGCTTTCTGGAGGATGAAGCTTGAAGGCAAATGACCAAATGTTCTCCAGCATTGCCTGGGGCTGGTGAGGTGGGAGGAAATGTGAGTGCCCACTAAGTGCCTGGTGCTCTGCCTGATCCTTCAGTAAAGTGCATCCTGTCTACTAGTGTTCCTGTTGTGTAGCTCTTGAGAACTGTGGAAAGTGAGTTGAGTCCCCCCAGGATGCAGAGCTGGAAATCAGGAAAGCCAGGATTCCAGTCCCAGCCTCTGCCTGCTTGAGTACTTGCCCCTCTCTCCAGCCCTTGGGATCTTAACTCTTGGCTGTTTTGTGTTTCTCACTAGGTTTGGACGGTACAGTTGTGAGAAAGGGACCACTGCAGTCCTCACTGAAAAGGTCACTCCCCTGGAAGTCGAGGTGCTGGAAGAGATAGTCCAGACGATGGACACTTCCTGAACGGTGTCAGTGGATGGCTGGTTACTGCTCTAGAAGATGGGGGGCAACAGAGACCCCCCTCTGTAAGACATTCATTTCAGTTTGCTGATTGAGACCCAATAAAAAATGGAAACCAAATTGGGGCTGAGGTCTAGGGGCTGTGTGGTGGTTTTTTTAGCCATTAAGGCCCATCGACCTGGCCTCCCCTCAGGACATTAATCCTTTCCCAAGTGGTCTGTGTTCAGGTGGGTGTAAGAGCAACGTATCCCTAAAAGCAGACGAGGTTCATGTTGGAGAAGTCAGATAAGGTGACTTTGCTTCTTCAGGTGAGCCTTTATGAACTTACCCTTGTATTAACTTCCCTTCCCTTGGGGTAGGGTGGTCCCTGGGTGTTCTCTTTTTAATTTTTTCTTTTTTTTAGGATGAGGGCAGCACAACCTTTCCCCCCAGCAGCCAAGTAGGAAGACAAAGCAGGTAGGTGGACAGCCTGCTTGGCCATAGCTGCGGGAAACTGGTCGAACTCTCAGGCAAGTTTCAGGGAAGTCAGAGGAATGCTTAAGAATTACTATTTGTAATAAACAGGATACGCTCATTTCACAAACACTTAGGCCCGGTGACTGGTTGAAATTGTACAGTCCTAGAGGCAGAGTGGTTCTCCTGACACACAAAGCAAGTTCTGTGTCTGATGCTGATTCCGCAGAGGGAGACACAGGAGGGTCTCGGAACAGTAAGCAGACTCTTTGCAAAACACCTGTCTGGAATCCGAAAAACTTCCCGTGGCCAGTGCTGGGGAGGAGACAGGGCCTTGACTCTCCTCAGAGAGAGCGTGGCTGTGTGAACCGCTCTTGGGCCAGCCTCCCAGGTTAGACTGCCAGGAGTGGGGCAGGGGGAACAGTGGAATTAGTTTAGGGCAGCAACTTGGCTGATGACTGTCAGAATTATCTGGGAGCTTAAAAAAATGCCGGGATTACTCAGGATGTCTGGGTCCTGAGAAGTTGTGTTTTTAAAGGTGCCTCGAGGAATTGTGCTTCAGTGTAAAGCTGTTTTAAAACTATCCCCGAATCATACTCATTCACACAAGTAACCCCTTCCCCAGTTTTATTTCAAACATAGAGGACACGTACAAAGCAAAGGTGGCATCTGAAGAAAATCTCTCAAACCTGACAGTGTTAACAGTAGGACAGAGGTCACACATGGAAACAGAGCAGCGGCCCAGCCCAAGTCCTTTGTCGGGAGCTCGGTCAGGTCAGGATGCATATGGAGGGGCGCCTGTGCTCTGTCTGGAGGGTGGAACTGTCACCAAGTCAGTGGACAACAACTTGGACCATTTGAGGATTAACTTGAGTATAAAGACAAAATTCAATCTATTTCTTTCAGAGCTTGAGTTTTCCTTAAGTTCACATTTATAAATTAGTCTTCACAGTTAATCCTATTTGGGAACAAGAAATAAACACATTTCTAGTTTCCTTGACATAATACAGTTGTACATTAATTCTTGATTTACGTGGTCCATGGACTTGAGTTCTGTGAAAGGGTGAGGGCTGCCATTTTCTGGATCATCTACAATGTGCTAGACAACTTGCATATTTTATTTCAGATTCTGACAGCACCCTGAAGGTAGGTATCATTAGTCCCATTTTACAGATGTGGAAACTAAGGCTCAGAGAGGCTGAGAAACTTGCCCAGGGTCATGATAGGAAGTTACAGAACCAGGACTTACACAGAGAACAGCCTGAAGGCATGTTTTATATTTATAGCTTTGTATCCCATGCTTCCGTCCAACGGAAAATGCTTAACACTGATCATTAAATGAACTGACAGCACTCCGGCAGGTGATGAAGTGCCTGGCAGAGAGCAGGTGTCAGGAGAGGATGGCTGGGCCGGACTGCAGGGAAGTCATGCCTTTCAAATGCTGTTTGTCTTCTGAAGCTCTGTGCCAGGTGCTGGTTCTCATCCTCATTCATCAAGTTATAAACGTGGATAAAAACATTAGGAAAGTCTTCACTCTACTTATTTAAAATATTATGTCCACTTTATCCCTTAACAACAGAGTAAGTTAAGCACACAGCTTGACTGAAATGATTCTAAGCGCTAAACGGAACTTGCTACAGCCATTTTCAAAGGCTCACTACAAATCATAAAGTCCCACAATTCTGTTAGCATCAACCTTGACCAAGTCACGGAAGGAATTACCCTAAAGATTCACATTGCAGGGGTGTGTCATGGCTTGCTGAACCACACACCCTGTTAACAACTCAGCTGAGATTGTTCACAACAGTTTAAAGAAAGGACTTTTGAATTTGACCACCGGTGATGTGACCAGTGCCCCTCCCCCCAGCTGCTGTGCATTCAGCATCTGCTGAAAGCTGGTCCCTGGGGAACCTGCGGAAGCCTCTCGTCTTAGTGGATCTAGGCTACCAGGTGGCCGCTTTGGAGAGAAGACCCAGGTAAGGCAGAGTGGTGCTGGCTCTGACAGGCACGCCGCATCCACGTTCAGGTGCTTGAAGTCCACACGTGCATCTGTTTGGCAACCTGGTGCACATATCCAATGTCAGGTCTCTGGTTGGGGTCGGGGTAGATGCACATACTGACCAGCTCTCGTAACTGCAAGGGAGAGGACGACTTGTGTTAGTCTTAAGAAAGTAGCCTTGCTGAGGCTCTGGCAGCACTATCTGCATCATGTAGCCCTCAAGGCAGCTAGGGGTGAGCAGTGATGCTAAGAGGCTAAGTGATGGGCACACTGTCACAGCCACCGCGCAGAGCCAGGGCCACTCGCGGCCTTGAAGGCCGTGCTTTAAGACCCTGAGAGTGGTTGCCCCAAATAATTTTTGAAGTTTCAACTGTGCACACTGCTAGGCAAATCTGTGTGTCTGCTGTCAGTCACGCAGATGCCCGAGCCAGAGGACAAAACTGAAGGCGAGGGCTTATTGATCATAATAAATGCATTAACATGCAGCAGGGCTGCAGTCTGCCCACCCCCTGGCCTCTATTGTGCTCATGAAAGACAGAGCTTTTAATTACACAGACACTGAAGGCTGCGCCCGCCTCGGGGTGGGGGAGGGGCGCCTTGAGCCTCTGATCGCCTCCCTTCTGATAGCCAGAGTGCCAATTATTTTAATGGTAATTAAAATAATGACCTTAAAAGCCCACATCTTAACTTGCGTCCCTGGGCTGACTGCATCCGTCCCTCCCTCCCCCCCATTTAAATACCTGCTGCTGGAGGGGCTGGCTGCCTGTGGGGTCATGGTAGCAGCAGGAGCGGGTGGTCCTAGATAAGAGGGCTCATGTGGACCCTGTGGCCGTGCTCGGGGTGTCTGAGGCGGCCCTGGGGCTGCTGTGCACAACCCACGTCACTCCTGAGGTGTTCGGGGTCAGGCATTTCAAGCATCCCTCTGAGTTGTATGTCACCTTTCTGGGATTCCACCTCTCTGAACCCTGGAAGGCCCCGGCAGCTGAGCTGAGCCTGCAGCTGCTGGACACTCCTGGAGACCGAGCTTGCCCAGGATGAGATGATACTTTTCAGACCTTTCAGGATTCAGGGCAAGGTTGGACTCTGACAGGTGAAGTGCCCAAGAAAACTAGATGAAGGTGAAGTTTATGTGACCCCCGTCATTTTACCGTGCAGTTGGCAGTAAGTGCATGTTTGAAAATGTTAGAAATCAGGAGAAACAAAATTAAGTGTCTATTTCCATTTCTAAGAGGTGACAGAGCTTCAAAAGTGAGGTGTTTAGGGATTCCAGGGCCAAGAAGCACCTCTCGCTCCCAGACACACAGTCTAGAAAGGTGCACATAACTGGGAAAGCCAGGGGCTGGGGAGCAGGAGCTCATGGAGGTGAACTACGGGAGAAGGGGGCTGAGAGCTTTATACAGATTTCATTTTAGCTTCATATCTGGGAGGCAGATTATGGTTCCCATTTTTAAATGGGAAACTGAGGCACAGAGAAGTTATGATTTGCTCTGAGTTCCGTAGCTCCAGGCTTCTTGATGGAATTCTAGCATAGAATTCCAAATTGAAAAGGAGAAGAAAAACCAAATACAACTGTTAACTGTAAAGAAATTAACTAGTTTTTCTTTCTTGCCAACTCCAACTCCAGAGCACAAGCCCTTCCTCCAAGGGCACACGGAGAACTTGGTAGGCCCCTGAAGCAAAAGCCATGAGAACACTGAACAGTCTAGGGGCCTGTCCTCCTGGCCCTCACCCTCCGTCCCCTGGGAGTTTGAAACCAGTGAGCATGGCATCAAGTTCAGAGGCTGGGTTCAAATCCTGCCTCCGCCACTTGCAAGTTACATGACCTTGGGCAAGTGACTTAACCTGTCTGTGTCTCAGTTTCCTCACTGGTAAAATAGGGTGGGGGAGGATCCAATATAGTAGGTCATAAATGTGAAATGTCATTATCCTGAGGCAGTGAATGGCCTGTGGTCCTGCAGACTCCCCTTCACCCACTAGTGTTAACCTTGGATAGAGATAATAATGGATCTACTAGCATTAACCTTGAACAGAAATGACAATAATAGTTGATGCTCACTAAGCATTTACTATGAATCAGGCCCTTTGCTACATTTAATGATGATGGGGTCATTGTCAGCCTGTTGCTAGACTGAGCACATTATGTGCACTGACCCTGTGAGGTAGATTCTAGGATTACCCCATTTTACAGATGAGAAAACGGAGACTCAGAAAAGTTCAGTGTCTCACCCAAGAACAGTAGAGGGAGTATGCAAACCTATGTTTCTGTCTATACCAGGGGTGGGCAAACTTTTTGACTCGAGGGCCACAATGGGTTCTTAAACTGGACCGGAGGGCCGGAACAAAAGCATGGATGGAGTGTTTGTGTGAACTAATATAAATTCAAAGTAAACATCATTACATAAAAGGGTACGGTCTTTTTTTTTTTTTTTAGTTTTACTCATTTCAAACGGGCTGGATCCGGCCCGCGGGCCGTAGTTTGCCCACGGCTGGTCTATACCCTCAGCCAAACTGTGCTGTAAACCTGTCATTTCATCCTCACATTTTATTCATGAAGGTAAATATTAGTCTTATTTTTGAGGTCCGAAACAGGTGAAGATGATGCTCACACAGCCTGATGCAGACCTGTCAGAGTCTGTGTCCCTGGTGAAAATGTTGAAAATAACCCAAGGTGTGACTAGGACTATGACAGCAAGGAGACCAGTGTGTTTGCTGGGTTTCCCGTCACTGGGGCAGCTAAGATCCTGCCACCTCCTGCGTCTGGTTCCTATTGCCTGACACCAGGCAGAGCCGGTCTCTGGGACATGTGGCAGCGAGCCCTACTCTCAGAGGTGTGCCCACTGCCTCCTCGGGGCTCCTGGTTTCTGTGCCAGTGGGTGGGCCACCAGCCTGCTGTTGGGCCCACACTGGTGTCTTTGGGAGCTCTTCAGTAACAACCATCTATTTTCTCCCTCTGAGTCACTTTCCCAGAAATCTTCCTTCCTCCACCCAAAGTGAACCCAAACTCAAGCCCCCTCCCCACGTGGCTCGCTAGGACTGGCCCTGGGGCAGCGGACTCACCTTCTCGGAGTAATGTTCTCCAGGGAGGGGGGGGTAGTCGCACTGCTCGATCTTCTGGCAGAGCGAGAAGAGGTTCATCTTGTCTCCGTAGAAGGGGCTCTGGAGAGCGGCCATCTGCAGAGGGAGGGTTGGGAGAGGAGTTTTCAGCCTTGGGGTCCAGAGTGGGGTGCAGTCCTCCAGTTCCACTAGAGCGACTGTCCAGCAGGACGTCCTCAAAACCCCAAGGAAGCTGGGATTCCACAGAAGTGGCCTTTTAACACAATCCTTGGGACATTAGCAAATTAAATGGGACAAAGGTTTCGGTGACAAAACTTCAAAGGCAATCAGCCAAATACTGGGGGCCAGCCGCGTACAGGCCCGCACCCCGCCTTACGCCTCGGCTTTCAAGGACCGATGGTGGTCTGCAGGCAGCAGATGGCGAATGGGCTCTGCTCGCTGGGATTGGTGTCTGGGCCTGGCAGGTCCTCTCGGCGCACCGGCCTATATTTTTCTAAGAAGCAATTCCAAAACACCCGTGGGAGGATGTCTATTTACGTAATAAAGTTAGGGGATTACCTAAGGACAAACATTGAGAGGGGTGATGAGGCATTTCATTTTTGGCTTTAATTCTGGTTGTTTTCTCTAGCCCACGACAGAGCTGCTGTCTGAAGGCCTGGCTGCTTCTGTCTTGGAAGCTGGATGCCCAGACACCAGGGAGGGCAGGCAGGCGGGCCGGCTGCCACCCTGACGCAGGGACCTGGGACAGTGTCCCGGAGGCTCCAGGCTCTGCCGGCGGCCTCCGCTTGCCCGATCCCCTGCTCTGCTCTCGGCGTGTGCCTGGCCTCTGGTTTCCTTGTCCCTAAAGTGGGAAGAGGCTCCACCTGCAGGGCTGTGGTGAGGCTTGGCTGGCCCAGGAGGAGGCGCCACAGGCTGAGCCGTCACCATCTCTGGTGGGCATCGGCTCCACCCTGCAGGCAGGCACCAGGGGCACTGGGAAGCGAAAGGGCTGTGGTGGCCCCAGCGGGTCAGTCAGGGAACTCCCAGGCCTCACCCTGCTGGAGGGCACCCAGACTCCCCACCCCACCATTCAGAGCACTGTTGGGGGGTCTTCAAAGGGGGCACAGGGGAGCCGTGGGCAGGCTCCATGAGGCAGCAGCATGGCAGCCCAGCACGGTGCCCACGGCCCCATCTGCTGATTAATCCGTAATGGGATTCAAGTGCTTGTCACTCCCGCTCACTGTTGCCTACTGCCAAAAGGTGGCCCAACGCCTCCTGCTAATGAAGTGCAGTCGGCTAGTCATGCCTGCCTGTCTGTCTGGCCCTCGTTTCCTTGGAGGAGCCAGGCTGCCAAGGCCACTCTGCGCAGATGCAGGCGAGGGCTCCTGGGCTCTGGCTGTGGCAGGGCATTGGGATATGGGAGGAATCCTCACTGTCCTCAGGCCTGGAGGTGGCCAGTGTGTCCTATCAGGGCAGGGAGCTGGGCTTGTGGGTACCCATTGGCTTTAGCTTCCATCTACCCTCATCCTCTGTTCACCCCTGTGAACAGGTCTAGTGACCGCAAGAGCTGGGCCTGCCTCCAGAAGGGCCGGCAGCATCCCTGGATTTACAAGTGGCCACTGGGGAGGCAGCAGTGTGGCCTGGAGGTTTGGGGGCTTCCTCTGACCCAGGCCCAGGAGTGTGTCCGGGCAGCACCTGTGGGCCTAGAGGCCTGGGCCAGGCCAAGTGCTTCTGGGTCGGGGGCCGGGGGGTTCAGGGCCAGCCTCACCTCTCTACTCCCGGGACCAGGGGTTTGGGCCCCTCCCAGAGGGCTGGGAGCCCGTCTGGACCGAGACAAGGCTACACAGAGTGAGCAGCCCTGGCACTTGGCAGGGAAGGATGAGGGTGCGGAGGCCCTGCCTCCTGCTGGCTCTGCCAGCCTGACCCAGAGCTGGCTTAACCGCCAGTGTGCAAAATGGCATCGCGCGGGGGATGCATTTCCAGTAATTAAAATGAGAACCTCGGGCGCGAAGGGTTAGCGAAGGGTTAATTGGGCAGTTTCTAAAGCACATCTGTTGCCATAGTGGAGAGCAGCTGAGGCTTAGGGGTCACTGGGGTGATCTGGTTGTGGCGCGAGATTAAGATGGCTTTTCCTGCAGTGGTTCTGTTCATCGTGGAAAGGACATTTAAGTGTTGGCCCCATTAACATCGGCTCTGGTTTTTCATGTGTCCCACCTGGGAGGAGGGACTTGGTGATGCTTCCAACAAGTCAGTCTGATCTGGAATAACCTTGCTGTTTGCGAGTCCAAAAGGGCCCCAGAAATTGGCGAGGGGCAAGCCCCATACCCAGCATCCCCTCAGATCATTTCTCCCTGCTTCCGGCACCTTCCCTTCACTGTTCGGAAGTGTCTTGAACAGGGTTAGCAGTGGGCCATGCCAGAGGAGGCTAGTGGCAGCAACAGCCTCCCCGCTCCCCCGCAGCTGCCGGCCACCGGCCTCCACCCGGATCAGGGCATCGGCAGTGAAGGAACCTCGGGGGCTGCTTGAGGCGCTGGGATCAGACTGATCACCCTGATGGCGAGCTCTCCCTGCACCAGTGACCACCCCTCTGACTGGCCTAAGAGAAGAGGAACTGCTCTTTGGGGCTGATACTGGCTGCCTCGTTAGAACTGCCAAAGCCATGGCTCTCAGCGCTGCTCCTCAAATGCAGACCCTTTTCTGCCTGGCGTTACTGGGGTGACACATGGCCTGGGAAATGGGAGCGTGTGGGCACTTGCCCCGCTGGGAGGGCTCAGAGGAACTGGTGTGTGTGGTCTGAGATGTCAGGGGGAGAACGGGATCCGAATGCTGAGACTCCCACCCTGTCAGGGACTCAGACACCCCTCTCATCACCCAGCATCTCCCCAGCACGCCCCAGAGTCTGAACCCAGAAGCCAAGCAGTCTGTAGCCCTGCTCCTCCACGAGGTAGGGGCACCCAGACCATTTTCTGGCTCAGACTAGAATCCCAGAGCAGGATTCCCAACACTGTGCAGCCGATCCTGTCTTTTCCCCGCCTGCTTTCTTGCCGGCTCTCAGTACCTCACGGGCCCCTGGAGGCAGCGGTAAGGCCCCCCAGCTGAGGATCCTGGGGCCGGCACTGAATGAGCCAATTCCTTCAGCTCCCATGTAGATAAATAAATTCTGCAGAGCCTGGCAGCCCGCTGGGTGCCTCCATGGGGCATGCTGGGTAATGAAAATAAAGCACCAGGCTTTCCAGCTGGGCCGAACTCGGGCATCTCTGCTGGGAGCTCCCACTGCAGACGTCGCTCTGGCTCCTCACAACCCGCTTCCCCCTCACAGGGCTCTGGGCAGAGACCCCTGCATCTCTCCACGGAGGCCACGCCTACCCGCGGGCTGGGGAGAAGGGAGAGGCCCAGCTCCAGCCTCCAGGAGGGTGGGCTTTAACAGGCAGCCTGGGGACCAGGGCCCCACGTGGCCACTTCCTTGCTCTGTGACACCAGGAAGTCTCTGAGCCTCAGCTTCCTCCCTCAGAGCGAGGCTGGGAGCGTGCTGGGGCGATCCTTGCCATTCATTCCAGCGTCCAGGGCAGTGCTGTGGCATCTCCCATGCTGACCTCTTCCACACAGATGCCACTTGGCACCCAGCACTGAGGGCCTGGGCCAGGTGTAGTGCTGTGTGGTTGCTCCCCACTAGCCATGGTCACCATCAGCATCTTAGGTGACCCAGGAGGTCCTCAGTGGACACCTGGCTGCCCAGGTGAAATGGGGTGTGGTGGGCTGCATGTGGCCCCTAAAGAGGTCCTCACCCCAATCCTTGGAGCCGGTGAGTGTGTGACCTTACATGCAAAAGGGATTTGGTGGGTGTGATTGAATGAATTCCTGGGTGGAATGTTCTCCCAGGTGATCCGGGTGGGCCCTAACTAACCACAAGTGTCCTTATGAGAGGGAGGTGGACAGTGATGTGGCTACAGGAAGAGGTGTGTCGAGGGAGTGATGGGGTCCTGAGCCCAGGAATGTCGGTGGCAGAAGGAACCAGCCTGACACTTGCCTTTAGTCCAGTGAAACTGGCTGTGGACTTCTCCCTGCAGAGCAGTCAGTGATTTTATATTCCTGAGGCCATCAACTGTGGCGAGGGTTGCGGAAGCCACAGGAAACTCACCAGGGCTTTGGTTCTTGCCGCCCTCACCGGGCTCGGGAAGGGCAGGCCTGTCCCTATGAGGGGCAGGTTTTCTCCGGCCCAGTGCCCAGGTGTGCTCCACAGGGGCCACACCGAACCCCTCAGACGTGGTCTGCGCAGTCTCTGGCGGGCTGGTGCCCCCCGGGAACCCACCAGGCGGTAGCGGGAGCTCCAGCCGTGTCTGCGGGATGTTTCCTTCCAATTACCAAGCCCTGGGCTCAGACGCGTCTCCCTCCCTGTCTGCTGGGAAAACATCAGCTTCGGAGAGTGGGTCTGGGGAAGTGGGGAGGCAGCCCAGGGCAGCGCCCTTGGCCAACTGTCACTCCCAGAAGGGCTGGCCACGTCAGCCACGAAAGTCCCCCTCTGTGCGAGGCCCAGGGCCATTCGCTTGAGATCAGTCCTGCTGTCCCTGAATACGTCAGTGCCCACAGGCCTTGCCTGATTGATTTCATCGACTTCCTGCTGCTGCTATGTCCCTCCCAGCCTACAAGTCGCGTGGCCCCACACACAGCCAACAAATAAATCAACCCAGCGAACCAGAGCCTCCGTGCTGGGAACCACTAACATGGCCGCTGCCTCGTTAGACGTGTTTAGGTGCCCAAGACAAGGACTCAAAGGGCTGCCTGGCCGGGGAGACTGGATGGGCTCCGGCTGTAGCTGCCTCTAGGACAGTGATGGTGAACCTATGACACGCGTGTCAGAGGTGACAAGCGAACTCATTTTTTTTTGGTTGATTTTTCTTTGTTAAATGGCATTTAAATATATAAAATAAATATCAAAAATATAAGTCTTTGTTTTACTATGGTTGCAAAGATCAAAAAATTTCTATATGTGACACGGCACCAGAGTTAAGTTAGGGTTTTTCAAAATGCTGACACGCCGAGCTCAAAAGGTTCGCCATCACTGGTCTAGGAGCTGAGACAAAGGCCCAGGCAGGGAGCAGGGCTGCTCTCCAGTGGGAGGCTTGGTGGGAGCACAGGGGCTGGGCCATGCACGCCCATCCCACCCTGCTCAGCCTGCCTGTCTGTCGGTTTATGTTTGGAGACCCTCACAGTTCACAGAGGCAAGACGCAGCTTATGGAAATCCCAAACGCAGAATGGAAAGATCAGGAGCCAGCCATCTGGACCAGGGACAGTGCCTATGAGGGCAGGACAGAGCTGCATCCTCCACGGGAACAGAAGCTGAGCTCACTTAGGCGTCCACCGGCCAAAGCAAAAAGGGAAATGTGATCAGCGGCAGCCAGCCCGCCAACCGCAGGCCCCGCCTCAGGTCAGGCCTGCCCTCCAGTGCCCAGGGCCGCTCCGAGCCAGGTGCCACTCATGCCTCACAAGGAGGGCCATGGTGATGGAGGTGAGAGAGGTGCAGGGTCCTGGTGCGCACCCAGACCATGGCCAGGAGGACCTGAGGTCAAAGCTCAGTTCTCATCAACCCCCCAGTGGCCCCAGGGCAACTGCCCCCACCTGCTTCAGTGCCCAGTATAAAATGAGGTCACACCTTGCACGTGTGTGCACATGCACACACACACACCACACAAATTCAAAATGGCATCCCCTGGCCCTCCAGGACGGCCACCAGATCTGGGAATGGACCCAGACGCCACAGGCGGCTACCACCCATCCCTGGGTTCCCACCGAGCTGGTGGGGTGCGCCCTGCCCCGGCTGGATGCCCACCACGAATGCCCTGCCAAATGCCGCTGAGCTCACCTCATATAGCAAACAGCCCAGGGACCAGATGTCGGACTTGAAGTTGTATCCGTTCTCGTGGATCCTCTCGGGTGACATGTAGTATGGCGTCCCCACTGAAACACAGCAAGGGGGTGGGTGCTTATTCTTTGTGCAGAGCACAGGGAAGGGGGAGGAGGGCAAAGGTGGGGGAGAGACCTGGGCTCCGTCTCACAGGGACCCTGGGCTGTGCCTTTCCCTCCTCTGTCCCCTCCGCTTTCAAATGAGAGGGCTGGGCCAGATGCTCCACCTCGGTCTGTGAGTCTTAAGGCTGGAGTGCTCTGCTTCATCAAAGGGACCCTCGGCTTGTTCCAGGGTGCACACAGCTGCAAGGGTGAACGCCGCCCCTCCTGTTTCCAGTGTCCCCTGGGAATAAGTCTGTAAAACCCGATTTTTACACTGACAAGTCCTCAAACATTCTGAAGCATAATGCAAAACTTGCATGAGTTTCCAAGATAAAGATGAGAGACTTCAAAGACGCGCCACGCTTGCAGCGGGCCCTGGAAGATGGGTCCCCAAGCCCCAGGGAGCAGTGACTGGGAAGAGTGGGAGAAGCTGGCGAGAGGAGGTGCCCCGAAGGCCACGTGGACAGCCCTCGTCCCGCCCAGGGGGTCCTCTGCCGGCACCTGGGCAGGCAGAGCAGCAGCACAGTCTGACAGGGATGCTCAGACGCACAGCCAGCAGCAGGTCTCGAATCCCCTTCCAGCAACATCCCCCTCAGACCAGCCACCCTCTCTCCTCACAGTGGGGCCCCGGCTCTGCATATGAAAGAGGCGCCTGAGAAACCCTGACCTTCCTGCCTCTGTACCTACAACGCCCAGATTTCAAACCCGGCCAGGTATCAGAACCGGGGACCTCAAAGCGGAGGCTGATTAAAGGGGCCCCGCTTCCCGAGCTGCGCCTGTCAAAACAAACTTGGCCGTGGTCTGAAACGCTCGTGGTGTTTGAAACATGTTCATTAGCTATGAAAAAGGCAGATTCCACATGGAGGAAGGCTGGTGGCTGCGGCTGCACGGCTTCCCTACACAGAGTTGAAATGGCAGGAGGAATGTGGTGTCACCGGCATCCATCATCCAGGCGGGACAGCACGGCTGGGGCGAGGGGGGACTGGGAGCTGCACCCCACGGCCCAGACCCGCTCCAGCCGCTCCCCAGCAGAGCTGAACTGCTCCTCCTAGCCTGAATGTCCCCACCAGTGAAATGCAGAGGCCACGCTCATGGTGCTGGGGTCCCTCCCCCACCCTTTGGAGCCCTGGTTTCCCATGTGGAATGTGGGGATAGAGCAACCAGCAGGTTGAGGGGTTCGGGGAAGGCCCGGATGCTGGGAGGGAGAGGATGGCCAGAGCGGTGCAAGAGCCAAGGAGGTTCTGGAGCCCGAAGAGCAGGCTCCTTGGCGTTGGGCAGTGTGAGCTGCACTGGCCCCTCTGTGCTCCACCCCCAGCATCCCACCAGGCCCCATATCCTGAGGTCCCCTCCCCCTTGTCTCTCCCCTGCCAGCATTCGCCTGGACAACTAACTGGCTTGGTCCCTCCTGTCCTGCCCATTCCCACCTACCCTACCCACCAAAGCCGGGGCCATGGGCCCCATGCCCAGCTGGCTCCTTGTCCCGCACAGGAGAAAGGCCAGACTCTCCACAGCAACACATGTACACGCACATGCACACACCACAGTGCACGCACACACAGGCACACCCCCGCAGGCTCATCTGTGTCACCGCGTATTATCACGTCCTCCTTAAATGAATTACCAGCTGACCCCAAGCCGAGCTACACATCGCTCTCGGGAGAGGCAGTGATCTTGGAAAATCACTCTACTGTTAGCAGCATTGACTTAACTTTACGTTGTTTGCATTCGTACAAGCACCTGCCTATTTCTAGTCTCCACACTGAGTATTGCGGGTGCAATTCTTTGAGTCCACACAGCAGAGTGTGTTCCCAGGTACTGGGGTCTCACCCCCTGATTCAGGAAGTCGGGTGGGAAACAGGTATGACCTCATCTCACCCTTGCCCCCCTTACTGCACCTGGGCTTCTCCATCTGATCACCTGCTCTGTGGCGACTCCCACCCCAGGTGCCTGGCGTGCTCAACGAGGCCAGACCTGGGCTGTACTGGTTAGAACCATGCTTGGTTCTTGGTGAAGCCTCTAAATGCATTTCCATCCCAGCCTGTAAGTCCAGAGGACGGGGCCTTCCCCTGAGTGGCAGGGCCTGGCACAAATCCTTCAGGGAATGAGTGAACAGACAGGTGCAGTTGGCATCCTAGGCCTGATCAATTCTGCACTTGCAGTCCCCTGAGACACCCCCCCCCTTCCCTCTCTGGCATCAGTTTGTCTTGCTGTAACAGTTTGTGTCCCTAAAAACGCCAGGGACACGGCAGACAAGGCAGGCACCACTGGCCAGATAAGTGTGACCTCCCGTGACCTACTCAGGTGTCAGCACTCAGAACTGGGATTTACCTGCTGAAACGCGTTTTCTAGGCCAACTGTTTCCAGGTGTCCCGGGCTGCTGGGCTGGGAGGGAGGAGGCCCAGGGACACATCTATGCAAGGCTTTTAACCACACTGACACGGTCCCTCGGGGAACCTGGCTGGGAGGACCGTCTACCCACTTGGCACATGTTCCACAGGCCCATCTGATGCCGGCAGGGGCACACTCATGGGCGTGCTGGCACTCAACAAGGAAGGAGCCTCCACCTGCTTCCCTGTGGCCAGGACAAGCCCCAGGTCCTGCACGCCCAGCTGTGATGGGCTTCTCCCCCGAGTCTGGGCACTCGGTGCCCTGGGTGTCCCTGCTCAGGACCCAGGACCCACATCCCAGCACCTGGGCTTGTGCCTGGAGAGGAACCGGCACCCTGAGGGCTCCGGTACCCATTCCCTTCTCTGAGCCTCAGTTTCCTCATCTGTCAAATGGAGAGAATAAGCCTCGGTGGGATGATTTTTGAAAAGCAAATGCCTTTTCAAGCAGCTTGTAAGCCTTGCCTTCTTTGTTGACTCACCTCTTGGGTGAGTTCAGTGACTACACAAAACTGAAATAAAGGGCAGGCCTGGGAGGGGCCGAGGCAGCCCCATGCCCCTGGTTTTCATGGGGAGCTCAGCACTGTGCCTGCACACAGTGGGCCTTCAGGGGACGGTTCCACCTGTCCCCATACCACGCCATCCTGGGACTGTGTCTGTCCCTCACCAGTCTGGGGGCCCCTGAACAGGGAAGGCTGCCTAACCTCATGTCCTCTACCCAGTCCAGGGAAGGAAAAGGAAGGAATGTATGCCCTGCAGCCAGGTCGGGGCTGGTGGCCTGGGAAAGCCAGCAGGTCCTGACCCCGCTACCTGATGGGTAGGTTACTCCTGACCAGACTGAGAGGTGGTGTGAGGCCCTGCCAGGCCCTGGGTGTGAGCCGGCCTCAATCCCACCCTGACTCCAGCCCCAGGCCGCCCTGTCATGGCTGCTGAGAAGCAGGGCCTGCTCTCCCAGCCCCACAATTTGTCTTGCAGCTGCTGCTGTTGCTCGGAGCGAGACACTTGCTTGTAGCTTGTGAGCTGTGTATAGGCAAATCTTTCATTTTTCTTTCATTACGCCGGCGTGTACTGTCACTTAATTTTTATGTATGCAATCCTTCCTGACAAATATGATCTGCTGCCTGGTAATTCGTCTGACGCTCATTCTGTTCCTCGCTCTAATTACGGCTCCTATGCCTGACACCGAGGCAGCCGCTCTGCCACCGCTGGGTACCGCACCTGTCAGCCCGGCCATGGCATGACTAATGCCCTTTCATGCCAGCCTCGTGTTAGCAAATACAGAGGCGGGGAGGGGGCTGGGGAAGGCAGCGGCAGGGGGAAATGGGATTTGCATAAACCCTGCCAATGGGTCTGCAGCTCAGGAGAGGAGGTGGTTGCCAGGGCAACGTGGCTGCCACCACAGCAGCCCCACATAGTAGGTGTGCACAGATGCATAATTCATACCCCTGCATCCTTCCTGAGTCATGAGCCGATGGCAATGACTTCAACCTCTCCCAACTAACGGGTGTGCAAGCCTCAGCGGCTTGCAGAATCTCTCGGGGGGAGGGGTCTTTCTCCTGCATCTTGGAGACTTCAGGTTGGGGCTTTGGCTCTGCGCTGCCCCGCTCTGTTCTGGGGCCACGACCCCAGGAGGTCAGCTCCCACCCACCACGCCCAGCAGCCGCTCGCTAGGAGGCCTCGGGAAGAGCTGGGCTTGCGGGGGCGGCCTTTACCCGAGTCCCAATTCCTTCTCATTAATATAATAAGCACAGCAGTCAAGTCGATAAACCCGTGCTGTCGCTGAGCCCGTCGTATTCCTGCCCGTTCCTAATGATGTGATCGTAACCGGCTCCGACGAGCACCGAAGCCTCTCCCCAGCGGACGGAGCAGGGCTGGGCCTGACTGAGGGCACGGGAGCCAGTGGCTTTCACTCTTCCCTCTGACGGTGTCACCTGGGTTTCTGGCCATTTGAAGCTCTAAAACCAGAGACCTGCACAGTCCCAAACTGACAGACACACTGATTTTCACAGAGAGGGTCTGAGGGGCCCGGGAAAGACAAGGTGTCCCCGGGAGCAGTGGGTGGCCGAGCTCTGGGGAAGCCCCAGCATAGGTTCCCCCCCGCCCCCAGCACCCCCGCTCCGGTGGAGGATGCGTGGGCTGGGCTGTGACTCGAGCTCCGGGATTTCAGACTCCTCGCTGGCTATTTGAGGCCTGAGTGGAGTGTCACAGACTCATGGGATGCGGGTTCTTTCCTTCTTGAGCTAACGGAAGACCAGTAACGTGCCGGGCATCCTCCAGGGTGAGATGGAGCTGAGAGTTTCACCCCACACACACATGCACATACACACTCACATGTGCACACACACACACTGGTATGCACACACACTCACACACTCACACCCCTATAAGCAGCTCAGAGCTGCTGCTCTCGAGGGCTAGCACATTTCTCCGGATGGCGCGCTGCACTGAGCGCCCGGAAGCCATCGGGGCTGTACGAACAGGGAGTTTCCACTCGGAAAGTGTCTTCCAGAAGCACCCCGTCCCCGGAGGCTGCGTGCAGGCCCCCAGGTTGGAGCCTGGGAGACCTTCCTCCGCCAACCACCCCAAAGGGCCGGGAACTGGCTCCGGGAAAGGGGGACGCCTGCCCGACTGAAACGTTCCCCCTTTGCCTGGTTTAACGCCGACACGCCTTGTTGTAATGCATGGGGGGCTTTGCTGGCTTTTCTATTGCGGTTAAATGTAAAATTCCCCTCCGCCATTGTTCCAGGCTTCCCATGCAGTTACGTAGCCGGCATATGGGTTCTGAAGCTCAACACTTCACGTGACCCGAAACACACACCCGGGATGGTGCTTGCCCACTGAGCTTGGCATTCAAGGCCCCACTGCCTTCCCTGCCCCCCGAGCTCCAGCTCACCCAGTTTCTATTCACTCCTCAGGGTCCAGCCACAGTGCCACCTCCCCCCGGGCACTCAGCCCCCACAGCTTCAAAACTGCCCGTTCCAGGGGCAAATACTGGACACGGCTCGAATGGCCCCCGGCAGGAGGAAAGGACCGCGTGTGGCGCACCCGGAGGTGGGCCACTCCGTGGCAATGAGAAAGACGGGCTGACGACCCTGGGCCTCCGCAGAGCCACAGCTCCCGTCCCACTGGGCTCAGTCCTCCTTTCCTGGACACAGGCCCAGCCAGGACCCCCGAGTCTGGGTTTACTCCCTCTGGGTCACCGTTCTGAAGAGCGAGTAACGTTTGGGGTTCAGTAAGGCACTTTCCGCGCTGACTCTCCCCAAAGGCACTGTGGGGAGATTGTCCACATCTCCCCCACGGTCACGGTCACGGGGCTGGGGCTGCTGGGGCGCGGGCAGCCCCCTTACCTAGGGAGTGGGCCGCGGTGGTCTCGGAGCTGAAGAAGCGGCCCAGGCCGAGGTCCCCGAGCTTCACGACGCCCGTGGCCGTGATGAACACGTTGGCAGGCTTGATGTCTGCAGGGGAAGGAGAGGGGGCTGCTGTGGGGTCAGGGGGCAGAGCGGGAGGAGGTCTGGGGTGGGGGCCCAGCCCTCTGTCCTGCTCCCGCTGAGCCAGCCCAGCTCTGCCCGGCTGTGGGCCCTTGAGAGGCAGCCTCATTGTCCTCACCTGTGGGTGGGCCTAACTATTTACTCCACCGGCTGCTGTGAGGTCTAGGAGGGCAGGGACCTCTGTGCTGCTGTCCTTTCTAAAAGCTCCATCCTCGTGCCTAGAATGGCGTCCGGCACACAGCAGGTACCATTGCAGGAGAACGTATGTAACAAGGGAGCCAGTGCTCGGTGAGGCTGCTGGCACCGTTCTCGGGCCGGGCAGTGCCCGCGGACGCTGGCGAACACAGGTGGGTGAACGAGGGAGGAATCAGTGAAGGCACCTGTGTGAGGCACCGGCACCTCCTTCCTCACCGCACAGGACGCCAATTTAGGAAACACTCCTTTGTGGGATCTCATTTCCTTTGCCCGGCCGACTCCCTCTAAGACAGCGGTTCTCAACCTGTGGGTTGCGACCCCTTTGGGGGTCGAACGACCCTTTCACAGCGGTCGCCTAAATACATCCTGCATATCAGATATTTACATTACGATTCATAACAGTAGCAACATTACAGCTATGAAGTAGCAACGAAAATAATTTTATGGTTGGGGGTCACCACAACATGAGGAACTGTGTTAAAGGGTCGTGGCATTAGGAAGGTTGAGAACCACTGCTCTAAGACCTCGAAGCCCCTATTGAAAGTTCCCTTTACTGAGCTGCTGCCCCTGTCTCCCCGGCCAGCCCCTCCCCCCATCCTTGCTGCACCTTCCTCTGTGCTGGCCCCAGGCTGGTACTGGGGGCTGGCGGTGAGGTACCGAGCCTGGCCCCTGTGCCGTGGGGTCCAGGTAACCATCTGGCTTTTACACCCACCAGGGCGAGGCCCCTGCCATGGGGTCGAGGCATGTGTGTGCAGTGGAGCCCAGGGCCACACACGCCCACTCAGTGACCTCACTGAGGGCAGACAAGATGCTCGACACCCACGTGTCTGGGACACAAAGTGGTCAAGGTTCCTCGGGGTGTCCCGGGCGCCACGCGGGCGGCGCGCACGCACCTCGGTGCATCACGCGGCGGGAGTGCATGTGCTCCACGGCGCTGCACAGCTGCACGAAGTACTTCCACACCGTCCTCTCGGGGATGAGCCGCTTCTGCTTCTTGAAGTACTGCGGTGGGGGGACAGACAGAGGGACAGGCCGGTGAGGGGCGGAGAGGCAGCGGTGGCGCCTGGCCCGGGGTGCACGGTCCCCGAGTTCACAGCGATACTTCGGCCCTGATTGCCCTCCGTGGCCCTCTGTGCACCCCACTCGGGGGTGAGCTCCCTGTACGTGGGTGTCCTGTCAGCGTTGCTGAATGGAGGCCTGGGCCACACCCCGAAGGCTGCTCTCAATCACACTGTTTCTGGAACCCCCTGGACACATGTCCCCCCCCCCCCCCCCCCCCGGGAAAAGAAGTGCCCTGGAGGAGTGGGCTGCCGTGGGCTCCTCCTTCCAGCCGCGGGCTGGGCCAGCATGGGGACGTCCCAACCGGGCTTGCTGGTTAAAACACAGCTGCCCCCTCCTCAGAGCTGGGGAGGCTCAGCCC
>NW_005871221.1:1539581-1541182 GCF_000147115.1 Myotis lucifugus
CGATCCCGGGTTTCGACAAGCATTCACCTGCTTCGCTGCCTGAGAAACACTGAATGCTCCAGAAAGCAAAACGCCACCCGAACCGCCCAGGCTGCGCCATGCAAACCAGGAGCACGTCCTGCCCACAGGGCAGAGGGCGTCTGGTGAACACTTGCTGAGCGCCGGCCACGTGCTGGCCCTGAGCAGGGGACGGTACCCATCTTGCCAACGAGGACGCTGAGGGCTACATGCAGCCAGCACGGGCAGTCCCAGCTGGGCCCGGGCCTCTGCCAGAAAGCCCAGCTCTTACCCCTCTTCCAATGACACGGCGGCCACCTGACGAGGGACTGAGCTGGGGCTGGCCCTGGGCACCTCCAACTGGGACAGTCACAGCCGGAAGCCCGGCCTGGCACTAAACGCCCCCCCCCCTGCTGCCCCCACCTGCTGCCCGCCCCCCCAGGCTCCCAGCACAGACCCCCCAGCACAGGACCCCACGCCCCCAGGGGCCGGGCTGGGCCCGGGTGTTATTTACGCCGTGATGTCAGCTAAACCTCATCACAGCATTTAAGTGGGACGAGAGGTGGTGATTTTCTAAATGTCACGGCCAATAAGCGCCGTGTGACATTTCGCGGGAAGGCGCCGGGTCTCTGGTGGGTTTGGGGTGGTGGCAGTTCCCGGCTTCAGCTGTAAACAATGCTAGTGCCGTGGCTGTGGCCACGATGCCTGGCCCCTGGTTCCCATGCGTCTCTCGGGACAGGGGTGGACACGGAGGTTCGGGGAAGGGAGAGATTTGATTTGCCCCGTCACCCCTCCCCCCTGACGGTCAGACTCCATGGATTGAGAGTGGCAAGTGGTCTGGGGTCTCCTGGGGCTGACGGTCTGGTGCCCTCACTGTGGGCCACATTCCGGGTCTCTTCTCCGTCACCTCTGCTCCTCCCCCACCCCCAGCCCCCGCTGGGCACCCAGTCCTTCTTCTAGAACACAAAGCCGCCCATGTTCCTTCCACCACGCGTCTCAGGAAGCTTCCCAGGGACCTCAGGGCAAATCCCCAATTCTGAGCCTGGACCACGAAGCCTGGGCCGTCCGATGCCTCCCCGTCCACACTGCTCTCCTGGACCAAGTGCTCTGTGGACCCTCAGTTTTCCATCCTCTGGGCTTTTGTACAAACGGTTCTGCCACTGGACTTGGGGTCTCCCCTCAGGTCAGCGAAGTCCCCGCGCCTGGAAGCCCCTCCTGGCCAGCAGGCCTTAACTGGGCTTGTTCCCACTGGCTCACACCGATGGTTCGCGGCTCCGCTCTGCGCCCACCCCCCCTCGGTTAGAAGACAGCTCCCCCGGGGGCAGCACCCATGGGGCAGCACCCCTCGGTCTCAGGACGGGCCTGCACACAGTGGGGGCAGGGGGCATGCGTGTTCAGTGGGAGCATGACATGTGAAGGAGAAACAGTGTCGGTGGGGGGAGAAGGAAGAACTAAGACATGATAGAGCACATCTGTTCCCACCAGGGATGTGTGGAGATTAACATCCCTGCAAATGCATTAATATGTCAACGAAAATATGAAAGCAGGTGATAACAGCTCAAGTTATGCTGCTTTCCCAGAAGACGCCCGTATTCCTAGGAGCC
>NW_005871221.1:1541594-1583509 GCF_000147115.1 Myotis lucifugus
AATCGTAGCTGCAGACTCATGTGAAGCCAGCAGTGGAGGCTTGAGAGGAGAAACAGGAGTAGGGCTAAGGGCTCGGGCCTGACGGTCCCACTTGAAGGCTGTGCGCACAGGCAGGTGACTAAACCTCTCTGAGCTTTGCCGAGAACAGTGTGGACTCAGTGAGTGATGCTAGTGGTCAGCACATTGTGGCCCACAGTGGGTGCTCCGTCAGGGGCTGCGATGATCCCTGATCCTAGACTCATGTGGACCTGGTCCCGCCCCCCGGAGGTGGGGTGAGGGGTGGCGTGCCGGGAGGGCGCGTGGAATGCGCAGCGAGAGCCAGGCCTGGCCCTGAGCCGGCCTGTGGAACTTGGCAAGTCCATCAACTCGAGGAGACTCCTGGCTTTGCCGCCCGTGGGAATGAGGACGCCCCTCAGGGGCTGGAGGGCCTCAGGGAAAACATCTTGGGAACGAAATCCACTAGAGGGTCCTGGCCTCTAAACAGAGACCTGGGCTACAGACCCAGCTCTGTCCCCTCACTGCTGGGTATCGTCGGGGAAGTCTCTTAACCTCTCTGGGCTCAGTTTTCCCGTCTGTAAAAGGAGGCAACTGGACCCACAAGACACTTTCCCAGATTCCGTGAGCTGGTGGGGTCTGACCTAGTGCAGGGTTCTGTGCCTGCTCCTCCTGTGAGGCAGGACAAGTGGCCATGAGCCCAAGGCAGGCTGGGACCATGGGGGTGGGAGAGGGATCCTTTCTGTCTATGGCCAGCCTTCTCACAGCACGTGGGGACGGGGCCTGAGGCCTGTGGGCTCAGCAAGGGGCGCTGAGTGTCCCAGAGGCCCGAGGAAAGGCTGCCTGACCCTGGGCAGCTCCCGGGCCCTGCCTGCCCCCTGGCACCCTCACCTTGATCATTTGCGAGAGGTCGCCCGCGTCAGCCAGCTCCAGCACAATGTTCAGCTCGTTGTCCTCAATAAACGAGTCCAAGTACTTGATGATGTTCGGATGGTTCAGTTGCTGCCCAAGGAGAGAGAGAGAGAGAGACAGACAGAGTCAGTGAGAGATGGTACAGCCTCAGTGCCTGCCCCGGGCTGGCACCCCCCTGGCACCCACGAACGCGGCCCTGGCATTTGCTGGAGAGGTGAGTGTCTTATGGAAAAGGCCTGTGCTTGGGAGTCAGGCAGAGCTGGGTGACGCTGGGAAAGCTGGGTGACATTCTGCATCTCAGTCCCAGTCTCCTCATCTGTAAAATGGGCACAGTGCTGTGAAGATTCGATGAACACCCTTGAAACGTCCAACAAAGTGACCAGAGGGAAGGACAGAGGGCAGGGCTGAGAGTAAAGGGCGCATCAATATAAGGTCCCCTCTTCTTGGAATCTCTGCACCCAGGGCCTCTTGGATCTGCCTCCCGCGCTGGGCTGCATCCCCTGTGCTCAAACACGGTGCCGAGCCCGTGAGTATGTGAATCCGCTGTGTTCCAACATGGCCGCCTTCCCGCCCTACGCCCAGCGGCCTCGGCACCGGGAGGCCTTGGTTTCGGGTCCTGGCATGAAAATATGAACAAGTCGCCCAGTGGCCCCTCTGAGAACGGCGTTTCCCTTTGTTTTGCAGGAAACACCTCCTGCCCTG
This sequence comes from Myotis lucifugus, assembly GCF_000147115.1. Lineage (NCBI taxonomy): Eukaryota > Metazoa > Chordata > Mammalia > Chiroptera > Vespertilionidae > Myotis > Myotis lucifugus. The sequence continues at coordinate 1,543,203 of NW_005871221.1, forward strand.
GCACTTCCTGTTGACTTCCCATGGGCAGGCGGGACCTGGGTCGGCGGCCTGGGAAGGGGCTGGCGTGGCCCTCCCGCGACCACAGGGCTGCCGCTGGCAGAGCACCTGGCACACACCAGAGCTACCTGAGCTCCTCCAGCAGCCGCTCACTGTTCCCCGACACCTGAGGACGGCACAGCTGTCCTCACCCCCTTGGACAGATGAGGTGACCGAGGGCCCGAGCAGTCAACAGCTCGCCCACGGCCACACAGCTCGTGAGCCAGGGCGTGCCCGCCCCTGAAGCCCACGGTCATCGGCACTCAGCTGCCCCACCCCAGCGGGCCAGTTCACACCACGCCCGCCTGCTCCACCGAAGGGCTGTGCTCACACGTTTCTGCACCCAGGGACCCGAAACAGGCGGGCTCAGCTCAGTCCACACGCGTGTGCAATCCCTTACTCGGTGTGGATGGCACACGTGTGTTCTTGGCCAAGGGTGGGGGGGGGTGACTGGGACAGCTAGTCACCAGGCTGGGGAATCAGGAAGAGTCCCCACATCACAACAGGCTTCCAAAGTTGACCATCATGTAATAGTTTAAATGTTATCTGAAGGCCTGGCCAGTGTGGTTCAGTGGTTGAGGGTCGACCTATGAACCAGGAGGTCATGGTTTGATTCCTGGTCAGGGCACTTGCCCAGGTTGTGGGCTCGATCCCCAGTGTGGGGCGTGCAGGAGGCAGCCGCTCAATGATTCTCTCTCATCATTGATGTTTCTATCCCTCTCTCCCTCTCCCTTCCTCTCTCTGAGGTTTGGCTCAGTGGATAGAGTGTCAACCTGTGAACTGAGGGGTCCCAGGTTCGATTCCGATCAAGGGTTCATGCCTGGGTTGTGGGCTTGATACTGGGCGTGCAGGAGGCAGCCAATCAATGATTTGCTCTCATCATTGATGTTTCTATTCCTCTCTCCCTCTCCCTTTCTCTCTGAAACCAATAAAAATATATATTAAAAAATAAATAAAATATCAGAAAAATTTATAGTTATTAGAAAAAAATTATAATGTTATTAGAAAAAAGTTATAATGTTATTTTGACCTGTAACAGTTGGAGTTAAGAACAGCTCCCTACAAGCCTCCCGGCTCCAGCCTTGTCACCATGACTCACCAAGACGCATCGTCACCACATTTAAGTCCCGAGTATGGCATCAGAGGCCACCACAACCTGGCCCCCCAATCCACACTGCGGGGGGTCCTGCAGCAGCTCATTTCCGCCTTCCAGGCTCTGGAACGGCCCCGGCCTCCGCAGGGCTTCCCCTGGCTCCGGGGCCCCGAGTTGGCCAGCAGTACCCTGAAGGGTCACCCTCTGCTGCCTGCCTTGAAGCCCAGGGCAGGGCCCGGCAGATGAGCTGCTCATTTGAAATCCCGCAGCTGTGGCTTTGAAGGATGTCACTGCCACCAGTAGCCCCCCTTTAAGAAGCTACGAAGAAAGGCTCTCCTGTTTCCCGGGAAGGGAGGAAGGCGCCGAGCAAGCACCTACTGTGTGCTCTGTTGCACCAGGCCCTCTTCAGATACTATTTTATTTAATCCTCTCAATCTGCCTACATCCTTTGAGGCAGGTGTTCTCACCATTGAGCAGATGCTCAGGGAGGTAAAATCACTGGCTTAAGGTCACACAGCTTGTAAATTAAGACACTGGGATTTGAACTGCTCTTCCCCCCCCCCCCTCCTCCTCCTCTTCCTTCTCCTCCTCCTCCATCACTTCCAAGATCTCAGCAGCATCCCACACCTGGGGGGTAGGGAGAGAGCAGCTCGGGCCAGGGCCAAGTCTAGCGCAGAATGTCCTATAACCTCTGACTCCAGGGAAGCCAATGCAGATGCCAGTGGGAAGAGGGAAGCGACCACAGTGCCACCACCATCCGCACCCTGCACGCCTCCCCCGCTCAGGCCCTGGGCCGCCTGCCCTTTACACGCCTGGCCCAGTCGGTCCTGTTCCAGCTCAAGGAAGGGCTGTTCACTGAGACCGTCCGCTCAGGGCTCTCACCTTCAGGAGGCCGATCTCCTTGACGCAGTCCTGCCTGGCCTTGGCGTCCATCATCTCAAATATCTTGGGCGAGAGGAAAAAGAGAAACAGGACGGTTAAAACCCCGCACCCAGTGTCCCGGTCAGCCACCTCCTTGCTGAGCGGCCCTACCCTGTGAGGACAACAGTTCTGCTCAGTGGCTCCGCCATGTGCCAGGCGCCATGCTGCCCGCTTTAGGCTGAATCCTCAGGGCGACTCCCACAAGGCAGGAAGTACTGTCACTGACTCACAGAGGAGACTGAGGCCCGGAGAAGCCCAGCGACTGGCTGAGGTCACACTGAGAGGTGGCAGCCGGGAAACACACGCAGAGCCTCAGTCTTCACCTCTGTACATGGGGCCAATAGCCCGAGCTGGACAGAGTGAGAAGGTGAAGTTCAGCCCTTGGCACCTCGACCCCTCCTGCCCCCGACCTCCAGAGCTCACTCAGGGTGGGGCCTCCCAGTGCCTCTGACTTCCAGGAACGAAGAGATGGTGGGCAGGCCCGCGGCCTCGTCACCAAATCCCTCACGACACAAACAAACCCGGACAAAAGGAGCCCGAGAGCCCCTCCTTGGGAAACAAAGGGCAGAACGTGGTCCTTTTCTGAACAGAGGCGCCCGTTTCTCCTCCGGGACCTGAAGCCACGTGCGAGTCCAGGATCAACAAGGAAACTGATGCCAGATCTTCCAGCGGGAGGCCTCCACCCGGCTGCCACCCTGTGACTGCGCCTGAGCCGCCGCCTCTGCCCAGGCTGCTAATCTCGTACGGGGGTTCGGGACGCTGCGGAGGAGGCAACACCATCTCCTGCAGCGAAGCAGCGTGCCAAGAGGCCCAGCGGCTCTCACTGAAATGCTTCCTGGCCAGAGTTTGCCGCTTAAAGCCGTCTGCTCAACCCCCTTCTGCCCTTTAGGAGGGACACGGGGGTTGGGAGGACACTCCAGCCCAGACGGACCAGCCAGTGCAGGCAGCAGGGTCGTGGGCCTTAGTCCTCTGAGGGCCTGGCGAGTCATTCCCTGCTTGGCACCGTTTTCCTCTTCTGGGCGGTGGGATGCTAGTCCTCAGCCAGGGCTGCTGTCAAGGCTCCGTGAGCTCCCAGCAGGCCCCCGTGCACACAGTAGGTGCTCAGGGCATGCTCAGTGTTTTCCTTTACTGCTCAGATGGAACTTTCAGGAGTCCGCCTGGCTCTCTCCATACCCAGCGAGCTGGGAACTAATTTCCCTCCTCTACAGAGGAACGGCAGGGAAGGGAGGGCAGGAGGGGGAGGGACTGGCCCCGGGCCGCCACGGTCAGACACAGAAGTGGGCTCCTGCAAGGCAGCTCTGACCCGTGGGGTCGCTGGCTCACCTGCACCTTCTTCAGAGCCACCGTCTTCCTGTCCAGCAGGCAGGTGGCCTTGTACACCTCGCTGAACTGCCCTCGGCCGATCTTCTTCTCGATCTGGAAGTCTGCCAGCGAGCAGCGGAAAGACAGGGCGTTCGGGTGCCTCTGGAGGGGGACAGAGGGCGTCGGCGTCCAGCCAGGCCGAGGTGGAGCGCTGCCCTTCCCAGCGCCCGTGGGTGAAGGGGGCTCTGATCGCCACCCGCTGTCCTCCTCGTCACCCCGACCCCCGTGCTCTCCACACCCGCCCCAGGTGCTCCCCGCGAGGACCCTGCTCTGCAGCTGAGAAACAGGCTGCTGGCTCCCCCACAGCCCTTATCACGCCCCCTCACGATCTGATCACTGGCTTGTCGGCTACGTTCTGTCTGCCTCCCCCCGCACCCCACCACGGGCCTCTCCAAGAGTGGGCTCCTGCCTCAGTGCCCTCCATGTCCCCTGAGCCAAGGCAAGTGCTGGGCCTGTTTGTTGAATGACACATGGAATGTGCTCCAAACTGGAGCTCAGTGGGTCTTTGTGACCGTCCACGGTCACTTCTGAGCGCAGCCGAAATCACACACCCTCAGACAAAGGTGACGTCAGCGCCTGGAGGAATCACACGTACTCAGGGAACTATGACACGCCGTCGTGTATGAGGACCTACTGTGTGTCAGTTACTGTACTGGCTGCTTAGACAGATTTTATGACTTACATCTTCGAACAGCCTTGTAAATTATGAATCCCATTTTATAAATAAGAAAAGGGGGGCACGGTCCCCCAGCCAGGCAGAGGGAGCCGGGACTTGAATGCACTGCTGGATGACATGGGGCAGGGACCCTCCCGCGCTGGGCCTCAGTTTCCCCCCTGGGACTTGAAGTGTTTGGAGGATGTGATCTCCCAGGTCCTTGCTCTGGGAAGCTGGGCTGCTTCTCCTCAGGATGAGTGCTGAGTCCCCGCACCGCCCCTCCCCTCCCAGGGCTGGCCCCAGAGCCCGGCTGCCCTGCTCCACACCCTCCAGGAAGCTCCCAGAGGACGTGGGTGACATCCCAGCCGGCTCGCTGCCGCTCCAGCTGCACATCTGCATATGCGATGACCCAGATTTGCATTTCCTGTCACAACCCATTCGACCTAATTAGAGGAATGAGCTCCTGTGGTGGGGCAGGTCACTGGGGCAGCAGCACCGGGTGAGGGTGCCTCCCCGGAGGTGAATGGGGCCCCTCACCGGGTGGCCTCGGCTCCGGTGGGGGGCCCTGCGGGACACAGGGCTCCCGGGCGCAGCCGCCTGAGCCAGCAGAGTCCTGACCTGATTTATCTCAGGGGCTGTGAGTGGAAAAGGAAAAGGTGACCTGAGCTCTTGCCCCGAAAGGCCAGGCCGCTCTCTGCTGCCACCTCCGAGGCCTTCCTTGTCCTGGGTCAGCCCCCGGCAAGCTCCACTCGTGCCCCTGCAGCCCGGGGAGGTCGTCCACAGCCCGGCCGCGTAACACCAGCCTCAGGATTCCACGAGGGTCCAGGGAGATGATATGGATTAAAGGGGTCCCTGGAGCTCTGAACTGCTGGGCAAACACGGGGCTGGGCCCGGACAGCTCACACCAGCGTGGTTCACAGTAAAGATCCTGTCGGCCTTCCTGGGAAGGCTCATCTGATGCTGTGGACGGCCCGTTAGGTCTGGGCCCAGACCGGCTCCTGGGGAAAATGAACAACCTCCAGGGACACTGGGGCCCTGAGCTTGGATTCAAGTCCAAGTTCTGCCACTTCCTGGCTGTAAACCTTAGGCAAACCCTTCTGGGCCTCAGCTTCCTTATCTGTAACCCCCAGGGGGTTGAACAGGTTAATGAAGGAAAGCACGCGGCACACAGGAAAGGCTGTGTGTTACTGGTGTTGGCGTTGGCATCGCAGATGTCTGTAGAACAGCAGCGCCTACTCCCCAGGCGGCTGGGACGGATGGACGGAGGCAGGGTGTGTACAGCACCTGGCCTGGCAAAGGCCTGGCCCAGGACACAGTGCAGGGCGTCCTCACCACCGTCCTCGTCCCCACAAGGGTCTGCCCTGAGGGGGTGCCCAGCTCTGGGCTCTTTAGCTGTGAAAACGAAAATGAATTTTACACTATAAGGGCAAGACCAACGGCCTATCATTTCCGCGCTGTGGGATGTCGTGCTGGATGTTTAACGTTTGCCATCTCACGCAGCCTTCATGGCCCCATTTCACAGATGAGGAAACTGAGGCTCAGAGAGGTCACTGACCCAATGTCACCTGGCTGTGGTCAAGCAGTGACCTCTGAGACGGTGAGCCAAGGGACTGCGCTCCCCCTGCCTCGCTCTGCCATGGGCACCAAAGGCCATTTCTGACTCCTCCTCCTCTTTCCCCGGGTGGGAGCCCTTTAGTTCTCCCCCAAAGGTAGAGGAGAGGGGGTGGAGGGCTGGGTAGGCAGTGGGGATGCTGACCCAGGCTCTGCTGCCAGCTGCAGGGGCCCGAGGGAGGAGGCCTGCGATGCCCAGGCGGCCACACCACCTCAGAGAGGAGGGGGCCTCTGGAGGTCTGGCTAAGGGGCCAAGAAGACGGCCCAGGTCCCCGAGTCACCTCTGTCCCCAGCCCACCCTCCCAAGGAATGCTGCCAGGCTTCTCGGGCCAAAGCCCGACGTACAGGGAAGGGGGTATCTTGGACACCCCACCCCCAGAGAGCGTGGAGAAACCCAGCTTTCTTCTCCAAGTCCGATCACATTAGGCCACAAATGCCCCCCACCCTGTGCTAATTGGAGTTAAAAATGTTTGAACCACAGTAAGCCTTGGCCATCGACAAATTCTTCTTCTTTTTTTCAAACAGGAGCATAAAATTACATGTTAAAAGTATAAAAATGCATTCGCCCAATTAATTTCCTGAAATCTCATTAAAAAATTTAGCCTGACTAAGTCAGACTTCTGACCTGAATTTTAATCGTCTTTACACTGGATGGGTCTTTTCCCCCCGATATTTGCAATGCATCATTAATTTTGAGGCAACCGTTTCTGTGATTTTAGAAAGCACACTTCATCAGAATGACATTTCCTGTAAACCAAGTTCACCTTTAAAGACATCTGACATCGTGTGGAAGGAACGCGGGACATGCGTACATGGCAACGCGTTTCCAATCCACGCTGCACGAAAGGGCACGATTTACAGAGAGTCCATATCCTCAGGCCCTAAGGAGGCCAGCGCCACTCGGCTCTTCACGATCTGGCTCATTTCAAACTCGAGAGGTGCACGCGGGCCACGCGATTGGAGTGACCCCGCCTCTGCACCTCCCAAGCTAACGGGCAAGTCATGTATCGCAGCGTCGCCCCCACCCCTGCAAACTGGAGCCCCGGATAAGACCCACTGCTCTGAGCTGGTGGAAGGAGGGGAGGAGGTAGGTGCAACCGCCACTGTGACTCTCTCGCCCGGACACCTACACGCAGCACCATGGGAACAGCGAGCGAGATGCCCGAAGCATGGAAGACTCTGATGACAAAACCTAAGGCATCTCCATTGTCGTGGCTCCCCAGGCCGACCCTCATTAACGGAGCTCGGAGCGAGCTGAGCTTAATTAAACATGCGGACGAGAGACTCCGGAATCAGCTCCCAATGACGGACAAGCAAAGACTGGAAGGGTGAAGCCACACAGAGCAGCAGCCATCACCCAGCGGCTGGGCACAGCCTGGACTTCCCTCTCCCTCCTCCTTCAGTCACCAAAAGCAGGTGGTTTTTCCCCTGGAAGTCTCTGAAATCTTCGCTCCGTGTCCAGCCTGGTTAAGGCTTAGGCATCGTCTCACCTCCTCGCCTCCTTTTCCCACCTTCCCTGCGCCTCGAGCCTCAGCTCCCAGTGATCTAAAACCTCAACCCCGTCAACTTCAAACCCACAATGGGCCCCCCGTCGGCTGCAGAGTCAATTCCAAATGACACAGCGCGGAGTCCAAGCCTTTCGTCATGACTGCTCATTCATTCTACCTTATCTAAGCACCGGGATTTAAACCCTTATCTAACCCGAGGGTCCTGCACCTTCAGGTCTGGCTCTTCCCTCTTCCTGGAACACGCAGACCGAAGGCAAAAATGAGACAAGCACTTGCTGAATTTACAACAAAGCAAAGACTTCTTGAACGTTAATGGCCATCGATATTTGGACATTAAATCTTATCTAACGACCATCGTTGGCTTGGGAATCTTTTCCTAACGGTTTGGGCCTGTGCAATGCTGTCCTCATCTCCTGCAGTCAGCACGTTCCTCTCTCTCTCGGAACAGTGCCGAACACAGCGGAACTTGGCACAGCCCATGCAGGTCTGCAAAGACTTTCCAGATGGAAGACGCATTAGCCAGGGCTTTCTCAGGCAAGAACACCGTCCTCCTGCTTGGAAATTCATATGGTTCTTCTGGGTCAGCTGAGCCTTGCCTTTCAATCCTGATGAAAATGCTCTGTAGCAACTTGGCAAAAATCATAAAGCGTAGATGCTTTTTATCAACTGCATTCATTCATTCATTCATTCATTCAAAACCTTAACAAAGGCAGGCATGTTCAGCTTTCCCAATTACTAGTATATATGAATTTCACATGTAATTCTGCTGTGCTCAGCAAACATATTTTCATATGCTGGTAGCTCTCAGAACTGGAAAGCTCCTTGAAATGAACAAACCATGTGTCTTGGGCACAGAAGGTTATTAAAAACCAGAGGGCTAAATTATTCTATCTGCACTGGGGGTATTTCCAACTCTGGGCTCTTTAGCTGTGAAAACGAAATTACATTTTAGAATATCACAATCAGATCAATGACTTCCCATTTCCGTAACACCCACGATGTGGGGTGCCATGCTGGACGTTTAAAGTATACCATCTCACTTAGTCTTCATGGCCCCCTTTTACGGATGAGGAGACTGAGGCTCAGAGAGGTCACCGACCAACGTCACCTGACTGGTGAGGGATGGAGTTGGGAACTGAACCCAGTCCGGTCCAGCATGCAGCATTCTCCCTGTCGGGGAGCCTCGCTCCTTCCTCTAAGGATGATTTTGGGGAAATAGCAATGCCTCCTACCATAAGGAAAATGCCCCCGCCATCATTTCAGTGTTTCTATGTCCTGAAATAGGCAAGGCTCAGGCCCCGATATCTCCTCAGATGGCATTTAAATACCAGACGAGGCGACAGGAAGTGCCAGACTGTCCTTTGTCCAACCCAACCGTCCGCAGACCCAGCGTCAACACCACTGTTCTTCCTGGTACTGCAAACCCGGCCAGATGCTGGCAGCACTGGGGCATCTTCCCCGACAGGCGCTGGCCAACGCTGAGTCATCGTATCTAATTACACTTAACTATGTCATTACCACTCCAACATGTGCGACGAGACGCCATGGCCGTTGCCGCCGCCGCAGCCCAGCGCGTTCTTGTTCGCGAAATAATTACGGGGCTCTCTCCTCTGCCAAACGAGGCTATAATTAACCCTAATTGCTTGAAATGCAACTGGCTAATTCTGGGAGATTAATCAAGGGGGACTCGATTGTTAGTGAATGACTTAATATGACAAATTGCTACATTACCCGAGGAGGCCCCGCTGCCCCGGCATCGCCGAGATGTCCTGGTGGACTCTGGACCAGCAGTGTCCACGGGCTGCCCAGATTGCTGGGATCCACCTCCCCAAATCCATCTAGGAAATGGGCCCCTGCACCTCAGCCAGTGACAGAAACGGAGAGTATCGATGCCCTTGGACCCTTGTGCCCTTGTGTGCATGTGCACACGCACTCGCACACACACACACACACACACACACACAGTTTCTCCTAGTTCATATGTCGCCTCTGCGTGAATCTGGCTTTGGGTCAGGTGCCTTGTTGGAGCTTCACTGGCTCCGAGTTTCTTCTGCATCCTTTCCTGTCTGACCCTCCCGTGAGATTGCGTGCTGGGTCAGAGCAGACGTGGGTCGTGTGCGTCCTGGGTGCACTACACGTATGCGCAGTGTATTAACTCAGCAGGCATGAGGGGCTCCAGAGGACTCTCTGTCTAAGGAGGGAAGGAGACCCAGGATCCAGTCCCCCAGTGGGATGTGCTCATGGCCGGGACCCAGGGCCTGGGCACAGGTGTGGAAGCAGCACAGAGGAGGGGCTGGGGTGGAGCAGAAGGCTCCCCAGAAGTGGTGGCGTTTCTGAGGCTGGAGGAGGAGTTGGGGAGGGCACTCCAGGCCCAGGGAACAGCCTGGGGTGTGCGAGCAGCTCCGAACCCCAAAAGCTGTCTTCAGAAAAGCTACGAAAGTCTGCCTGGTTCTCCGAGGTCTACACGGGGGTGAGGCAGGTGGAAGGAAACCTGTGATTCTTCGCTTTGCTGGTTCTGGATAAAGAGGCTGAAAGGGTCACAGTCCTGACCAGAAGGGAGGCAGACTTCGGCCCAGAGTAAGGAAGTTCTTTCTGACCCCAGTTCTCCCTGCCCATTTCCCCGCACCCTCCTTTCTCCCGGCGCTGCCACAAGCCCCGCTATGTCCATCCTTCTCAGCAGCACTGACCCTCTGAGACAAAGCGGTTCCATTCACATGGGAACACCCGGGGGCAGGCCCAGCGCCTGGCATCCCACCCAGAGAGGCTTCTCCGAGTGCCGCTGGAGGAAATGAAGGGCTGGCTGGGTTAGGCAGTGAGCTCTGCTCCCATCGCTGGAAACGTGCGCGAGGAGGCTCTGTCTGGGGGCTGCCCCCGTTGGCCAGGGCGAAGCGGCCTCAGGGATGTGTCCCTGGGAGACTCCCAGGCCCTGCAGAGAGAGGAAAGGGCTTACCTGTGGGTCAGGAGGGTGCGCGGGCCCCGGGGTGTGGCAAAGGCTGTTGGGGTTCCCTCCGTGGGGCATGTGGCTGGGCTGTCCTGCCATCCTGCATGCCAGCCTCACAAGGGCACGGGCTGCAAAAGAAAACGGGGGCTTTCTTATGTGTCTGCCCTTCCATTCCCTCCTGACAGCACTGGGACGGAGGAAGTGCTTCCACTGGCCCCATTTCACAGGGGTGTGAGTTGAGGTGCGCAGCAGTTAAGTACCCTGCCCGTGGCCACCCAGCTCAGAAGTGGCAGGCCTAGGACTTGACACCCTGCGTGACACATTTCCCTCCATTATGCTGTCCTCTTAGGTTGCTAGGATTGTCCCTAACGGATAGAGGGGAAACTGAGGCTCTGCAGGGAAAAGTCTAAAAGGTGGCCCCAGCCAGCCAGGGGGCACCAGATTCAACCCCACTTGTGCCAGACTCCAAAGCCTAGTTCTGTCCACATCGCTGTCCTCCAAGCCTCTTGGGGGTAATTCTATACCCCTGCACCCCAACATCAGTCCCACATAAACCCCGGCTGGCAGCCTGGGTGGTCAGGAGAAGCAGACCTCGAGTCAGACCACAAGCAGCAGCTGCAAGAAGGGCCCTGCGTCTCCATCCTTGCTGGACCCAGAGCACCAATCACTGGAAGGCCAAGGCCATGGGTCCCTCTCACAGTCCCGCTCAAGCCTCTGGGCACCAGGGAGCAACCCTCTCAACCTCCAGGGCTTGTCACATCAGAGGCTCCCAGAGAGCTTGGATGCTAGTCACCAGTTGCCATAGTAACCGCAGCAGCTGTCCCTGAGTGCCACCAGGCACCCAGGCCTGAGCTGAAGGCCTTCAGAGTATCACTCCCAACATCACTTCCACTCCTGGGGTCACAGGCAGCCTCTCCAGCTCCCAGCAGACAAGCACCCCTGGGGCAGGGATGGAGGCTCAGGCGCACAGAAGCAGAAGCAGCTGTGAGGCCGCAGGAGGACACACCCAGCCCTTGACCCTCCGGGTGCAAGGGGAGCGACCTCCTTGGAGGAAGACAGGCCTTCATTCACCCCGGCGTTTTGCAGGACCTTCGCGTCCAGGGCCCCTTCTCCTGCGTCCTCGGCAGGCCCAGCTCCTCCCTCTCACACCTTCCATCTGTGTTTTCGGATAACGCTGCTCTCCAGCACGCACAGGAGATGGCAGGGAGCGAGGCCACGTGGAGCAGGCGGCATGACAGGGACTGCAGGTCCACACAACCCCGGCTGGCAGGGCGCCGCCCGAGGTGCCTCCTGCCCAGCACGGCCCGGCCCGGCCCCTGCGGTCTCCTGTCTGTGACGTTGCCCAAACTCAACCAGTTTTGACTTCCACACACAGCATTGTATGTGGTTCATCCTAATGTATACACACGAAGGTAGAGCTCTTGCTGTCTCCTTTTTCTTATCTCAAATCAGTGTCACGGTGAGGGCACAGCGACGCTATGCCTGTTTTTCGGAGGCCTCTGTCCCCGCACGCACACCCCTGACTGCCTGATCGCTGGGCCTCCAGGGCCTGGGACCCTCCCCACCACGCCCTCCTCCTCTGCCTGGGCCGCTGAGGCCACTTCCTGAAATGCAGATGGGACCGCCGTCCCCTCAGCACCTGCCCACCATCTGTGCCCGCCTCCGCATGGAGCGCTCCCCCCCAGGTGACACGGTGAGAACCTGGGTACGAAAGGCCCCAGGATAAACAGATAAACACGCAGCTTCCCGAGGCAGCGCTGTTTCTCAGGGGGAAATGTGTGCGACAATAAACCGGATACAGAGGGAACGGAATGTAAAATGCGCATGAATTTTAAGATAAAACCCGAGGCTCCTGCAGGCTCTGCAGCTGCTTGGGGCTGCACCCCCAGACCCCTCGGGGTGACATGTTCACCGTCCTCTGCCCTTAGGGGGGCCTCTGGGAAAGGCGGGAGAGCTGTCTTCAGCAGGAAGGTTCTGTCTTTATCGCAGGAGCACTGGCACGGCCCTCGGTGCCTCGCTCACCTGCTCACCTGCTCACAGACCTCACATGCACCAGTCCTGGCTTCCCTTTCCCTCGTCCCCCCTCACACAGCCTCTGTGGCCGGCCAGCCTGGGTTTGTGCCGTGACCCTGTCACTCCCCAGCGGGGACCTTGGGCAAGTCACATGGGTCAGAGACCTAGGAGGTATTTGCGAAGGTCACTCCCACAGCTGAGCTCAGAGGCAGCGGCCTGCACGCCCTCAGGAGCTTCTCAGGCATCCCCGGCTCCTCACACAGGAGCCACGTGAGGGCCCCCACCCAGGCCTCATCAGAAATACTCATGATCAGCCAACAGTCGTGTGCACTCACTATGCTGGCCCTGCTCCCTACACTTCAGCTGTCAGCCCATCTCATTTGAACAATTCCACCGAATAGGGTCTCTTATGGTTCCATTTTACAGACGAGAAAACCGAAGCGCTAGGAGGCTACGAGATGTGCCCAGATCACACGGATCACAGGCAGAGGAGCCAGGACTCAAACCCACAAAAGCATCTTTGCCCCAAACCTCCATGTTGCGCTCCTCTCAGCCCTTCCCAGCATCCTCTTCCCGTCCAGGGGCTCCCCACTGAACGAGAATGAGATCTGTGCTGAGTGGGCCATGAGGGGCCACTTCCCCCCACGAGGGCCATGGTCCTTGCCCTCTGGGACGGCACCAGCTGCTAGGGCACTGCTGTCCACGCACCTTTCCTGCCAGACCCGGGGCTGTGGTGAATGACTGTTCCCGAGAGCCTTTCTGTCTAGAATGGAAGGTGCTGCACCACGCTCCCCAGCGAGGGGGAGGGGCCTGTGTTCCAGAAAAGCAGCAGCCAAGGAGGACCCTGCAAGTCACAGCCCCCCCCCCCCCCCAGTGCCAGAGAGGGGCCACAATCAAGGGGCAGAGGCGGGGAGGGAGGGCAAGGCAACGAGGCTCTGAGCTCCCGGGGGGCCAGGTCTTTCCCATGCACCCTGGGGCTGCTGGTAGACCCATCTCACCATGAGGAATCGGGCTCAGAGGGGAGGCTCAAGGTCGTGTCTCGAGTGAGCTACAGAGGGGCACGTGAACCCAGGCCTCACTGACTCCCAAGCCCCACCCACCCCCAACCCTCGGTCCCAGAGTCTCCAGAAAATTTCAGAGAATTTTCGTTCTTTTTTGTCTACACTTCAACAGAAACCAGACCCTTTAATCCCAGAAATTTCCTGCCAGAAACTGCTTCTTCGGGGGCTCAGACGCAGAAAGATCAAGACAAAGGGACTTGGAGGGAGGACATGGAGAGCCGGGCAAGGAACCACAGCGCATGCCGGCGCCTCCGGGTAACGCAGGGAGCTGCCGCTGCCGGGCTCCTGCCAAGCTGCTGAACAATGAGGAACAGGCTGCCAAGCCCAAGTCAGGGGCCAAAAATCCGTGGAATGTGAGGCCCAGAGCCGCAGGCCACACCGAGTGCCACCTCAAAGAGGGCCTTTCTTTGCCGGGAGCAAGGGTCCTGCATTTCCAAGGCGCTGTGGGCGCAGTGTGGCTTCCCGGCCTGGGCTCGGGACGTGTGTGTGTGTGTGTGTGTGTGTGTGTGTGTGTGTGTGTATGCATGCACGCCATGTCTACCAGACTCCCAGGGACCGAATCGGGAGGAGCCCAGGGGTTATTTGGGGTGGGCAACCTTTAAATACTCAGTTTCCTCGTCTGGAAAATGGGGCCAATAGTAAAACCCATCTCTGAGGGCAACTGAGAGGATTAAACATGTGACAGACATGAACGCCTTAGACCAGAGCCTGGCACACGCACCGCCCCGAGGCTTTAGCTGCTCCCACTGCCGCCAGTGCTGACCATGGGGCAATGGGGAGTGGTCGCCTCCACGTGCCAGGCGGGAGCTGGGGCTCAGAGACGGGCGTGGTCTTGCCCAGGGTCACACAGCTGGGAGGGACAGAGCAGGGCTGGGGGACCCCAGGTCGAGCTCTGCCTCCTGCACGGCGTGGCCTCTGTGAGATGACTGGAGCAAACACCTGCATCACCTACGGGAACTGCGGCCACCTCTGCCACGCCCAGCGCCCGGCTCCTCCCGCCTGGCCTCTGACGAGGCTCTTCCTACTGCAGGGAGTGACCCCCGGGGGACGCGGGGACTTGGGTTCCATCCTAGAAGGGATCAGCTCCCGCTGGGCAGGGCTCTGAGGTTACCCAAGCGGCCTTTCTGACGAAGACTGCTGTCTGGCCTTTGCCTCCCAATTTCTGGAAACTTCAGCTAGGGAAAGCCTGTCCCTCCTTTGTGCGCCGCCAAATGCCGCACCTCGTGGAGGCCGGCGGCTCCCTGGGGCCCTTACCCTCCCAGGGCCAGATGACCCAAGACACCAGGAGGCTCAGGCCAAGGACCGGACGTGGGGCAGGGTGGGGGGTACATGCGTGGGGGGCAGGGGTGTCGTGGGGCTTCTGGAAGTGCATTCTTATACCATGTGGGCACAAATTTTTGTCACTTTGCTCCCAAGCCCTGAGTGGAAACGGCGTGTCCCTGCCCTTTCCTGCACGTGTGTGTGTGCAGGCGGTCAGGGTCATCGGCGACCACGAGCTGGGCCCAGCCGGTGCTCAGTGCGTCCACGGAGGCAGGGGCGCCACTGCCCTTGTTTGGGGGTGAAGGTGGCGAAGGCTGACAGGTTCTGCCAAGCCCTCGGGACAGCCACCCAGGCGTCCTTGGAGGCTCGGCCGCAGCTGCCACCGGACCCTGTGCCGGTTTCTCAGAGGGAGGCCCCTTCTCAGTCCTTCCGGCTCATGAGCAGCATCACGGGCTGATTTCCCAAAGCAGGAAACCCGCTCCTGACTTCACACCCTCCCCTCCACACACACAGTTTTCTTTCCCCCAAATGAGGGACCCAACACCATGCAGGCCCCTGCGGCTGTTTCCACTTGACCAGCAGGCTCCTGGCGGCCAGTGCCAGGGATGGGTGCCCACTGCCCGGGGCCTTGGCCAGCTGGGAGAGGGCCGTGCCACAGGCCCGCCCTGCCCTCCGCAGCCCTCCGCAGTGGCGATCAAAGGCCCAGCGAGGAGACGGGCAGCTCCAGCCGGGCCCCTGGTGGTGTCAAGGCCGGACCAGCTTCAGCGTCAGCCAACATCCTTACCAAGCAGCCCCCCTGAGCTCAGTGATTTGATATCTTCCAAGAAGCCATCACCCCATTTTGCAGATGGGAAAACAGAGGCTCCACGGAGTCCCAGGTGGCTATTATCTACATTATGCGAGGCAGAAGGGAAAGTTCAGACCAGGTAACGGAGGGGCCCATGGCCACACAGCAGGCAATAGGGGCAAGTAACACTTGAAACCAAGTCTGTCTGATGCCCCCAGTCCACACTGCCTTGGAAGAGAGCATGAGTGAATGGATGAGCTGTGGCTCCGGCCGTGCCCCGTCCCCACCCCGGCCTCCCTTCTCTTCTGGTCTCGGGATAAGCAGCCGTTACCCATTCATCACTTGACAGGAAGCAGCCCGCTCTCAGACCAGAGTCACGGGGGCCTGGGAGCTGTAGGGGAGCAGCCACAGCTGGTGTCTGGTTTCCTGAGTGGTCCTGTGGCCCCTCAGCCCCGCCCCCACCAAAGCCACACTTGCTGCTCAGATTCCTGGGCCCCATAACCAGCGGGAGCCTGGCTTCTCTTAGACAGGGGGCCACAAGCAGCCCTGCAGAGAGGTCCCTAACCCCTCCTGGGGCCGCGGGCCTCCCACGTGGGCCTGCAGGACCTGGAGGCCACAGCGGAGGGGCGATGCCCACCCAGACGATGGGCCTTTCTTCCCGCTCAGCTCACTCCCCCAGCACCACCAGCTCGCCTCTCCTCGCCCATCACCCACCCCCTCCTTCTCTCTCCAGAGCTCCAGACCCCAACCACAAAAGCCACCGGCACCAAAGACTCACTGGCCCAAACTGGAGTTTTTGCCTGACCTTCCCAAGTCCCCACCTTAGCAACGGGTCAACTGTCTGCCCCGGGATTTGGCAGGAACCCAGACTCACCCCACCCCACACCTCGCCCTCCCTCGGTCCACAGCTGGACTCCATCCAGTTCTGCCGATTCTTTCCCCAAATGAGTCTGCACTCACCAGAGCCCCTGCCCTGTGCTGGCCTGGCCCCTTCTCAGCGGGTCCAGTGACCCAACTTCTTCCAGGCCACCGTGGGAAAGAGCCCCCTCCAGCACACAAATCCCAACCAGCCGATCTGCACCCCGAGCTTCCCAGGGGTGTCCCACACGACTGAGAAGGCACTGCAAGCTCTGCCCTGCTGGTCGGGGCCTGCCTTCCTGCATTTCCCCCGGCTCCCACCCCACCCCTTCGAGGAGGAAGACCTGCTGAGCATGTCTCTGTGCCAGCGAGTTGCATGCAGCACCTCAGCACATTCCTCTGCGACACCCCATTTCACACATGAGGACACTGAGGTGCACAGAAGTCAGGTGACTTGCCAAACTCGTGCAGCTAGTAAAAGGCATACCGTCTGCACCCAGATCCGACGTTTACAAAGTCTGACTTTCAGTCTCATTTGTGCGGGGTGATCGTTCCAGGGCTGGGGGATCTCACTCTGCTAGGAGCACTGGACCCCTCAGACAGGCTCGCCAGCCCAAGGAGCCCTGCCCTCCAGGGAAATGAACTTGGTCTTTCCTCAAGGCCTTGGCAGGCTCTGCTTCTCCCTGTCTGAAATGAACTGTCTCCAGGCCAACCTGGCTCCTCCTCCACAGCCCAACCCGGGCACTTCCTCCAGGCAGCCTTCCCGGACTCCCCCAGTTACGCCTGGCTCTACATCCCTGGTGCCTGTGCTGTCACTGACTGCTTGCATGTTTTCCTTGAGTGCAGAGACCAAAACACTCACCCTATGGCCCCAGCAGGCTGCAGAGTGAGGGCCAGGCACCTGGCTGCTGCCCAGGTACAGCAGCACCAGAAGTCAGGAGGAAGAAGCCAGGGAGGCAGCCCGCAGGGGGCTGGAGGGCTTCAGTGTTGGTAAAGAGCTTGCCCTGGGCCCCAGGATAGCGCCCGTAATCCCACCCAGTCGCCTCTCCCCAGGACACGTTCTTGAGCCCCTGGCCTCCCCCAATTTTCTCTCCTGCCCCGTTCTCAGGTTTGAGGGAATAGCTGTACCTGGTGGGAGAACGCTGTGGAGAACTCACCGCTCCGCCACCAGGAAGGGGCTCCGGCTGCCAACACCCCCCACCCGCCCCGAGACAGCACTGCTCTCTGCTTCCCCTGCAACCTCAGCAGCTCTGCCAAAGCCGAGGCTCACTCAGGGTGACCCTGCATGGTGGCAAAGGTCAAGCTCAGCTGACGGCACTGGCCCAGTGGTAGCCACGGTCGGTCGGGTGTTCTGTCAGCCCAGGCTCCCGGGGGTCCCCCCCCCCCCCGGGCCTGACTCTCTGTCACAGCTGCCCAAGGTGGCAGGAAAGGGTGAGGGGCTCCCCCCCAGGAGGCAGAGCAGAGGCAGGTACCTGGCACAGTGGCTCCTGAGAGGCTCGGGGCAGGTCTGCTCAGCCTGGGTGGAGGGTGGCCTCTCGGTGCCAGGGCGGGTGAAGGAAGAGGGGCCGGCCCTGTTTGCATGGGACTTCCCCTGCCCGAGACTCCATGTCAGCCACTGCCGAAAGGAAACCCCCACCACACGCTGTTCCAAAAATAGCTCCGGCTGCCACCTCTGTGGCGAATGGAAATTGTCATGGTCACCAGGGTAGCCGATGCTCACCAGGGACTGGTCTGTGGCCGCAGACACCGGACAGTCCGGAGAGAGTGCACGCGTGTGCCTCAGCCAGTGGGCTTGGGATGCAACCAGGGTCCACTCTGGGACCGGCCAGTCCTACTCCCCCATTTACCCACCCGGGAAACTGAGGCAGGAAGCAAGAGACTTGCCAGGGCCACAAGCACAGCAGCGGCAGCACCGGGCCAGGACCCAACCTCCTCAGCCCACTCCACACCCACCCTGTGGGGAAGGGCTCAGCCCTCCAGGCTCTATCAACCCTTCGCCCCCAACTGGCACTTGGAACACAGGCAGCAGCCCAGGACGAACCCAACCGGGCTTGGGAGCAACGAGGGGTCCTTCTCTTGTCCCTGGGAAGGACTCCCCCCGCCACCCCCGGCCCCTGCACTGGGGCCCAGCACATGCTAAGAAGCATGAACGTTCCTGCTGTCCCTTTAAAAGCTTAACCTCTTCTCTCTTTTGTGAAATGAGCCAAAAACATTTGTTGCCGGAGAGACGAACGCCTTGATAGGCAGCGGCCCTGGGTTCAAGTCCTGGATCTGCCCGGTCCCAGCTGTGTGTGTCCCGTGTCCCCAAGGGTAAAACAGGGACAAGAGTAGCATGCATCGCCCCGGCTGCTGGAAGGTTCCTGGCGTTACTCGAACCAAAGTGCTTCGCCCCGGGCTGGCACAAAACAGACACCCAATTAATGGGTGCAGGGCCCGTGCTGACTCCCAGACGACACAGGTGGAGGCGCTTGCTCTCACAGGGTCCGCGGGAGAGAGCCGTGGGACACAGGGACCGATATCCACGAGCCAGAACAGAGCCTGAAGATGCCTCCAGGAAGAGGACGGAGGGGCGCGCGGGTCTGGCCAGGCAAGGTCACGGACAGGTGGAGTTTGAGATGGCTTAGAGGGATGGCGTAGAGGGATGGGCAGGATTCGAACCAGAGGGGAAGGGGATTCTGGTGGAGGACACGGTGGGGTCAAAGGTGTGGAGGCTGGTGCCCCTGCAGGCATGGGGGAGGAGGTCAGGGCAAGCTCCAGGCCAGGCCAGCCCGGCCTCCTCCTCCCGAACAGGAGCCGCCAACACCCTGCGCAGCTACCCGCTCTGTAGCTCAACCGCCGGGACTGGCACGAGCACATGGCAGCTGAGGCCCTGGAGGACATACCGAGCTGGCACCAGGGCGTGGCCACCTGCCAGCGCACCTTCCCCTCCAGCCCTGGGTGGCCCAGGCTGGGCCCAGGCCATCCATCCAGGGACTTGCAGGGGGACCCCCACTGAGGCCCTGTGAGGGTGGCACTCCTCAGGGACTGTCCTCCACCACCCAGCTACGTGGGCAGCACCAGCCTGACTCACAGAAGAGACGCCAGATGGGCACTTTCTGCCTAACCTGCTTTTCTTTTGCTTCCAGCCTCCTGTCCGCTGGAGAGGAAAGCCCGCCACGGCAGAGATGCGCCTCTGAGGGCACATGTGCTCGGCCCAGGACAGGGCCCAGCGCGCAGGGAAAGTACAGGTTCATTATGGGTGTCACAGAACATGGCGGGTGTCGGTGATGCGGCGATGGCAGCAGGTGGCAGTGGGGGTGCTACGGG
Source organism: Myotis lucifugus (assembly GCF_000147115.1). Lineage (NCBI taxonomy): Eukaryota > Metazoa > Chordata > Mammalia > Chiroptera > Vespertilionidae > Myotis > Myotis lucifugus. The sequence goes on from NW_005871221.1 coordinate 1,562,615, forward strand.
CCCTGATGGGCCCGACAAGAGCGGGACCTCCACGGGATGGTGGAGCAGGTGAGCAGGCGGCGCCAGGCAAAGGCAGGTGTGAGCGGGGGCCCAACTGCCCACCGATCACCCTGCAGATGGTGACCAGCAGCAGGGGTGGGCGGGGCTGTGCCTCCCCTCCCTCCCTCCCTCCCCCCCAGCTCCATGCCCCAATCGATCGCCCCACAGAGACAGGATGGTGGAGCAGGTGAGGGGGTGGTACCAGGCCACAATGGGGTGCCAGGCGGGGCTGCAGGCCAACCCAAGGGACCCCACCCATGCACGAACTCGTGCACAGGGCCTCTAGTTATCATTATAAAAAAACCAGTGCTCATTCAACATCAATATCCTTGCGACAAATACATCTGATAACCTGCTCAGCAAATCATTTGTCTCAATAAGTCTGGTCCTCATCCTCTAGGGGACCCCAGTCTCGTGGCCATCGAGGCCCTTGGGTCTATGCACGGGGCAGGCAGTGTCTGTCCCCTCTGAGGAAGCCCCTTTAGGAGGAGGCTGGGGGAGGCCACACTGGCGCCTGCTGCGTCCTCCCAGAAGCTGGGAAGTGATGGCGGAGCATTTCACAAAGCTACCAGGACGATGAACCTGAGCCGTCTCCCCTCCTCCCACTGTCTCAATAAAATAAATCTCGGCCCGCGGCTGGCGAGAGACCCTATATATTTACATGACGATCCTGCCTCATGATCACAGGGCCCGTTTCCGGCAGGCAGCGTGTGGCAGGGATGACAGTGGTCCTAGGAGACCCACTATTTTCCGGCGACTTTTATTGTCCATTATATCCCAGCGTTTACAGGGCTCTGCTCCGGGCCTGGCAGGAATATCGCACACAGCGGGGCCCACAGACCGTCTTCGGGTCCCATGCCTCCCTCCCAAGTCTTTGTGTGGTTCCGAGACCCCAGGGAGCGCCGGGAGCGCTGGTGGGAGAGGGCTGGTTGCTGGAAATCAGGCCCAGTGGGAATATGTGCACCATGGAAATTGGCAAAGGCTACAAATTAGAGCTTTGTACAAATATCTCCCCCCGCCCTGCCCCTCTGCCCAGGAACTTACCAGCACACCCTGGGGAGAGGTGACCCAGGGGACCATCTGAGCGTCTGGAAGGACACGTGGACTCAAGAGTCAGAGGTGAAACCTGACCTCCTCAACCACCTGCTGTGTGGCCGTAGGGATGTTACTGTCCTTCCTGAGCCTCAGCTTTCTTATCTGTGAAATGGGGGCATACCTGCACTGCTGGGGTTGTGGTGAGATTACAGGATCTTACGGAAAGTTCCCTGGGTGATGCCTGGTATGTAGCAGGTGCTTAATAAATGATAACTATTTTCATTCATTCATTCAACACCCAGCGAGCACCCACTCTGTGCCAGAGCCTGTCTGAGTCACAGGGATACAGAGATGCCCCAGGGGAAGACAGGTATCAGATTCTTCACATCCGAACAGTTCTTAGTTCTTGATCACCTGCAGAGGATTTTTACCCACATCACTTATGAAGCCTCATGACAATTTTGAAAGGTGGGCAGAGCAGGAACTATGCCCATGGTTGAGATGAGGAAATGGGGTTCAGGGTGGGTATGACTTGCCCAAGGCCCATGCAAGGGGGTAGCAGGCCCACCATGGCATCCATCTCTGAATTCCCAGGCCCAGCCTCTTGGGCAGGCAGGAAGAGGGGAATGAGCTGAGCCAGGACCCCTACCCACCCACCTGTTTTGAGCTGGCAGGGCTCATCCACCCATTTCACAGATGAGGGGACTGAGGCTCAGAGGGGTGGTATCAACAGCTGAGAGCCGAGATTCATAACGAGGCTGGCAGCCTCCAGAGCCGGTGGCTGGGTGCCCAGCAGAGAGCAGGGAACCACCAAGCCCCTCCGTTCTGACGCCCAGGAGGCCCGCAGACGGGACACATCTGGCCACCTCAGCCTCAGCACAGGGCAGCTGAGGAGGGTTCAGCTGAAACAGGAGAGCGAGAAGAGTGCAGACAACGCTGATGACTCAAACCACCTTTGAAACGGGGAGGCAGGCGGAAGCGGGCAGCATTTCTGGTGGGTTTCACCTCACTTCCTAGAAGGATGCGTCACCCGCTTTCGTTGAGTCAGCACTCACCCGCGTCCGGGTGGCACCTCTCCGTCTGCTTGTCCTCAATGCAGCTACAGGCTGGCAGGTGGCGGCCACCCGTCTGCCGAGGGGACACCTTTTCATTTCACAGATGGGGAACAGAGGCCCAGAACGGGAGGAGGGTGGCTCGGGGACACACAGCAGGACTTACGTGTGTCAAAGGCTGACTTTTCTATTTTGGGAGATAGGAAAGGAGACAGCCTCCAGAGCTTTAAAAGAAGAAAAAAAAAGGGGGGGGAGAAAAAAAAAGAACTAGCAGCTGAATAGAACTGCAACCAGGCCCCTGGCCAGCCCAGAGAGGTTTCCGAAGTTCTGGGCCGTCTGAATTCCTGCCGGCTGAAGGGCCACGAGATTTCCTTTGCAAAAGGCAGAGCTGGAAACGTCTGACTGAGGGGGAAGGGGGAGGGGGGAAATGCCCACGAGACTGGAAGTCATGAGTGTGAGCCTGGCTGCCCCCAGTGACTTTCTGGGTGACCACAGACCCGTCCTTTGCACTTTCTGGGCCTCAATTTATCCTTTTTTATTTACTGCCCCTCAACTCTTGTTCTAATGCACTTAAGTGCTATTAACCTACGCCCCCCCTGGTCCCCCCCCCCCGCCCCCATAGTACATTAACTCCATTTTACAGAAGGGGGAAACTGAGGCATAAAAAGGCCAGGCACGCTGTCCAGCATAGGAGGAAGAACTGGGATTTGAAGCCAGGGAGTGTGGTTCAGACCCATGCTCCCAACGCCAGGCCACACAGCCCTCCAGCCTGCAGCCGGCTGGTCCCTCGTCCCAGGCGGCCTTCCTGTCTCGGGGGCTCGGCGTCTGCGGCATGGCTGCCAGCAGGCCTGTTTCTGGAGACACAGACCATCCCCCTCAACTCTGGCTGCTCCTCCACGCTGCTGCCTTTTCCGTGAACTGAGTGCTTTGGTCTGCTCAGCAGCCGTTAGCACCACAGCCCGGGGGACCCTCGGGAGACGCCCGGCTCATGGCAGCCATCGGCCCGCTCTTTGAGCCTTGCTGGGAGCCACGGGTCGGAGTGAAACGGATGGCCCCGCTCTGATGTCCGTTTTGGAGTTTTAACCCAGGTCTGCCTCTGGGACTGCAGGAGGGAGACTGCCATTCAGGCGTCCAAGAAAGAGAGAAAAAAAAAGTCTATTCATAGCCAGACAGGCTGCTCTGTGGAAACGATGCTACCAGAACGCGACATGCAGCCCAGCTGTGCGAGAGATCCCCAGAAGCCTGACCTGGGACGGTCCACGTGGAAGGTTCAAAGGCGTGGGTGCTCACCAAGCCTAGAAGATATGCCCGGATGCTCAACCGTGACACTCCTGACGAATACGGTTCTGACCCAAAACCTGAGCCTGTCTTCCAAAGCGGAATTCTCCAGACAACAGACTTTTGGCTTCAACACACAGACTGCCGATCTGTCTCACTCTGGTCTCTAGAGTGAGGCTTGCTCATGCTCAGGGGAACAGCCCCACAGCACGCGCCCCCACCCCGTGCCACGCACTGCACCGGCGTCCACCTGCCGCTCCCTGGAGGTGGGTGTGACTACCTCCATTTTGCAGACGAGGAAACCGAGGCTCGGCGGTGCACGTTCGGCAGAGGTGGGGTTTGAAGTCTGGCGCCGGCCCGGGTGCAGAAAGTGGGGGTGAGCCCCAACGGAACCTGCTGTCTGCACCACTCAGAGGAGCTCTGGGCAGATGGGGAAGCACCGAGAGTTGTGTGGGCAGGTGCACATCTCGTGTCGGCCCCGAGGCACACAGTCAGCCCTCCGCAGGCACGGAAAGAATTCCGGCAGAGGGACAGGTGGGGACGGGGTGGCCCAACTGCAGTTAGAACAGCTTCATGAGGCTGCCTCAGTCCTGCCTTTTCCAAGGGAATCCACTCACTGGGAATACGCCGAGCCCCCAGAAAACCCCTTACACTTCATTCATATGGTTGTGTCAGTGGCAGACAATCGTTAACATGGCAGCCACGCTTCCGTCAGTTTCTGGGAGCAGGAGAACCCCTGCATCCATGCATGTGAGGTCTCACGTCTCACCAGAGACCTTAGAAAAGCCCCAAGGAATCCACCGGCCTACAACCTGTATTTGAGGCTCCGGGCAGAGGAGTGATGTGTCTGAGGACATTCGACGGTGCCCACTCAGTCAACAGTGGAGAAGGGGGAGGGCCCTCCAGGCGGAGGGCACAGCATGTGCAAAGGCCTGGAGACTAGGCAAGCCCAGCACTAGCGGTGGGACAGGGGGCCCAGGGACAGCAGTGGCCTCAGGTCTGCAGAGGGGAGGGGTGCTAGTAGGACCGACAGGGCGCCGTGAGCATGAGCCCCACGGCGAGTAAAGGTGCAAAGCCAGGCCCAGAACTCGGCTCCCCAGATCCCCCTCCAGGGCTCCTCTGCACCCCACTCTGCTTCCCCCTGCACCGAGCCTACGTGTGATTTTACTCAATGGACCATGTGATGATTCAAAGCCCCAGAATCAGTTTAGCAGCATCTTTCCTCCACCAATGCCATATGCATACACATGACCTCAGCACCCTGCCCCGTCACCTCAGGTAACTGCGTGCCCACAGACAGGAGGAAGGAAATGCCTACAGAACCTCCCTCTCCAGAGACCAGGCTGGAAGACACTCTCTTATTTGGTGAGCACTTATCGAGCGCCCACGGTGGGTCAGGCTCGGTGGTAGGCACTGGAAGGATTCCTACATCGTGGTTATGACCTCTAACTCACTCCCCTAATTCTTCGGAGAAGGGCAGGGCTGGAACCATGACCCCTATTTCACGGGCGAGGAGCTGTGAGCACAGAGGTCCTGGGTCCTGCTTTCTCGAGATCACTGCCTAGGAGGTGTCGGGGCTGGGACACTAATCCGGAAACGTCTGACCACAGAGCCTTTGCCAAAATAGATAAGGGTCCCTGGGGGATGGAAACAGCCGGGATCCCTCCTTCCTGACCTTTATCCACGAAGCAGGCGGCGGATGCACGGCCAGGCGCCACCGGGAATGGCGGGTCCTGGTCATCACGGGAGGGGCTGCTCCCCCGGCCCAAAGGAGCACGGCCAGGGCTGGGCTTGTGCCGAGCGCTGAAGTTCTCGGCCCTCAGCTGCCCTGGCCGATGCCGCCAAAGGACTACATGCTGACGGCCTGTGTTTCAGAAAAGCGTGCTAACCTGCACTAGAGCATATACACACGTCTAGGACACAGAGCACCCCTGGCCTCTAGGACACAGAGCACCCCTGGCCAGGTCAGCTCCCGGAGTCTATTCAGACCTGGCCCTGCGTGGTGACGGCTCTCAACCCTGACCTGAGTCCCTGTGTGCGTCTGTCTCCTCCACAGGAATGTCAGCCCGCGCCTCGGGTCTGCTGGTCTGCCCTGTTCAGCCCCGGCCCAGTGCCTGGCACAGAGCATGCCCGACACAACTGTGCTGCTTCCGTGCCACTCTCATCCACTGGTGAACAGGGGGGCTGGGGGGCCCTCCTGGGAACCCTGCTTTAACCCACCTTAAATGACCACAGACACTCCAACATCCTCATGCTTTGTAACACCCTATCCAGACAGGCCTTCCTCCTCACCTCTGGGTCTCTGTCCTGGGTTGAAGAGTGTTCCTATAAACTCACATCTACCTGAAACCTGGGCATGTGGCCGTGTTGGAAAACAAGGTCTTTGCAGATGTAATGAAGTTAAGATGAGGTCATATAGGATTAGCGTGGCCCTAACCCAATGGCTGGTGTCTTTTTTAAAATACATTTTTATGGATTTCAGAGAGGAAGGGAGAGGGAGAGGGAGAGATAGAAACATCAATGATGAGAGAGAATCGTTGATCGGCTACCTCCTGCATGCCCCCTACTGGGGATCAAGCCCACAACCCGGACATGTGCCCTTGACTGGAACCGAACCCGGGACCCTTCAGAACACAGGCTCTATCCACTGAGCCAAACCAGCTAGGGCCAATGGCTGGGTGTCTTTATAAGAAGAGGAGAACCGGGACACAGGCAGACAGGGCGAAGGCCACGTGACGACAGAGGCACAGAGCGGAGTGCTGTGTCTCCAAGCCAAGGGTCACTGGTGGCCACTGGAGGCCGGGAGAGAGGCCTGGAACAGTCCCCCTCAGCGCCTCTGGGAACCCACCCTACGGACACCTTGAGCATGGACTTGTGGTCTCCAGGACTGTGAGAGAATACATTTCTGTTGCTTTAAGCCACGCAGCTTGTGGTACTTGGTTAAGCTGGCCCTTGGAATCGAGTTGTCTCCCAGCCCAGCCCGGAGCCCCGCCAGCCTGCACGTGCAGCTGCAGATGGCCTCGCTCTCCAGCCTGCACACTTCGCCCAGAGCTCCCGCGGCTCAACTTCTGCTTCTGGCGCCACAAGGGAAATGCACCAGGGTTCCCAGGCCGGGAGATTTCACAGGCCCGGCAAGCTTCCCTCACACTCAAAAGCCGAACCTAAAGTCGCCAACTTTTTCTGGATTAAATTTCCATCTACCGTCACCATCCTGCATTTAAAGGGCGTAAGAAAAGTAGCCAATGCCAAGCCTGTCCTGGAGTTGTCTCTGCTCACTTGGATGGGTGACACAGAACGCGGGGCCGGGCCTGGGTGATTTCTTTCTGGCCTCCTCCTCGCTCCAGAGAGGTTTTCTCCGTCTTGAAATGTTAACCAGTATATTCCAGTTACCTGGTGGGTAATTCCAGTTATTCCCCTCTGAGCACCGGGGCATCTCCCAGCCCGAGGGAGGAGGCATTCCCGGCCAGCAGGAAGGAGGGGGCAGGAGGAAAAGAAAATGAAAAGCAGGAGAGGGAAGCGCTGACCCTTCTTCTGAAAAGAAAACCAAATTGTGGAATTATGCAAGGGGCAGACATCACAGCAATGACTCCAGCTCCCTTCAAAGACACCTCGTAAACCCACGCCAGCCTCGGGGGGAGAGGCCAGATGCCTGGCTTTCGAAACATCTGGCCCTGGCGGCCTGATAACCCACCAGAAGCGGGTCGCCCGGCGCTTCGTGGACGTCGCGCCCACGTCTGCCTCGTGGTGACCAGTGAGGCGTGCGGGAGAGCCACCCCAGGGACAGAGATCTGTCTTAGCACGAGGAATGCTGTTCTAGTAACTCGAGAGCACTGATCCCACCCACGACAGAGGTGCCCGGAGGCTGTGGAACTTCTGCCCCGAGCTCCGGCGAATGGCGGTGCAGGGGTGGTCCCGCCGGACAGTCTCAGGCGCAGGGCAGCAAACCTCTGATGATAAGGTCTGACGCGTCGCCTTCCAGGCCGGAGTCCAGGGCTCCCTCCCTCCCTCCCGCTCTGCACGCCCAGGCCAGGGGCAGGGTGGGCCCCAGTTCTTAGGAAGCCAGGAAACACACTCTTTTCTGGGCTAAATGCCCAGATTCCTTGAGCAGTCACAGGACACGCTTTTTCTGAGCCGAACCAGAGCCACAAGTGTGGACTGGAAGTTTCTTGGGGCAGCGTGGCCCTTCGGGGACACAGACGGGCGCACCTGGAATTCCAGGCCCAAAGCGGTCAGTGAGAGAGGCCCCAGCTGGCCCCAGCAGGCGGGGCCTGTGCTCCGTGGGCCTCAGTCTTCTTTAAAAAGAAACAAGCAAAACAGGGGTTCATTCATTCTGTCATCATTGGTCAAGTATTTTTTGAGAGGCTCACGAAGCCAAGCACTGTCTCAGACACACCTGCCCCCCAGGAGGTGGATAAAGAAAAGGCTGTTCTTGTGACAGCAAAACATCCTGTGAGGGACATGAGGGCAGGGAGCGGGTCATCATGCAATAAGGGGACCCGGCTTCACAGGGTGGTTGGGACAGTTACATCCGATTGTGCAGCAAACTGCTTAGCACATGATCAGCACTTGGCTGATAAGCAGGGGCCTCCCGCCTCCCATGGCCGGGGTCGGGGGAAGGGGCAACCGAAGCCAGAAGAGAAGGGCAGGAGCGGGTTGTATGGACTGTCTGGGCTGGTTTGGGACCCTGATTGCCCCATGTTTCCCAGGAGGCCAAGGGGGTGCCCCCACCTTGCCTGGTCCTAGGAGGCTCCTGCTCTTTCCTGGTGGGAAAGCTCTGCCTCTGGCATCATGCCCCAGGTTAGCCACAAAAATGAGTCACGGCCCCCCCTTCTCCCACCAGCAGGACCCTGCGAGGAGGCACTGTCCTCCCTGCATTTAAAGCTGGGATCCTTCACTTATTTGCTGGGAAATCTTGCCCAAGTTTCATCACCTCTCTGAGCCTCCCTTCTAAGATCTCCCTAAAAGGCTCACCTGTGCAATGAGACTCAGAGGCGAAGTGCACACCTGAGGCCCACCCGTCCCATCTCTGCCCAGCACTGATGGGGCGGGGTGCTCTCGAGGAGGGAACGACCCTCAGGGGGAGGAAGTGAGAGGGCAGGGGGAGTGTGGGCACTGGCCTGGGCAGGCCACGTGCAGCCCTCGGGGAGCCTGGCAGGGGGAGGGAACAGCCCCGTAGGAGAGGAGTCCGCCGGGTTGTTATTTGCTGGGTGTCTTGTCTGCAATCCTCATCTCCCTGAATCAGTCCCTCCAGCTGAGACACGGATTCTAGTGATGAGAAAGTGAGACCGCAGGTATATCAAGTCACCCAGCCAGGATCTGACACGCTGGCCTCCTCACCCCCATTCATCCATTCAACATAAAACTATCGGGACCTCACCCAAAGGGGTGCTCCGCAGGCCCCGTGGTGGGCCAGGGTGGGAGGGGCGTGGCAGAGCCCGTTGGCGGGCAGAACCCCGACTCCTCTAGAACTATCCTGGCCTTACCTGGCTCTGTGAGGAGAGGGCAGGGGGCTGTGGGCTAGTCTGGGCTCACCCTCCTGGGGACCTGGCCTCCATGGAAAACGCTGCCTGGACAAAGCCTGGAACAGCCAGCTCCTCTGTGGGGTGCTGCCTGCCCACCCCACTGCCGCACACCAACCCCGACGCCAGGAGCCCCCCTGGCTGTGTGCCACACGGCAGCCCAAGATAGGCCGACTCCCGGTGGGCAGGCGGAACCTGTGACCCCAGCCCACACCCAACACACACAACGCACCCCAGATAGGACAACTCAGGGCTGCTCGTTTTCACAGCTTTCCTCTGACTTCTCCAGACCAATCAGTCAATCAATCAATCAAGGGAGAATAGGAATCCGATCACAGAGACGACACCTTCGCTCCCCAGGAAGGGCGTCAGACCCGGCTCTTGCAGATTAATGAGCCGGCCGGGAAGTGGGGATAAATGTATTCCGCGCAGACACTGGCACGGCGGCTCGGCTGATGCACTCCCATTAACTCAGGCTCCTCTCATCCCCGGGAGTCAAAACAGCTTCCCTGACGGGGAAGAAAAAAATGACACGCAGACATCCGGATTTAGGGAAAATAACACATCCGTGGCACTGTTTTTCCCTCCCCAAAGCAGTGCTGCGAGCTTTACATATTTTATCATTTATTCTCACATTGTCCCCAGCGAGTGGCGGGCGTCGGCCTTGTTTGTCACAGGAAAGCTGTGAGAGAGGCTGAGGGTGTGAGGGTGAGCCCCCCCACCTCCCACCCCGGCTCTGACACCCAGCGGGAAAGGGCTGGGTGGGTGGGGGTGGGAGAAAGCCAAAGGTGGTTTTTGGGTGGAACTGCGGCCTCACAGGCAGCCGACAGGCTCTGGGAGAGGCCACAGGGGCATCCACACCGGGGCCTCCTGGCATCCCCGCCCTCACCAAACCAGTTCCACACACGCCACCAGAATGATCTTCCTCAAACACCTCCTGTGCATACCCGTCTCCTTATCAACCTCCTGAGCTCAGCACCCAAGGCCTCCTGACCTGCCTGACCCCCGTCCCAGGTGACACCTGTCATTCCCCACGTCAGCTCCACAGGCCTCTTAGTTTCCTGCACCTCTGGGCCCCGGCACGCGCGGGGTGCTCCCTCTGGCATGCCCGCCCCGCCTGGCTAACTCCTCCTGACCACCGAAGCGGGGTGAGGCAGGGGCAGGCTGGAGGTGACGGGCGTCTGGGCTGAGAGTCCTCGTTCTGTTCTCAGAGGGCAGCCCAGGAGACGGACAGACCTCACAGCGACCACTTAGGAGCTATGCGAGAAGCAAATTTGGGGACTTTCTGGTTTTATCTGAAAAACGGAGCCAATGATACCCACTCCCCAAGACAAACCCAAAGCGGCCGGGACCGTGCTAGGCATCTGTGAGTGCCCCATAAATGCCGGGTCCCCCTCCTTCCCTGCCTCTGGACTCAAGGGGCCTCACCCTGCTCTGCCACGCTGCACGGGTGACCAGCCCTCCTCACGTGCGTCAGGAACCGGGGCCAGCACGTGCCCTGTCCACTCTCCTCCAAGACGTGTCTCGGTGCGGGACGTGAGAAACGATTGGTCCCCCCCGTGCCCCTTCCCTCCTCAGCCCAGGCTCTTTCGACCCAAGGAACCAGAGTTTGGTATTTCTCTGTCTCTCCTTTTTTTCCTTTCTTTCTCCTCTAAGCAAAACTGCTTGGCGGCGACTCCTGCCTCTGTCCCCACGGCAGTTCCAAAGGGCCCATCTCATCCTGCAGAAGTGATGACGGTAATTCTGTTAATGGGAAGCAAGACGGATGGCACACAGTGCCCAGAGTGTGCGCAGGAGGCCGGGAAGCGGCCGCCCCGGGGGGAAGCAAACTGTGGCTGGAACACACCCTCCTTTGGGGCCTTATTAGGTCTTGAAAGAGCTGCTGCACTCGCTAAAACCTGCTTTTGCCAGCAGAAGCCTCATTTTACAGACACACAACAGAAAGCCGTAATGGGAAGGAAACCCCGAAGACCGCGCTCCCCTGCTGCAGCGGGCGGCGAGCTGGAGTCTTTAGCCTCGCCGACTCCGGGCTTAAATAAATGGGCCCGCACGCCGGCTCACCATTTTGTGAACGCGGCGGTTTCTTTGCCGTTTAAGGACTGTTTGCCGACGGTGGGATGGGGGAGCTTTGGGAACATTTTCCTTTAAGAGGCTTGTCTGTCCCAGATGCCATAAAACCCTATGCCCTCCCGGCAGTCCCAGGAGGGAGCCCCTCCCTGTCACGCCCACGGGCCCTCATCACACACTGTCACTTCCCAGGTCTTCTCCTGCTAGAACCGTCAAAGGCTCTTTCACTGCAGAATGGGCATCCATTTCCACTGTTACAAAACGGGTTCATCACCCTTCTCTCCAATTCAGGATCGAGCTGCCAAATTGTTCTCTGGGCTTCAGTTTGTCCAAATGCAAAATGAGGGTGGAGGCCAAGCCTGTTACGGAGGAGACAGCCGTGGTGGCTGACCACAGGCAGAGCAAGAGGGCTGTGTGACCTTGACAAGCTGTGGAACCTCTCTGGGCCGCAGCCTCCTTATCCCCAAAGCAAGGCTAACCCCACCCACCTCACAGCTCTGGAGCAGCCCAGCTCACATGGAAATGGTCACTTAGGCCAATCTGGGCTCCCACGATCTTTCTGTGCTTCTCGGCCACACCCTCCCACAACACCCAGTACCACCCTGTAGGGACCACACACAGTAGGTACATGTTGAGCAGATGCTACTGTGAGCAGAACCTGTGGACTTTTGCTGTTTAGACAAAAACATCCATTCACACTCGAGCAGATTGGTTTAGGCCCGTGGTCGGCAAACTGCGGCTCGAGAGCCACATGCGGCTCTTTGGCCCCTTGAGTGTGGCTCTTCCTAAGCCTTAGGAGTACCCTAATTAAGTTAATAACAATGTACCTACCTATATAGTTTAAGTTTAAAAAATTTGGCTCTCAAAAGAAATTTCAATTGTTGTCCTGTTGATATTTGGCTCTGTTGACTAATGAGTTTGCCGACCACTGGTTTAGGCTGTGTGTTCCAGGAGCCACAGGCCTGGGCTCCAATCCTGGCTCGGCCACAAACCTACTGTGCGTCCTTGAACAAATGACTCAGCCTCCTCGCTCAGCTTCCCTTTCCTGGTCCTGGACTAACGGAGCCTGCTCACAGGGCCACTGAGAGGAGTCCGAGCGACAGTACATGCCAGGGATTGCCCAATGGCCCTGGTGACCCGCAGCCTTGAGAGAGAGGAGCTGAGTCCTGGGAGAGCCTGAGAAAGACTCCCGAATGCACACTAGGGAAGTCACTTTCTCAGACACCTGAGGCAAAGGAAGACCCAGAGGCCAACCCGGCCCGTGGGAGAGCTGGGACCTTGAGCAACAGGCACATGTTACATCCCCAGCAACCGCCTTGGGAGGGAAGAGGGACACTGGGGGGTGCATCCCTCCACCAGGCAGCCCGGAGACACCACGCCCTCCCAGGCCACGGCCCTGTCCACCTGTCTGCAACGCTCGGACCAGTAACACTGAACACACTTCATTCGCTTCTTGCTCATGATTGCCCTCCCCACCCAGCACAGTTATTCCCCTCTGAGCACTGGGGCATCTCCCAGCCTGAGGGAGGAGGCATTCCCGGCCAGTCTGAAGGAAGGGGCAGGAGGAAAGTAAAATGAAAAGCAGGAGAGGGGGAGAGAAGAGCTGACCCTTCTGTGTCTTCACGATGCGTTTAGAACAGTGCCCGGCTCTGTTGGATGAACGAACGACCGAGCAGAGCAGGAGGGGATGACCAGTTTGGGGAGGGCGGCTCTGGGCTGTGATTTCCAATGTGTCCTGGTGTGGAAGGTGCTCCCGAGCGTCATGGGTGCACCGAGCTGCAGGCCTCACTCCACAGTGTCACGTATTATCAACACAACAACGCCACCCCTGCTGTGTGCCTGTGGTGCACAAGCTGATCTCACTGGGTCATGGACACTGCCCCACAGGCAGCAACTGAGATTACCCCTGGCTTTGCAAGTGAGAAAACTGAGGGCCCCAGGGGGAAGTGACAAGCCACGGAGACAGGTGAGCAAGAGCTGGAGATGTGGCCCTAACCGGTTTGGCTCAGTGGATAGAGCGTCAGCCTGCGGACTCAAGGGTCCCAGGTTCGATTCCGGTCAAGGGCACGTACCTTGGTTGCGGGCACATCCTCAGTAGGGAGTGTGCAGGAGGCAGCTGATCGATGTTTCTCTCTCAACGATGTTTCTAACTCTCTATCCCTCTCCCTTCCTCTCTGTAAAAAATCAATAAAATATATTTTTAAAAAAAGAGCTGGAGATGTGACTTGTGTCCAGATGTGTCCAGACCCCACTGCCTGCCTCCTCCATCTCTGGGCCTAAGTGTGGCCACGGGGCTGGCTGGATCTCGGAGGAATAAAGCTGGACCCGGAGTCTTGGGACCCGCTCCCTGCCAAGAAGGGTGAGTGCTCAGAGGCAGCGGCTGAGGTCTGGCTCCTGTCCCATCCCCACGCACATGCAGCAGACGGTGGGGGCAGAGGCTCAGCCGGGCCTGGGACTATGCAGAGGGCACTGGCTTTGGGGGTCAGCTGGGCCTGGGTTCAACGGTTTTTAAACTGTGTGGCTTATGGCTTTGCACCGGTGGCTTCATTCTCTGAGCCTCAGTTATCCTCATCTGAAAAATGGGGTCAGTGCCAAGTTGTGAAGATTAACTACGGCAACACAGAAAAACCCTTGGCCAGGTCCCGGGCCCCCAGCAGGCACCGAATAACAAGCATAGCTAACTCTACCGAGCCTCCCTCGTTCATGTTTCGAGAGTGGCCAGACATCCACATCCCGTGGCTGCCAGACCCCCAAGTTCAGGGCTGGGAACAGCGTGGGCGGCTGGTGGAATCCGAGCTCCCCGCCCTCTCTGATATCCAGGGCACCATCTGCTTGGCGTGCTTCCCGAGCGAGCGGGTCAGCAACCTTGTCATTTGATTTCTGACCCTTGTCACTCAAGGACGGGAAGTCGGAGGGGACGGGTTTGTCACTGCAACAACATCCAGCAACAACGTGAGGGATCAGATCAGGGCATTTCCGAGGAGGCCCATGCGCACGGTGCCCTTGGCACGAGAGGCCCTGGGCGAGGAGGGAGACCGGCTGACAGCGCTCACATCCTGGGCCCGGGACAGCGCCTCGCAGAAGGACGTTTCCTTCAAGTAAGATCTGGCTCCGAGCCCTCGGGGAGACCAGGTGCAGGGGCCACGCTCTCTGTGAAATGTGGGTGTTGCCGGGAGGAGGCCACAGCCCTCCTGTCAGGGCCAGTGGCACATGCAAGGGACCGGTGCATCAGGCCTGCCCTCAGAAGGGAGCCCGTGCTTGGGGCTTCAGGTCTGTGTTCACGTCTTGGAAGCCCTTGAACTTTCAGGTGAAGTCTGGTGGAACAAAGGCGCACGTGCCGGGGGCCTGGAGCCTCAGCTCACCTGTGGCCAGCCTTCCCCAGGCGGGTTCTCGGCTGCCCGCCCCCCTCCCCAGCCCAGCAACCTCTGCTGCCCTCCATCCTTGGCAGGGACCCGGGTGCGGGCCTGGGGAAGGTTGGGGTCCGATGAGCTCACACACCCAGCCACAGGGTGGGGCTCCAGGCACCTTCGAGGGCCTGCACTTGCCCCAGGAGTGTCCCCGTGCCCAAGGGAGCGTGGCGTTAAACAGCTTGTAAAAAACATGACGGGAGGAGAGACTGCGGAGGAAAGGAAAACCTTTTTTCACAAGGGGACCCGCATTTTCCTCCTGTCCTGGGCCCCGCACATTACGTAGCTGGCCCTGCCTTCCATTTCTATGACACTCTGACCCCCCTCCCCTGGCCTGGAGGATCGTGAGGACACCCCCGGGCCTCTGCAGAACTAGACACAACCGGGTCTGAAACAGTCACCCCCTGAGAAGCTCCTCAGAACTCAGCACCCCTGACCCCCACCTCCCAACAGGTCTTGTTCTTCAAACCCCTGTGGTTGGTCATTTATTCCATCTCATGGGCCAGGCCTGGTTTCTGGTGTTGGAGATGTGACAATCGACCAGGACTCAGCGTGGGGATGAACCGGGCGGACTGATGGTGGCAGGGTCAGGTGGAGGAGCCCGTCCGGCAGGGCATCAGGGAGGGCGTGGAAGCCGCAGCTCCTCCGGCTGCCTGGGAAGGCTGGGGCGTGGAGTCAGCTCTGGGCGACGCGGGAGCCCCGCATCTGTAAGGTGGGCTGCCGGAGCCTGAAGGGGCTGTGTGTCTGAGTGTCCCCAGCCCGGCAGGCACCTATTTGACTCATCACCCAGTGAATAGAACTCAAACTGCGGAGTGGAGCCACCCTGGGCTTGATCCTGCGCGCCCCCCCCCCCCCCCCCCCCAGCTGTGGGGCCTGGGCCCCATCGGACCTGCCCTGAGCCTCAGCTTCTCATCCGTAACTTGGGGTTAGTAAGAGTCCCATCCTCGAGAGGTGGCTGTGTTGATTAGATGAAATGGTGTCAGTGAAGGGTACAGCATACAGCAAGTGCTCAATAAATGCCAGCCATTGCTATTGTCTCGAAATCCCAAAACATCAACTCAGAAACCCGAGTATCGCGTGCTGCTTCCTGGGACCCGCGAATCCGCTCCCTCCTCCCCAGCATCTGCCAGGACTCTGCTTGGAGACTGACTCTTCGCTCCCCCATTGTCATGTCGCATCCGCCCATAAATATTTAAACAACATGTCATCAGATTATTATAACATATGATCTATAGCACTGATGTGCTGCAGTTCTGCACATTTGGGCTCCGTTTTCAGAATATCGAGACATAAAATATTTATGTATTTAGCCAACCACGAGATCTCACATTCTGTCTCAAAATGCTGGGTGGTGGCAAGACGCTGAACTGAGACGCAACGTGTGAAGGGTACGCTTTGTTCTCACGTCGGTTCCTGGGCATCTGGATTGTTTCTGGCTCATGCCCGGGACATCGTCGTGTGGCCTGTGCACGGTGGCTGGCTGTGTTTATTACCAAAAGCAAAGGGACACAGACCAAAGACATCATCAGAAGGGGGTGGGAGTTCAAACCACTAGGAACTGTTGTACCATTTTCATTTTTTTTTTATTTCCACAGGTCTGCGCATAGTAGGTGCTCAGTGAACGTCCATAAGGAAATGAATTAGCTCATCTGTAGCCCAAAGCACCACCCAGTGGGCTGGCACCCAACACGACTTAGTAATATTGGTCCTCCTGTTTCATTCTCTCTCCAGTGCCCAGCACCAGGCCAGGCACGGAGAGGGATCCAGGGAATGTTGCTGGATGAATGGCAATTGTAGGAATAAACGTGTGACCAGACAAATCACTTAATTAGCTAATAAATTAATGAAGGATAATGATTCCCTGGTCGGATTACACCGTACAAGACCCTCCTCCTGAGAAATAAAGGCTCTCCAGTAACCCGTGGTGGGTAGGCAAGGGGGCTTTTCTGGGTAATTAAATAGCTCAACTGCGAACATTAGCACATCGCGGTGACCATATGCCCCGGAATTTTCCGCACTGTGCAATTTCAAGGATGCCGCCCCCTAAGCCATTCCAGCACCCAGGAACTTCTCACACACCAGCGACCAAACAGCATCTTCCAAACTTGCCTCTCCTGCCCCCCAATGTCACTAGAATGCTTGTACAGACCACTGTCCTTTTGAGAGTTTGGAAACGGCGGTCTTCATGTGCCTCACCTATAGATGACCGATGTCTGAAGAGCTGGGATGTCATGGAAGGAGGCGCAAACCGAAGGTGTTAGCTTGGAGTAAAAGTATTTTCTTTGCGTGGTTCCTAAATGTCATGCTGTCACCGTCAGGCGCAGACAGCTCCCACCCTGGTCCCCAGCCTCCACACAGACAAACATCTAGCCCCGTTTCCTCCTGGGTTAGCTAAGGAGCCTGGCATTTGAAACCAACACAAAAGGCCACTGAGATTCCTGCGGGAGACGAACAGCGGCAATGCCCGCCACTGAGGCAGGCACGCCACGTCTGCGCTTGAGATCCGGCTGTAACTGCATCCGCCGGGACTCAGCTGGACCTGCCCAGCCCCCGGGGTGGGCGCCCGCTCCCTGGCTCCCTGGCTGCCATGTGGTGCCCAGCGGGCCACCAGTTAGGGAAGCATT
Source organism: Myotis lucifugus (assembly GCF_000147115.1). NCBI lineage: Eukaryota > Metazoa > Chordata > Mammalia > Chiroptera > Vespertilionidae > Myotis > Myotis lucifugus. Next base: position 1,579,636 of record NW_005871221.1, read on the forward strand.
TCCTTCCAACCCGGGCGTCCCCGTTTTCTGGGCTGGGAGGAATGCGGAGTCCCACTTATTTGTCACACAGCAGTGTCTGTGCCGCGGAGCCTTGGGAGGGTTTAGCCCCTTCCCCTCCCTACGCAACCCCCAAAAGATATGGCCTCTAGGGAAGGAAGTGTGCTTGATAGAAAATGTAACTTTAAGACAAGGCACTTGCCCATTCCAACCCAAAGCCCCTCCTATACAGACACTCAGGAGCAGCCTGGGAAGAGAGGGGCAAAGGATGGAGACCCTGTCACCCTGGGAGGTACAAGCCCTTCTGGACTTACGTTCTTCCTACTTGGAATACTTGGCGGATGAGCCTTTCTCTGAGAAACCTTCTCTGCACAGAGGAGTCTGACAGGCACCGCTCAGCCCTTCACTGCCCGCTGGGAGGGGCACGGTTTGCTCACAGATTCAGGAACTTCATATAAACATTCTCCGAGCATCCGGCCACTTAGCACTTTCCACCGTGAGCCAGGCATGGTGCTGGGCCCCAAGGACACGGCTGTGGTTCACAGACCAGGTCTTACCCTCGTGGAGTTCAGGTTCTAGTCTGGGAGGCAGATAACACACATAGGATGTCAGGGAAGGGGAAGGGCCCTGAAGGAAAATAAAGCTGGGCCAGAGAATGGGGGGGAGGGGGAGGGAGGAGGGGCTCGTTCGGATAGGGTGGGTCTGGTGGGGTCCCCTTGGAGAAGTGACTGTTGTAGTGTATGAAGGCTAGGAGCAGGTCATGGGAATGTAGGGGAAGGATTTCAGGAAGGAGGGACAGCAAGTGCCAAGGCCCTGGGGCGAGCGCATGCTTGGCACGTGTGAGGGAAAGTAAGGGGCGCCCTGGCTGGAGCAGCGTAAAGCCACAGAAGGTGCAGGGACCCCACTGCTCTGTAATAAAGACCAAATCTCGCCAGTCTGTCGACCTCAGCAGCTTCTCTTCCACCTTACGCCTCTGTTTTCTGTGGCTGACCCCCCCCCCTCCCCCAGGCCTTCTCTTAGATAAGACAAATGCTCTGTGCTCTTAGCATGATAACTCGTCACAGGCTGTTCCCTCCAGCTGCCCAGGAAGCCCCCTCCAGGCCCTGGGCCTGGCCACAGACTCACAGACCACATAACGGGCACATCAGATGGCAGCCTCTGCCCCACGACTCTTTAGACCCAACCCCCACATGCAGGTTCCCCCCAGCACTCACGCTAAGGATACCGAAGCACCATATATCCTGGATTCTGTGTCTTTGTCCCATAAAATGGGCATACTGGTACTTACGTCACAGGATGGCTGGGAGGATGAAGGGGTCCATGAGAGGGTTATAGAATAGAATGTACCACGTGGTAAGTGCTCATACAAAGGACCTATTGACGGGCTCAACGGCTGAGGAAGTGGCAGGAGGTCCCTGGCTTCACACTGTTCGGGGTCTGCCCACAGCCCGGGCCCCTGTCCTGCTCCCAGCACCCCATTCCACAGCCCCACACACCCACTCACTCTGCGGTCTTCCTGCCCTTCACCCCTGCCCTCTCGGGTCTCCGGGCCTCAGGTCTCTGGCTCAGCTGCCCCTCCCTCCTGGACGTCCTTCCCTTCCCCAAAGATGCTTACTGCAAATTCCCTACAAGGGAGTCGTGACACTCGTGTCCCCACCAGCTGGTGGCGGGTCCAGAGTGGGGTTGTTAGAGGGTGTCTGGGCCAGGTCCCAGCACCATGCCTGACCCGGAATGTTGGGACGTGTTTCTTGAACGAATGAGTGAACGGACAGCCACGTACCAGCCAGCGTGGGCGTGTCTGTTAACAAAACAGCGTCCACTGGACCGGCACAGCACCGAGTGGTCTGTGCTTCTGCAACGAGTTCTCAGCCACAGCCCCGGCCCAGGCGCCACCACCAGGGCCTTGGCTGGAGGCTGCAGCGTGGTATGGCTGAAGCCACGGGGCAGCCACAGACGCCACGGAGACCTCAGGCTGGGACCGTCTCTAGGGGCCTCAGTCTCCCGCTCTGGAAAGGGAGAGGCTTTCATGCTTTTGATGTTTAAGCACCAGAACCTTTTCTTATACTAGCGCCCCCCCGCCCCCCCCCAATAACATAACATTAACCATTTTAAAGTGAACAATCCGTGGCATTTAGCACATTCACAAAGTTGTGCAACCGCCACCTCTACCGAGCTCTGAAACATTCCCATCGCCCCGAGAGGGAGTCCCCGTGCCCTCCATGAAAGCCTCGGCTCCCCTCCCCCAGGCCCGAGACCCACCGATTTGCTCTCTGTCTCTAAACTTATGGATTCCTGGATATTTCCTATAAGAACCTTTTCTTTAAAAGACTCTTGTGCAAAACCACCTCGCGTAAAACTTGATGGGATGAGCGCCGTGGCTGAAAGGCAGGTGTGGGTCCCCCCGCACCCCCGCATCCTGGAACTCACGCCCCTCACTCACAGTGGCTTTTCCGGGGAGTCTATCCCAGGCCCTTTCCTTTCAGAATTCTAACCCTAACGTTGGGGTTCTAAGGCAAGTCACCCCAAAACGGTGTCCGAGAATCGAGGGCCTCGAGCCTGATGTTACTGACCCATTTTCCGGATGAGGAAGTGGAGGCTGGGCCGGAAGGGGGTGACCAGCAGGCGCCGGACTGAAAGATCTCCCGACCCCGCTGGTGCTCCCCCCTCACCACACACACCACGTCGGCAAATGCCCGCAGAAGCCGCCTCAGGAGGGGCAGCCATTCCCTGGGGACAAGGATCTCGCCTCTCCCTCAGGAAAAAATGTCAGCCTGAGGGAATGCCACATGGCTTAGTCCATGCCAAGCCCGCATGGACTCCCTCGGGCCTCTGCGCGGGGAGAGGGCCGCTAGCTCACTTCTGACCGAGAGCTGCCTGCCCCGCCTCGGGTCTATGACAGCCGCTGCTGTCAGCACAGGCCTCTGATGGAGCTGGCACCGTGCAAATAGCCAACGTGACATCTGCCTTGCTTAATAACGCACTGAGGCCGGCTCGGCTCTGGGAGCCTCCCGAGACCCTCCAACTCCAAGAGGTGGCACCACAACGATGTGTCAGGCTCGCTGTGTCGCCTGGCAGGGGGAGGGTGGAGGGGAACGAGAAATACTGATTTCTAAACGTTTTCCAGAGGTGCCCAGGGCCACCTGACATTTAGATTTTGCTTCTTTCCAAACTGCTGCTGTCCCCACCCTGTCCATTTCGAGGGTCATTGATCACAGAAAGTACTTCAATGACACCCCCTTCTGCCTCGTTCAGGGCCTCACTACGCAGGGGCACTGAGCTGACACGGACAGAGAGAGGACCGTGCGGCCCTGGGCGGTTCCTCAGTAATGAAACGCTTTCTATGGCGTCTTCCGTAAAAACGGGGGAGTGGGCGGCAGGCACGGACGAGGTGCCCCTCACACGCTGAGCGTTGTGTATGCATCGCTTCACGTGGTTCTCCCCGCAGAGGTGAGTGACCGGCTCCTGAGTGGTGCCAAGGCGCACGTTCTTCACTGTGACTGCGGGCGAGGGCCTCCCCCTCGCTGGGCCTCAGTTTCCGTTTTCTTCTCTGGATTGTGAGCCAACTGAATGCCTCACCTGCAGTTTGAACCGATCAGAGCTGAAGGTCGTGTGTAAAGTAATTCCAGTTTCAAAGATGCTGGGGACGCAAGGAACAGAGAGGGCAGGCTTTGGGGGCCAATTCCAACTCTGCCCCATCTGCAGGGAGAACGGGTCTGAGGGACTCAACCCAGTAGCCCAGGCTCAGGAAGTTCTTGGTAAATGGCCCTCCGTGCATTAGGGTCAAGCGCCGCCCCCTCCCCCTGCCCAATTTTGAAGTGTGAAGGTTAAACAACTCCAGGAAAATGCAGGCTCTGAGTGGCGGCTTCCCTCCCCCTCC
>NW_005871221.1:1585757-1588945 GCF_000147115.1 Myotis lucifugus
TCAGAAAGACCTCTCTGAGGACAGCTGGGCAGGAACCTAGCATGACTTAATCACTTGTGTTTTGTTTTTGTTTGTTTTTTTTCAGCAGAAAAGCAGGACAAAGGCAGACAGACCTGGGTGAAGGTTATGAACTTCAACTCTGGAGCCAGAGACGTGGATCCTGACTTTGCCATTTGCCAGTTTATGACCCTGGCCACGTTACCTAACCTCCGGTGTCTTCATCTTCCCCTCCAAGATCAGGATAACAATCCTGGACCTTCGCCCTGGGCCAGACACTGGACACAGCGACTGTCACTTTCCAGGTTCAGCGGGAAGAAGACTATGGGCTCTGCTCAGCCAAGATGGGTTCAAATCCAGGGTCAACCAACCGCACATGAGCACATGACCTTCAGCACGTCGTTGAATCTATGTGTGCCCCAGGCTCCCCATCTGTAGAATGGGCATCCTCATCGTTCCCATCTCACAGTGATGGTGAGTCGATTGGGTGAAATAAGGTACTGAAAGGACCCTGGCTGGCAACCGGTATGCGCCCAATAAACCAACAGTGGCCATTAGTTGCAGTGCTACTTTCATAATATTATGTACAACATTTCATCTCTCTGAGCCTCGGTTTTCTCACCTGTAAAATGGAGATAATAACCACCTCGCTCACGGTGAAAATTAAATGAGTGGATGTGTGTAAAGGCACTCGGCACCCAGTCTGTGCCCCCTTGCAAGGCAAATGTCACACTCCTGATGCTGGAAAAAGGATCGGTGGGAAGTCAGACAGGTGACAGGATTCTGCTCCTACCTCCTCTTAGTGGTCCCAGGACACGGCTCGACTTCTCTGGGCCTCAGGTTCCTTGTGCAGATAAAACCAAAATCTACAGCATGACTATTGGGAGGGTTACAGGCACAGTGGGTGCTCCATAAATGTCACTTCCCTCCCCTTTCCCCTGCTCCTTCCTCGCTCAGGGCCACCAAAAGTGCCACTTTTGGCAAAGCCAGGAGCACCTTTTCTTGAAACCTGAACAGCCCTGAACCCAGACCAACCCAGGCTTAAGTCTGAGACTTTAGTTTGTGGAGATAGAAACTACTTTGTAGTCATTTTCGAAGCAGACAGGACGGCCGGGGCTGACAAACCACAGGGACCATTTTAAATCCTGGGCCTTTCTTCTGGGAAGTTAGGCAAGAACCTTCCCAAATGTTTGCCCGTGGGGCTCTCTGCCAGGGAGTGACTCATCCACAGCTCCCACAGGCATATTTTATTTGGGGGTGGGGGATGGAGGGAGGGCCCGGCCTTGATGGGGGAAGGGGAGGCAGCACTTCCAGCAAACCCAGAGGTGGTTTTTTTTTTTCCTTTCTTCATTTTTTAAGACAAAAAAAAGAAAAAGAATGTGGGTCTTTTTTGTTTCCTTCCAGGTTTTGTTTGCTGAAAGAAGACGTCCAAAGTTCACTCGGCGAGCTGCTGAGTGGGGAGCAGGCACTTCCAGCCGCTCCGCATCCCTTTCAATGAAATTCTTCTTCCATGAACGCCATGGTTTTCAAATGTGCCTCGAGGTTCCCCTGCACATACAGCGAGCACCGCCGACGACATTTTCCCTCAGAAAGGCAGGCTGAACTTCGGCAATTCTGAGAAACTAGGGGGCTCCAGAGCTTCTAAAGTTTGCCTTAAAGCAATTAAGACTTTCGACTGGAGAGATTTTCCACATGCATACAGCACAAAAGAACTGTCAGTCAAAACGGCGGGGACAGAGCTGGGAAGGGGGTGTCCCAAGCCTGCTGGGTCGATTTGTTACTGTCTTGGGGGCTCTGGGAGGCCCGGGCTGGATACAAACAAACGAGAGGAGTAGCTTTCTATTTAGCAAGGTAGGCAGAGAGCCGCCCAGACCCAGTGTCTGGGGACCCCTGGTCTCCCCAGGGCCAGCCTTGCTCCGCCCCTCCTCCCCCCGCCCCCACCAGGCCTAAGGAAAAGGTTAAAATTAGCCAGGGTCAGAGAGGGACAAGAACAAAGCTAGGGGACCCAGCAGGCTAGCTAGGAAGAGCTGGACACAGGTCCCCCAGTGTCAGGCCCACCGCAGCCCGGCCGCCTGCTCCTCCTGGAGCCCCTGAGGGTCCGGCCAGTGACCCTGCCAAGACTGGGCTCTGAGGCCACCCCTCTGCCAGACCCAGCCAGGCTCTGTGGGTCTGACCTCTGGCCCCCTCATTCACCAAACAAGGCCTGGCACCAACTGGGTGACCATGCCAGGCCTGCTTCTCTCCATGGGCTCCCTGGCATTGGGACCAGGCGGGCACATCACACAACAGTCCTGGTGGGCGCGAACGGGGACCCTCAGCCTTCCTAATAAACATTTTTGCACACTCCTGTGCACTCATTACACACTCCCAGCCACACATGAACATTTTTGTTCTCAGAGGCGCATGAATACCCGCACCAATCACTTGCGAACGGTCATACACGTGTCCTCCCTGAATCCACACACACTCGGTCACAAAAGTGAGGTCTTAGCTGAAGCGCTTGGCACATAGTGAACACTCAGGAAATGGATCAATGGGAGCCATGTCCATACCCGCCCCCCCTCCCCCATGCACCCCAAGCCACACGAGCCAGGCACCCCGCCGTGCACACGCACCAACTCTGCCCGAGGCACCAACACACATTCCTGCGAACACAGCCCGGGGGGCAGACGGACAAGGGGTCGGACGCACGGCCGCGGACACGCTACACTCAGCCTCCCGCGCTCACACGTGCCCCGACCTCACCCACGCACACCCGCCGGCTCTCCCCCGCGGAGCCTGGGGCGCGCGCCGCGCGGGCACGCGGACCGCCCTCGGCCCCAGCGCGGGTGACGGCCCGCGCTCCGGCCTCCCGCCCTCTGCCCGGGACGAAGACCCCTCCCTGCTGGGCCCCGCCCTCAGACACATCACCGGCTGCGGGGAGATCATCTGCTGGGGAAGAACGCACGCGGCGGGCCCGGGCCGAGTGTCCCAACAGGATATGGGGGGGACGCGACCCACACCATCCCCCGCCCCTATGTCCCGCCGCCCTCTGAAGAGGCGAGGGGAGCGTTCCGAACCATTCCTGCGGGGGGTAGCGCTAGCCCCTGAAATCGTGCACGTGCGCCACGGAGGTTGAGGGGGCGCCACGTAAGCGCACTTCCCACACAAGCCCCTCCAGGCCTCCAAAAATTCTGGAGGGCAGGGATTTT
>NW_005871221.1:1589451-1604811 GCF_000147115.1 Myotis lucifugus
ACCCTTCCCCCCGAAGGAGCCAGTCTGGGGGAACGATCCGTTGCCACAGTGCGCTTCTCACAGCAAATGGATCTCCCCCAGCAGGGTGGAATCCAGGATGCCAGCTGCCCAGCTTGGGCACAGGGGGGATGCCCACTGGGCCTCATTTGCCCAGTGTATGAACGAGCTTCAACTGGCTATGATCTGTAACAGTAATGCCACAAGCTGAGCACCCACTGTGTGCCAGACTCTGCCAGCCTTGTGGTGTTCAGTCCCGCAGCCATTCTATGAAGGAGGTATTATGTTACTTTTGTGCCCATTTTACAGATGGGGTAAATGAGGCTTAGAACTGAAACTTAGAAAGCGAATTCTCTTGCCCAAAGCCTCCCAGCTGGTAAGTTGTTGAGCTGGAAGCTGGACCACAGACTGTCTAATTCCAGTGCCTGAGCCCATTCCCCTCTCACGGACAGCATAGCTCTGGGCCGCTGGTATGAGAAGGGGCAGACCAGGCAGCAGCTGGTCCAGAGGAGCCGGCCCAGTCCCAGCCCTTCCACTAGCCAACAGGGACAGAATGGATCATTCTGCAAATTGGTTAGCCATTTAGCTGGGGATCTGTTTACAACCTCACTTCACAACAAATATTAGATAGAGTGAAAAGTTAAATATAAAAGATAAATATTGCAAAAAATAACAGAAAGCTAACAGTATATAAAAAAAACTAGTTGCAGTGTTACCAGCGGTCAGTGATATTGGCTATGTTTGTGCAACAAACATTAGTTCATTCATTCATTCTTCACCTGACATGTATGTCTGAGCACCTTCTACCAATCAGGTCTATTCTAGGCACTGTGTCATGAACAAAATATAGCACAACCTCTTGATGGGCTCCAATCTGGAGGTGGGGTTAGGGGGAGAAAAATATCTGGCATTCGAGATAATAAATTTGGGGAGAAAATAAAGCAGGGAAGGGGTAGCAGGTGCTGGGAGAAGGCCTCCCCAATGAGGCCCAGAGAGGTCAAGCAACATGCCCCAGGTCACACAGGCAGCCATAATCAGCAGAGACGGGTCTAGCTGCAGGCCAGCTGACGGCTGCTGCTGAGTGTCAGGGGAGTAATGAACTCCTGTCCACACCCCCTCCCACTTCCTTTTGGACTATAATTCAGAAACAGGTGTGGGTGGGGCATTTGCTGGAGACTGGAGGGTTCAGCAGCAGCATGTGGGGGAGGAGGGGAGAAGTCACCTCCACCCATTTCCCTGGCCTTCTTCCTCCTCACCCCAGTTGCCTTTCCTCTGGCCAAGTCCCAGCTCCTGGTGACATGCTGGGGGGAAAGTCAGATTAAATTCTGCCCAGAGACCCTCCAAATCTTGCACTGCCCCCACTGCCTTGGCGAGGGCAGGGGGTGGAGGGAAAAGGTTCCGTACAACCCCAGCCTCAATCGACTTTTGTTTTTAACTCAAAGGGATTTTCAGCAAGTCCCCAGATGAGTCACCACGAAGAGGTGCTTCGCAAAATGACTCCCAGAATTCGAATCGCCGTCTCCCTGTACGTGGCGCCTGACACTCTCCCTCCCACGGTGGCATTTGTGAATCTGGTCTGGGAGGAAGGCTCTCTCTGTCCATCCCTAGAGTTTCAGGATGAAGCCTGTGTCGGTTCATTATTTCTCTGCATTAGGGGAAGAGAAACCACCCTCGCCGGGCGCCTTCTCCCTGCCCGGCTCAGTGAGACATTTCATTCTCACACGTCCCTCGAGAGGGGTCATGCTTTCTGTTTTACAGATGAAGGAGCTGAAGTCAGAGACGTAAAGTGGTTTGAGCAGGATTGGAACCCGGGTTTCCCCAAAGCCTGTTTGTTGTCAGTATTTGGGGGGAGGAGGGAGTTGAGCATGAAGTACCAGAATCCCACCATCTTCCTTGGAAGGTCCTCTGTCCCAAATGTCATGCTGCCACCTTCCCAATGTCCGGGAATTTGGGGGGATAGACCTGGTTTGCCCAGGAAGCCTCTTTGGTCCTTGCCGTCTGGCCCCGGTTATTAAGAGCACCCCTTTTCACTCCCCGCGCCTCTTGATTTGGATGATCAACTTCAGGGTCACCCTGGTTGCTTACAGAGGTCATTGCATTGGGGGACTCGGATTTGACTTTATATCTAATGCAGAATGGGGGCCTCTTCTCTGCAGGGCCTTCTCCACGTCCTGCCGTCTGGGTGCCGACCCGGAACTTTCGCAAGAGTCACGGCTCCTCGGGAGCAGCAAACCCAGCGGCGGGAAGGACTGCCTCCATCCCAGGCTGCCCTTTGCTCCTGGTGACCCTGGGCCAGCTTCCCGACTGGCCAATGCGAGTGGGTCTCCAAAAGTCCCGTAGACCTTGACCTTCTAGGATTTCCCGTTGTCCAGTGCATGCTGGGAAACCAGCTGAGTGTTCTGGGAAAAGCAGGGGATGCAGGAAGCCAGTCCCTCCATGCCATCCGATGGTTCGCTTTTTCAAACAGCAAACCTCCTTCTAGCTATTTTAGTTTTTTAAATAATTCTTTAGTTCATTTTTTGAATAGATAGTACTTGCCTACAATTCAAAATCCAAACGGTGTAGAAGGGCACATAGTAAAAAGTTTCCATCCCACCCCTGGCTCGCAGCGACCTCGTCTCTCCCTCGGCGGGAAGCAGTGTCGACAAGCACTCTCCGTCCCTGGACGCTGTTTGGTGTGTGTGTGTGTGTGTGTGTGTCTATGCACGTATATGTGTGTATTGTTTCTCTTATTTTTTTTTGCAATTTGGAACACAAATTCTGGGCCCGTCAGATGCCTCCTTAAATCGTGTTGTAGACAAATCGGTTAACCTCTCCACGCATCAATGTTCTTTCTCACCTGTAAGCATTCTCACTGGGGACATTGATCCCCACATCACAGAGCTGGTGCCTGGCTCCCTGTCCGACCGAGATAATCTGTTTGTTCATTTATTTATTCACCTGGTCAGTGATCGTTTCCTTTGACATGAGTAACAAGGTAGCCATTTCATCTATTGTCCAACCCAAGACGCTTCTGTGAGTGAAAGGGGCCACTATTATCAATGATGCTGTGACAGCAGGTGCAGGAAACCATTTACTGTCTTCACTAGCTGAGTATAGACAGAGACCCCCAAAAGCTAGCAAAGGTCACGGCTGTGCACCACCCAGTTAATTTAGACACCACTCAGTTAATCTAGATATTGGTAGCTGAAGCAACCTCCCTACCTTTAATCATGTAAATAGCTGAAGCATCATCCCCACCTTAGTTCACTGAATTCCTTAGATTCTTGTGTAGATCCTTGTTGATTATTGTTGATCAGATATTTTGCCTATTTCTGGAAATTGTCTACCAATGAGCTAATCCATGTGTCATTCAAACAACCTTACCCTAGGGCTACCCCAGACAAACCACCTTACCCTAGGGCTACCCCAGATCAAATAAAAGGTTGGAGTGGCCTGAGCATCGGTGGAAGTCCTTCTGGACTTGCCCGCCTGGTCCCCCAATATTTCAAAATTATCTCGTGTCATCTCTCTCTCATTTGTGTGCGGTCCCTCTTTCAGATACCGAACCCTACTCCACGCAGAACGTGGAGGGAAACATACTCGACAGCAGGTGCAACCCATTGACCATATTTCTCTCCCAGGTGTCCCCCTTGGCTTTGGTGGGGGGCAAGTGAGGGGCCCGAGGCGCCTTCCTGAGACTCCTGGAGCATGTGGCTAAGGTGAGGCTCCTCTGGGCCTGAGGCCTCCCTGCACGCCCCATGGGGCTGGCTGCTCTCAGAGCAGGCGAAGGGAGGCAAGGGGCCCTCTGGATTTAGGGCCGATGGCGCCATCCATCTATGAACCTCAGATCCCAAACGTGAAGAAAGGCACTTGGTTGCTGGGTTTCCCAGTCCTGCCTCCGGTTTTCTGGGAATGGGTGTGGTTTTTCCAGGCATCAGGACATGCCGGGCTCATCTTGGGGGTGAGGGGAGAAGGAACCAGATGGAGATTGGCAAACAGGGCTCGGAGCAGAGAGGAAGACGGAGAACAGGGAATCAGAGAAAGTTTGATTAGTTTTCTTTGAGAAGGTGCTTGCCAGAACTAATATAATATTGAATGTCAACTGTAATGAAAAAATTTGTTTAAAAAATAAAAATAAAAAAAGAGAAGGGGTTTGCCAGGGTCTGGGCTCTGCCCCTCCCTGCCCCAATGAGGGGCAGTGAGGGGCTAACCCATCATGCAAAAGAAAATCCATTTTCCCTTATTCAATGATATTCTGAGGGACCTGCTTTTGGGGGACATAAGGGTAGAAGAGCTCACCAGAGGAGAGGCAGTGAGTGGGGGGCTCCAGAACCCCCAAAGAAGGAGGCACGTGTGGGTGCTGCTTGATTCTACACCACAGGCAGAGTTGCTCAGGCAGCCCCTTGGCATAGGCGATATTCTGACCCCACACATTCCACCTAAAGCCATTTGCCAAATACCATACGCCATGCTCTGCAGTCAGCAGCCCCAGAACTGGCTCGGGCCCAGGGGATGGCAGAAACCCAGCCTTGGGGCCAATCAGACCAGGTTCAAAGCCTTGAGCAAGTCCCCTCACCAACCAGAGCCCGTTTTCTCACTGGGAAATCGGAGCTGATAACATCTTCCTCACCAGGTTATGGTTCGAAGAGACGAAGCCAGCACCGGCTGAACATAGTATTAATATCAAGTGTTTATCAGCCTCAGAACCCGCACCTTACATGCTGCACATGTCATTTCATTCATCATCCCAACAAGCCTCTGTGGTGGGTGCCAGAGTTAGCTCCCTTGACAGATACCCATACAGCTGGGCATTTGCCTCAGTTCCCTTGCATGGCAGGAAGGCTCAGAGAGGGAAAGTGACCTGCCTACGGCCACGCAGCTGGGAAATAGTGAAGCTGAAAGTTATGCCAGATCTTCAGATACATTTAGCTGACGCAGCTAGCCCCAGAGCCTCATCTGTAAAATAAGCATAATGATACCATGAGTCACTTCCTACTTCTGGCAAATCCTACATTATTGGCCTTTATAAAAAAAAAAAAAAGTCCCCGATTTGTGGTGTTTGCTAATTTCCATGGTGTAAAGTACTCCCACCATGGCTGATGTAAAGCTACCAACAACTGCCTTGAAACTCCCAAATATTTAACAACCAGCTCTATTTAGCAGTCGCCTTCTCGCCTGCCAGTGCAAGTCAGCTCTAGCACCTAGCTCACTACTCCCGCCTCTCCCCTCCCTAGGCCCCGATTTCAGCGCTTTAAGATTGAGTTTTCCTTTGCTAGGGAAGAAGGAAGGCAGGACTGAGTACCTAATGTGTGCCAGGAACTATGCCGCTGCATCCAAACCTAGGACCTCCTTTAATCTTTACAACAACCCTTCAATGAAGGTGTTATGATCCCCATTTAACAGGTGAGAAAACTGAGGCACAAAAGAGTAGCAACCACTGGCCAAGGTCACCCAGAAAGTAAATGGCAGAGTCAGGATTCAAACCCAGTCTGCCTGACTAGACCCTTGCCACTGAAGGAGGCTGCATCTTACAAGGTCTGGGTCTGATCCAGCAATTCATGGCCCCCTTCGGGCCTCAGTTTCCCCATATGTAAGGTAAAGGGATGGAAGCCACAATTTTAAGACGAATCCTTGAAGGGAAGAATTTCACATGTTTACCAGGGAGAGGTGTGCAGGAAGGGCATGCAACTGTACCTGGGACACATGTACTTGGGGGCCATGCAGTGCTGGGACCAACCTGGATTTGAACCCCAGGCCCTCCACTTCCTGGCTGTGTGACCCTGGGCTAGTAGCTTCACCTCTCTGGTTGTTTTGGTCTTGCTGGTAGTCTGCCCGGTTGTCTGGAAGTGAATGAGCAGTGAAGGGTCCCCAGTGTGGAAACCTTCGCACCAGGTAGACCTGGCACACGTCCCTCTACCCTTCCAAAGTACCATGACTCCTCTCCTCCTCCAGCCCCCATCTCCCCAAGTGGATTTAGCAAAAGCCTATGCTCTTTGCTCCCTGGTCTGGGATTCCAGAGCAGCTGAAAGAGGGAAAGGCTTGAGGTTTCTGTTTTCATCGAAGGCAGAAGCCAAGCCCCACCCCTGCTCCCCCACCCATCTGGGCCCACCTCCCTCAGCCCTGCACCGGCTGGTTGGTCTTCTCAGGTTTCTGAAAGCCTGTGTTCCCAGAGGAGGCATTAAGGATGGAGGAATGCAGGCCCGGGTGTGAGGGTTTGAGGGGGCTGTGCAGAGAAGCTGTCTGGGGGAGAGCCCCCCTCCACCCCGCCAGCTGCGTCCCAGCCCAGCCCCCACTGAGAGGAAGAGAAAGGAAGCGGAAAGGAAACTAATCCAGCTGCTCTCAGAGGAGTTCCTGAGCTCTAGGTTCAGATTCTTGTGTGGGGAGGGGAGTGGGGGGGGGCGGGCGCGCGCTCAGACCACGTGGAGAGGATGAAGGAATTGGTTAGTTTGGGGCCTTGAGACCATGGTGGACGGTGGACGGGGTCCGTGCAAGGGCGCCGGATGGTGAACATGGAAGGGGCCGGATATTTACCGAGTAACTACTGCTTCTGAACCCTCCTTACCGGTATAACCCAGCTATAATTGGGCCTTCTTGCTCCCAGCCCAAGACACACCTCAGCAGGGAGTCACATCCAAGAAAGAAATGAAGCCACTCACCAGCAAGCAAAAGCATGAAATTGAAAGAAAAAAAAAAAGATCCAATCCAAATCCAACCCCCAAACTGCTGCAAAGCAAAGTAACTCTTGACAGAAGTTCTTCGGGGCGGCTGGAGACGGGTCGCCCGGCCTGCGGAAACCTCCAAGCGCCAGCTGCGCCGTTGCCCTCGCTCGGAGGTTGCCTCACATGGCGTCCGCTCCGGTCTTTCCTGGCCTGTCTCGCTCTGATCTCTGCATCTCCTGCATCACCGGGGGTCAGAGACTCCGCTTTCCTCAGGATGGCCCTGGCTTATGGCTGCTTATTACTAATCACACCCCGATTCGTGCTCAGACCTGTCTGGACAGAACAGTAAATGCGATGGCTCCCTCTTCGCTCTCCACTGAGCTCCAGTGTCAGCAAGGCTCTGCCAGGAAAAGACACCCTTGGAGGGCGAGGGAGGGAGCAGGACGGCTCCACTTCCATTGTCTTGTCTGCAGCACCCCAGGGTTTTGGCCTTTTTTCCTACAACGCTGACCTAGCCCATCTATGGATGAGGAAATGAAGGCCTGAACGTAACCAGTGCCCAGTGTCAAACATGTCGTACATCCCAAGGTGGAGACTCGAACTCAGCTCTGCCTGAGTCCCCATCCCTCACGTTTTCCACGAGGCCAGTAGGGTGCCTGGCAGGAGAGGATCAGGGTGGCACACCCTGAATTTGCAAGGGAGAAATCAACAGGCTCCTTCATGCTGTCTAGGGAGACCCTGAGGCCCAGAGGGGGGTTGTGCTTTACTCAAAATCACACAGCTTAAAAAACGGTGGTACATCTACACAATGGAATACTACGCCACTATAAAGAAGAAAGAACTCTTACCATTTGCAACAGCATGATGGAACTGGAGAGCATTATGCTAAGCAAAATAAGCCAGTCAGAGAAAGATAAATATCACATGATCTCACTCATATGTAAGATATAATGATCAACATAATTTGATGAACAAGAATAGATCCAGAGACAAATGGCAGGGGAGGGGGAGGTTAGAGAGCAACCAAAGGACTTGTATGCATGTATATTAGCATAACCAATGGGCACAGACACTGGGGCGGTGGGCCAGGCTTGCCTGGGGTGGGAATGGCTGGGGAGGGGTGTCAGTTGGGGTAAAAGAAGACAAATGTAAAACTTTAGACAATAATAATAATAATAAAAAAAGATCACACAGCACAGACGCGGCAGAGCCTGTGCTAGAACCAAGCTCCTAAGCAGACAGGAAGCCTGTGTGCCACCCAGGGGGCTGGAGTGAAAGCCAGGGAGCCTGGGTCCCCAGTGTCTTCACCTCCTTCTGTGTTGGTCCCACCCATGCAATGACTGTCTGCCTCAGTTTCCTTGTCCACTAGACTCTAGAGCCCTTGACCAAGTCTCTCCTCTTGGCCCATCCTTGCCAGACCTTCTCCCAAGAGCGAGGAGCCTGGACCCCTGCCCCGAGCATCCCCACGCCCCAGTAGATGCTGTGGGCCTGGGATGGGCATCGTGTTCAGACACTGGAGCCCTTATCCCTCTGCAGTGCCTGTTCACCAGAGTCACTGCCATACCAGAAGCGTCCTAACCGTGTCACCGAAACTTAGTTTGGGGTTCAAGATCCTGTCTTCTCCACCTCGTCCCCTACACGCATCCTATGCCCCGGCCACACTGCTCTAAGCCACGCTGCTCTAAGCACACCGGCCTTTTCTGCTGGTCAGGCCTTGGCTCATACTGTTGACTCTGCCTTGAGTGCACTTCTCCCCACCTGTCTGAAGAACTCATATTCATCTGTCAGGCCCCAAAGCAAACGTCCCTTCCCAGGACATTCATAATCACACCGATGGGTCCTATGGCGTTTACAGCTGGTATCCTTTCTGACTGGTCATGACTGTGACAAGCAGGTTGTTAAATATTTAGATTCTCCCCCAGCCACTCCCCCTATGAAATCTTCCCTGACCCTAGTCAGGGCCCAGGGCTGGTTGGTTCATCATGGTATCTGCCCAAGAAGGTGTGCCAACACTTTGGGCACAGGTTTTGCTGCCTGGAGGGACTGCCTGGAGCTGGAGCACCAGGAAACCTCACATAGCTCCCATTCCCTGATGGGGGTTGGAGGGTGGGGGCGGTACTTTCGATGGGCTCTCGCATTGAATATATGCTCATGTCAGCTCACCCCTTCCATCTGAAGAGTATCAGTCCCATTTCACAGATGGAGAAACCAAGGCACAGAGAGGGGAGGAAACTCAGCGAAGTAAGTGATGGGACTGAGACTCGAACCCAGGTCTAAACCTGAAGTGTCTCATGCAGTCTCCGAATCCCACACAGCCTGAGGCACTCTCCCGGGCCTGCCAGGCCTCTGCTCAGGACAGCGGGGGAGGGCGATGAGCAGACCTACTCCACCCCCCTGCAGGGGCCCCGGGCCAGGAGGGCCACATAAGGTGAACTGAACCTTTGCTCTGAGCCGCCTTCTCTGGCCTCCAAGTCAGGCCTTGCCTTTGGCTGCCCTTGGCGTCAATTCCACACAAGGACACCAGGAAGCAGTTCTGCAAAAAGATGTGGGACTTTCCAGGACAAACCAAAGAGTGAAGACACAAGTGACCTTCCCACAGGGTCACACTAGCACTGACCGCCTGGGTCCCCTCTGTCTCCGGTGCTACCCACACGTCTGACTCCTGTTGCTCTCAAGGGGACTTCAAGGTGACATGGTGAAACTGGCCCCGAGCCTCGAGTCATGAGATCTGGGTTCAGATTCTGGCCCCGGCATTTAACTTGCCCTGAGACACTTTCCCCTTTTGACCCCTGCTGGCTTTGTAAAGTGAGATGGTTGGGAAAATGAAATGGAACGACAAGCACCAGTGCCTGGCATAGGGTTCGAAGTTCCCTCTACAAATGGGGATGGAATCGGAGTCTGAAACAGCCCTGTCCCTCCGGAGGCAGTCCCTGGCCGCCTTCCCTGCAAATCTGGGTAATCCACAGATTCCCCAGGTAAAAGCACCACTGCCCCTTGCTGAGGTCACCTGGTTTGACCTTCAGGCTCTGTGGGTGGGGAAAGCACGGCCTTCCTCTTGAGCCTTCTCCTTTCAAGCCCACGTGGGAGGCCCTGGCTGCTTGCGGATGAGCTTATGGCTGGGGAGAAAGTCCCCGTTTTCTGAAAACCATGGAAATCCGAGTCCTGCCACCTCCACCTCCACGCGGTTCGGACTCACTTTTCAGAACCTGGCTGAGCTGCAAAGCCAATATATGCAAATTCCAATTGATTGAACACAAAAGTCACACCTGAGGATTCACTGCTGGTGCATTTAAGTAGTCGGCTTCCCTGTGTTAAATGGATCTCCTATAGAATTTCAAACTGCACGCAACTTTCCAGACGCCTCCGTAGAGCCAAATAAAGTAGGGCCTACCTGAAGTCCTACCACGTTCTGGACGCTCCCCGAGCAGGCATTGCAACTGGAAACTTCTCCTCTGAGCTTCACAGATCACGGAGCCAGCTCACAGCCAGACTCTCGCCTGCCACTTACGGGGGCAGCTGATCTCCACTTTCCAATCAGAGACACCGAGGCCCTCAGCTGGAAGCGGCTACCCGCAACTCCCGCGAGGGGTTAGGACTCCACGGGATGAGAGGGACCTCGCCCGGAGTCCCTGTGCACGTCCCAATCTTAAGGCAGAGTTTGTAATCTTTCCTCCAGCTCAGAAAGAGTTCCTTGGCAGTCCCTCTTTTCTGGGCTCCCTGCAACCGACAGTGTGAAGACCCAACCCCCGAGAAGGACAAGCTGGTGTTCTGGCATCTTCCGACTGCTCCAGCCCCTCTGCCGGCCTTCCCCGTGTGTTCCAGCTCCGCAGGACATCCCTCCTGGCCCCGGATGTGACTTAGAATTGTCGCCCATGTCACCCTTTGCCTCAAAGCTGCTAATGTGGATGGAGATGGTGGTGTCAAGTCATAAATGGGTGGATGTCTCTCAGGGCTGGACCTGGATGAAGCAAGCTAGATGCCCAAGGTGTAGAATG
Organism: Myotis lucifugus; assembly: GCF_000147115.1. Lineage (NCBI taxonomy): Eukaryota > Metazoa > Chordata > Mammalia > Chiroptera > Vespertilionidae > Myotis > Myotis lucifugus. The sequence goes on from NW_005871221.1 coordinate 1,600,085, forward strand.
CAAGGAGATGGTCCTTCATAAGTTAAACATGGAATTAGCATATGACCCAGCAATTCCACTGAGGTGTATCCCCGGAAGAATTGGAAACAGGCGTTCAAGCAAATACTTGTACATGAATGTTCATAGTGGCTCTATTTACAACAGCCAAAAGGTGGAGAAAATTAAAATGTCCATCAACTGCCCTGGCCGGCTTGGCTCAGTGGATAGAGCGTCAGCCTGCAGACTGAAGGGTCCTGGGTTCGATTCCGGCCAAGGGCACATGTCTGGGTTGTGGGCTCGTTCCCCAGTGGGGGGTGTGCAGGAGGCAGCCAATCAATGATTCTTTCTCATCATTGATGTTTCTATCTCTCTCTCCTTCTCCCTTCCTCTCTGAAGTCAATAAAGAAATATATTTAAAAATAAAAATAAAAACATAAAATGTCCATCAACTGATGAGTGGATAGGCAAAATGTGGTATGTCCACACAATGGAATATTATATGGCCATAAAAAAGAATGGGGTATTGATTCATGCTGAATATGGTCGAACCTTAAAAACATCATAAGTGAAAGAAGCCAGTCCCCAATGGCCATATATTGTGTGATTTCATTTATGTAAAAGGTTCAGAATTGGCCAATCCATAGAGACAAGAAGCAGAGTTGTGGCTGCCAGGGGCTGTGGCAGGGGGAGTTGGGGAGTGAATACCAATGGGTAAGGGTTTCCTTTTGGAGTGACGAAAATGTTTGGGAACTAGATAGTGGCGATGGCTGCATAACATTGTGAATGCCCTAAACCCCTGAATTGTTCGCTTCAAAGGGGTTTCAATGGTAAATTTATGTTGTGTGTATGTTATCACAAACACACACACACACACTGCAAGGGAGCACCCCCTCTCAGAGCTGGCCTGCACTTGCACACCCGGGCAGTGAGCGCCTTCTCACATTTTGGACCCTGGGTGCCCACCGTCTCCCCCTCCCCCTGGTCCCGAGCCTCCATGGGTAAGAGAATCCGTGTTTCCTCTGGGACTTCTCCTCTGCCCACAGCTTCCCCCGGAGAATCCCTTCTTTGGCAGTTCAGTCCATGGACTGATGGAAATCAGGACATTTGCTATAAAAGCGGCAGAGGTAGGGAATTAGGACTCGGGATTGCTTGGGAACAGCCATTACTCATTGGAGAGAAGAAAAACTAAGGAGAAAGGAAAGGGAGAGGGAAGGAGAAAAATCGCTAAGCTCACTTTTTAAAACAGTTCCATTGAAATAAATGTACATACCACACAATTCACCCACTCAAAGTGTATATACAATGTGTACACAGTTCCAATTATACAATGAATAGTACCCGGGATGTAAAGTACCGCATGCTGACTAGAGTTAACAATGCCGTGTGCAACACTTGAGGTTGCTAAGAGAGTGGATCTTAACAGTTTTCACCACACACACACACACACACACACACACTCACACACACACACACACACACACTCACACACACACACACACACACACTCACAAATGGTAACTGTGAGAGGAGACGGATGTGTTACCTAACCATATTGTGGTGATCATTCTTAATATATACGCATATCAAATCATCCTGTTGTATTTTCATTGTCATTCAGTTCAAATGTCTTCTAATTTTCTTTGTGATTTCCCCCACATAGTATTTGCTGATGTATACAGGTGTATTAGAAGTTGAAACGAAATCCATAGATGAAAATGATACACAACTTGCAGATGGGGCTAATTCCAGGGAGTGGGTGGGATAGATGGAAATGGGAAGGGGAGATGATAGATATGCTCACCAACATTTCCGTTCTCTCCTCCTGAGCATGTGAGAGGGTTACACTCTGCTGCCCCTTTGAAGCTGGACATGGACACATGACTTGCTGGCCAATGAAGCAAGAGCAGAAGTGACATAAGCCACTTCCTCATGGAAACATCTAAGAGTGGGTGTGTGAGGAGTCTGCGTGCCTCCCTCCCTGCATGGCGGACCCTGAAGTCTCTTGCTGAGGTCACAGCTCTGTAAAATGATGGAGCATCCGTTGGCCTGGGTTCCTGAGCGACTCCAATGAACACAACTCTCTCCAGTCAATCTCACTGAACACAGAGAGTGAGAGAGAAACAGACCTTTCCTATTTAAAGCTGCTGAGATTTGGGGATTGTTTGTTACTGCTGCATAACCTAGACTTTCCTGACTGATACAAGGTGCTTTGGTTGTATTTTAAGTTTTTGTTTTCCACAACTCCAAAGATTTATTTTTTTTTAGATTTTTAACATGGGTTGTGGGTATATGAGTGTTTATGATATGGCTTTCTATAACTTCTGTATGTTTCAAATATTTAATTTTTTAAAGAAAAGCAATATTAGAGGAGGAGAGGAGGTAGGAGAAGAGGAGAAGGAGGCAACTGGGGTGATGGGCTCCTTTGTTCTCTCCCCTCAGTTATTTTTCCAACTATCCTCTGGGTTGGGGCAAGTCAGGGAAATGGCCTGACTGTTCCTCCGGCAGGATCCTCACCTGCGGACAGGTGTTCCTCACCACCACCCCGCTTCTTCACACCTCTCGTCACCATGTGGCACCTTAGGTATTGACTGGTATGTTTATTGTCCCTCACCCCTTAGAAAGTAAACTCCTGGAGAACAGGGACTTCGTTTGATAACACGAGGGCCTAGAACAATGCCTGGCGCACAGCAGCAGCTCAACACCCGCTTATTACGTGAACACAGACGCTCTGGCTCCACCAGCCCACGCGGCAGCCGGATTCCTGTAATTAGACATAATGACACGTGGCGGGAACGCCAGCAGCTCCTGCTCTGATGACACATCGCCTCCCTGCCCACCTCAGGGGCCAGCGAGGCTCATTAGGTCTGGCGCCAGCAGGTGGGGAAGCCAAGGGTGAGGAGCGAGGAGAGGACCCTGGCTTGGAGTTCACCCACTTGTGAGCCAGGTCCGGTCCAGCTCCTCGGGGACTGCGAGGCTCTGGGCAAGCCGGTCCGTTCCTCCAGGCGTTCCTTCTCTCCTCTCTGAAGTGGGTCGTGCGTTCATGCCACCCGGGGCTGTTGTGAGGAGTGGAGGCCTCTTCTCCCCGAGGCTGCCAGGGGGATGGGGTCCAGACCGATGTAAGCGCCCTGCATCCCGGGCAGGTCTCTGGGTGCGAAAGAGACCGTCAACCTCCAAAGGCCAAGCACGGCCTTTCCAAACACTCGCTTCAGAAACAGTCCTTTTGACTACAGTGGATGTGCCTTTTTCTAATGGATAGATCCCCTTCCTGGCAGCGTTTCAAGGACTATCCAATTTGGCCCAAAGCTAAGGGTCACAAGACATTTACTCTCCGAGCGCTTTTCTTCTCCTCCTCCTCCTCCTCCTCCTCCTCCTCCTTCTTCTTCTTCTTCTTCTTCTTCTTCTTCTTCTTCTTCTTCTTCTTCAATATCCTATGGATATTTCTTCATAGTATCACATGGGAAATTTTCATTTTAGACTGATTTTTTTAAAAAAACACACCCTTAAAAAGTCATTTTCTGTTTAATCAGCATTTTAGCATTTGGGGGATACTATTGCAGATATCGCTCCATAATCAACTCCACAAATTGTCCAAATTGCCTGTTTCTTCAAAATGTCTTTCTTTCCATTGTATTTTTCTATTTTTATTTCAACTGTTACGAAAGTTGCATGGGCACGCTGTTCCGCAAGACTTCTCAGCACAATAGCGGCCTCCATCGAAGCTGCCGTCGCCCCCACGCCCCAGGCACCAGAGGCCACTGTTTTGGACAAGACCTGGCATTTCTTTCCCCTTTCCCTTGTGCACCAGCGTGCTCATCCTGCGGCCTCTTCATTTTCACTCGTGGACGGAATCGACTATCTTCCCCACGTGGAAGAGAAGCACGTCCTTCCCGTACAGTCTCCCTCCCTGCGTCCCCTGGCGCCGTTTCCTTACACGCTTTTTGGTGGGTGAATTCTTCCGGGTTTACTTTGTGACGGTGTAACTGTTGTTGGTGGCTCTGCCGTGTGGACTGCTAGGTTGACATTTATTTCCTTGGATGTCTTTCTGTTTCCCCCAGAATTATTTTTTAAATATATTTTTTAATTGATTTCAGAGAGGAAGGAAGAGATAGAAACATCAATGATGAGAGAGAATCATTGATCGGCTGCCTCCTGCACACCCTCCGCTGGGGATCAAGCCTGCCACCCGGGCATGTGCCCTGACTGGGAATCAAACCGTGACCTCCTGGTTCATAGGTTGACACTCAACCACTGAGCCACTCCGGCCGGGCTCCCCAGAATTGTTAATTTTTCTGTTTCTGTTTGTTTGCTTGGTTGGTTTCTAGGTGCCAAGCCCACCTTACCCCCAACAAACACTCCCCTATTTTATTCAATGGGCTCGGACCCATTGCTATCATCACTCATTTTGAGGTTCAAATTGCATCCGATTTCGGCAGAAGAAGCTGGCTCCTGTGCCCCCTCTTTCTCAGAGCACTTCTTCACTTTCTGACACAAGGGGGTCCAGGCTCACCTCACACTTTCTCTGGCCCAGCCTGGGAGTCAATTATCCTCCAAGGATCTCGATTGCTTTTAGGGGAGAAAGGCATTTTGAAAATAGGATCTCAGTGCAGCGTGTGCTCATTGCTGCGGGAGCCTTGTTGCTCCCAGACCTTGGTGAACAGAGCTGGGGCAGGGGCTGGGGCTGGGGCAGGGGCAGGGGCTGGGGCAGGGGCTGGGGCTGGGGAGTCCACAGTAGATTATTCGTTTGCTCC
>NW_005871221.1:1604911-1646346 GCF_000147115.1 Myotis lucifugus
CCACCTGGCTCCTGTGCACCAACTTAAACTCCGAACTTGAAAGGGCCACCATACCCCCCACCCCCCCAGGACCTACCTAGTGACTTTCAATGGGATGAACTGAGAAAGGAAGGCAGGTAGGAAGAAAGGTGAGATGGTAGGGAGGAGGGGGAAAGGAGAGAGAAAGGAGGCCGGCAGCATGGAATGGTATAACAGCTTCAGATTTCTGGGATTTGCAGGGATGTTCACCTCGTCTCTATCCCACCTTCCTGATGCTGCCTCGGGAAGGAACTGGAATAGACCCCGAGGGAGAGTGGATTGTGCCCCAGGCTAAGCCACACGTCCCAGAGGTCATGTCCAGAGGTGGAGAGGGTCTGAAAGCCCAGACCCTGCCTTCCCACGGCCCTCGAAGGCCTTGCCGATTCATCTCATACACACGGTTAGAAACTTCATAAGCTCATGAGTTGGTGGTTTGGCAAACTGTCCCTTTGATGAACTAACTCAGCCGTGGAGCGTGAAAGGTGGTCCCTACTCACAGACACTGGGGTCCCCCTCTCTGCTCATTTGCATGAGGATGATTGGGCTTCTGCGTGATCTTCCTTGTGACGAAGGTTTAGAAAGAAGGTGGAGGCCGGGTGCAAGCCCTCCTGCGCCTCCTGTTTGCCGTGTGACCCCGGGCCGGCCCCGGCCTCTTCTGGGCTTCAGCTCCCCACCTGGGCGAGGACAAGTGGGTGCTGAGTGCTGTGCACCTCTGCCTCAGGCATGCGGCCCACGTGCTGGGGACCCACAGAGGCCCCTTTGGCCATCAGCTGCCAGGGCAGGGAGAGAGGAGACGCCGCCTTTCCTTCTCCCGGAGCAGAGAAGCCAGGCCTGGGCCTGGGCCTGCCGCCAAGGGGAAGCGGAGACAATAAGCCGAGTCACCCCGGCCGGCGAGGGCAGGTTGTGCAACTTCCGCTCGGTGCCTGCAAACAAGACTTTGGCCCCAGGACTCTGAGCTCTGGGCAGCCTTCATTCCTCCCCTGGGACCTGGGGCACCCAGCTTAGGGGTTGGCCTGGGGGGTGGACAGGGTACTTTTTTGTCCCAAGGGCAGCCAGGTGGCTGGGGGTTCCCTGAGAAAGGTCCCACCAAGAGGGGTCAGAGCACGTGGCTGCTGTGGGGACGGTGGAGGAGGACAGCCACGGAAGGCTCTGCGTGTGACGGTGTGTGTGCCTGTGGGCCGTGGCACATGTGAGCTGTGTGGGAAGCTGTGGCCCTGGCTGTGATCAGCCCCATGGTCACCTGCATGGGAGCGACACTGGAGGGATGTTTGGATGCTGTTCTGTCCCCCGTGGGTGCGGGAGGGTAACACCAGTCCGTGAGGGTGTGACCTGTGCTCCCCTTGCCGAGCTGATGTGTGTGTCTGGTAGCTGTTTGCATGCATGCTTGTTATGGACTATGAAGCAGACTGAGTACATGTGATAGTGTGCACATGGGGGCACGTGTAGGTCTGTAACTGTGAGTGTGCACTGATCAGTGTGCCTGTGAGTGTGAATCCATGTATGGGTGTGTGCATGGTGGGCAGGCATGTCTGCCATTAGGGGTTCATGTATCTGTGCCTGTGTGAGCTCCAACTGCTGAGCCCGTGGTCTCTGTGGGGGTATGACGGTGTGTAAACATGTGTGACATACATGTGAATGTATGTAAAAGCATGACTACTCATATACATGCTGGTGTGGGACATGTGTCCCTGGGTCCTAGGGCTGGCTCGTCACACGCATCACCCCTATGGATCCCACCAGCCGCCAATGGTTCTGCACGGTTCCAGCAAGTCTATTCTGGGACCCAATTTCCAACCTGCACTGGAGGGTGACGTTGGGCTGGGAGAGCCCTTGGCTGCTCCTACATTGTGGGGCCTGTGTAAGTACCCCCCAAACCTGCAAATATGGGGGAGCTGAGAGCCCAGGAACCTAGGATTTACTTTGGTCCCTGGGTGAGGGGGCAGGAGGCTTCCAAGTGACAAAGTCAGGGCCCAGGGCCCAGGATGGAGCGCACCCGGGCAGGGAGGGAGAGAACAGTGAGAGCCCTGCTAGGGATTCCACACGGAGGACGCTCAATGCCGGGAGTTGGTCCATGGCAGACAGAGAGCTGAAATGCCAAACAGCAAAGGTGAGGCGATCCGGTGTGGGCGACGACAGGAGCTGCCCGACTCCGGGGCCGGAGAGACAAACGCAGGAGGTGGTGGTACTGCCTCGGGGTGTCGGATCGCAGGGGAAGAGGTGGTTCTGCAGGTGCAAAGACACAAAGGACAGCAGCCAGTGCTGGGAAGATGACCCCTCCCACCCCCGGCTAAGCAGAGAGACATACCCTGGCCTCTCCCCTCCTCCTCCCCTCTCATCTCCCCGCCAGTGTTTCCCGTTGGCCCAGCCTCGCAGGACGCCGCGGGCAGAGGAGCCTGGGAAAGCAGTTTGCAGCAGCTGGGCAGGCGCCGGGGAAGGGAAAGGAACAGTGCCCGGCACACTCGCCCTGATGCCCTCTGCGGCCGAGAACCTGGGAAAAGCAAAGCCATGCTTGGCACCGTCCCAGCATGTGGGTTTGATTAACTCCTGAGAGAAGCGTTGAATGGATGCCCCCCCCCCCATCTCCCAGTACTGCTGCTCCCCGAGTGAGGCTTCATGTCCCGGCCACAGCCCGGCCACGTCGGAACCCAGCTTCCTGTGCTGGAGCCGAGGAAACCGAGGCTTTCCGAAGGGAAGTGGCTTCTCCCAGGCCCCGCAGCTGGGAAATGGCAGAGCCAGGGGCCCCGAGCCTGGGAGAAAGTGATGAGTCAGGTGCCGGGTGCCAGAGCTGGGCCCTGGGTGAGATTCCGAGGAGCGAGGTGTTCACCGGGGAGGCCGGCTGGGGAGAGAGCGGTTGATGGAAACCCGGGGAGCCTGGTGTAAGGGTTGAGAGTGGGATTGAGAGCCCGGCAGCCTGGCTCACGTCTGCCCTGCCCCTTACCGCGTGTGTGATTGGATCTTTCTGTGCCTCGGTTTCCTCATCTGCAAAGTGGGTGTAACAGTGATAGTACCTGCTCCACAGGCCGGGTGTGAGGACGTATGTCGCGTGTTTGCCACTATTTGGTGTTCGTTTTATTTCTGGTGACAAGTGAGGAGACTGAGGCTCTGAGAGGTGAAGCGAATCCCTGAAGATGGCGCTACCGGGAAGGAACTGTGACTGAGGTCTGCACCCCTTCATTCTCTGCCTGCCCCCCAGACTCTTTCCTTTGACCCACATGACCCACCTCCACTGTCATATGGATTCTCTCTCCTCTTGGAGAGCCCCACTCTGATAAGCCACCTCCTCCTGGTAGCCTTCAGGCCTGGGGGTGCCGCCGGCTTCCTGCTGTGGCTGATCTCCGGGTGATGGCACCCCCGCCCCCCATTTGGTTTCTCAGCTCCTCTGTCCTGGAGCAACCACCCCTGCATTCGCTTCCCTGCGTCTGAAACCTAGTGTTTCAGGATGCTGCCTGGTGCATAGTCCCCATTTACTGGGGTGTCCTTGGACCAGGCCCTCCTCTGTGCACTTCTCACATGTGAGAGTATTGAACTGGGTCATAGGAATCCTACGGGCCAGGCCTCTTCACCCCACTTACAGAGGAGCAAGTCCAGGTGCGGAGAGGGAAGCCGTGCGGCTGGTGAGGCGCACAGCTGAGGCTCCAAGTCGGGAGGTTCCAATCCAGAGCCCCCTCTGACCGCTGCACAGAGCTGCTCACGGGGGTTAGCCCTCCTCGCTGCCAGCTGGCTGCCATGGCAACAAGCCCTGCGCTGAGCGGGTTGGGGGGCATGAGGTCCCGGTCTGTCTCTATCTGGTGTCTCCTCCACGTCCCCTTCTCCAAGCTAAAGACCCCGCGTCTGGGGAGGGGCCAGGCAGCGACTTCCGGCCCTCCCCACCCAGGTGTCCTCCCAGGTGTCCCCTGGGAAGCTCTCATTCTGGCATCTCTCCCCGCCCCCCCCCCCCCCCCATGCTGCTCCTGGCACCAGGCCCCTCCCAGGCCCCTGATGACTCACCCACAGGCACTTTCACTTCCTCCTTCGCTGGAGAAGGCTCTGACCTGAGGCAGCTACAGAAAGAGGCCTCTTACTTGGGGGGCTTGAAAGGCCTTGATGGTGGCCGTGGGCCCTACTGGGGCTGAGGGCTCAGGCCTGTGGGGCTGGAGTACTGCCTCTGCGGAGAGCAGGGCGGCAGGCAGGGTCCTGAGCCTCCTGGCCAGACACTGGCCTGAGCTGAACCCTGTCCAAGTGGTCAGTCCCCCCAGCAGCTCTCCAGGCTGGCATGCAGGGAGACCGACGTAGAATTTTCAAGCTGGACTCATGCTTCTTACACTTACTGCTGGCCTTGGAGGGACCTATCTTCATCCATCCATTCATCCATTCATTCTACAAATCTGTCCTGGCCTCCTATGTACCAAGCAGTTCCCAGTGTAACAAGAAACCAAAGTTTGCTCTCTGCCCATGAGGATCTCACAGTTGACAGGGATGGCTGGTTAAGGGGGCAGATTTATGAACAGGAAGCCCAGGTAGGAGAAAAGAATATCCAACACAGTAGGGAAGACTTGGAGATACTTCTGAGGGCTCTTCGTACAGTTTACCAGAAATATTTACACAGAAATGCTTCCTCTTTACAACCTGGCTTCCTCTCCCCTAGAGCACTCGATAGCTCCCAGCTACTCCAGGGTGTAGGCAGGAGCATGGCTGAACCTTAAGCTGGATTAGCCTCCCAGTGCAGCATCCTTGGTGTTGTACAACCCCAGGGACACCGCTCACAGCCTCGTCTAAGAGGACAGCACCTGGTTAAAGGATTCAGCTGGGCAGTCAGACTTGGGGTCCACTCCCGGCTCAGCCATTTGCTGCTGGTGTGACCTGGAGGAAGTTGCTTATCTTCTGACGTGGCTTACTCATCTGTAAAATGCAGCCACCGGTAGAACCACGACATCATGTTTTCGTAAGAAGAATTCAATGAAATCACCCGGCGCTCTGTAAACACGCAGCGCTCGATGAGTGCCAGCTGTCACCATGAACATACCATTTATGATAAGGGTCTAGGGTCTGTGCGCACTGAATCCTGCCCGTGTGTGTGTGTGTGTGTGTGTGGCTGGGGGTGCTCAGGGAAGGCTTCCCAGAAGAGGTGATATTGGTGTTGCCTCTCAAAGGAGGAAAAGTGGGGAAGAACATTCCAGGCAAAAGGAAGTGGCCAGACGTGGTCGTGGAGTGGGGAGTGTTTGGGAGGGCAAAGGAGCCAGGTCGAGAGCGGCCTAGAGGAGGCCTCTGGCTGGGCCTGCGGTGCCCCGCCTGGGGCCGCTGCTGTGTCTGGGTGGGTGGGGGCTGCCCGGCTTGGTCTCGGAGATGCTGGCAGCAGTTTCAGCACTCTCACCCGCTGCCCCCTCCCGTTTCCGGCCTCCACTTCCTTCCTCTGCACAGACCGCAGCGGCATTTCAGAGGAAGCTGCTACTTATTTTAGCAGCCATCCCTGGACACCCCACCCACAGCTGCCCCTGTGCCTGGGCCCCCTGGGAGGCACCAAGTCATTGTGTGAGTCACGGCCTAAAGCACTCGGGGTGAAGACCAGCCACAGAACTCAGAGCGGGTGTCCGAGCTGGGAGACGGGTTCCAGCCCAGCTCTGCCACTGACTGACTGCGTGACCCCCGAGTCCCTCCACCTCCCCAGCCCGGGTCCCCTCTGTGCTGTGGGGAGGGGTGGTCTGTCTAGAACAGCGGTTCTCAACCTGTGGGTCACGACCCCTTTGGCCGTCGAACGACCCTTTCACAGGGGTCGCCTAAATACATCCTGCATATCAGATATTTACATTATGATTCATAACAGTAGCAACATTACAGTTATGAAGTAGCAACAAAAATAATTTTATGGTTGGGGGTCACCACAACATGAGGAACTGCATTAAAGGGTCGCGGCATTAGGAAGGTTGAGAACCACTGGTCTAGAAGGATCTGAGAGAGGGCTCAGGCAGATCAGGTCTGGGAGGCTGGGAACTTATACTTTGGAGACTCATCTTTAAGAAGAAAAGAATCACAACTTTACCTAAGAAAGTGAACCTTTATTGAGGAAGGGCCCGTGAAAGTGAGGAGCCTGAAGCTTAAGGTTTTTCATCGTCATCGCAAACCTGCCTTTGGAGAGGGTCCCCAAAGTCCTCAGGAGACGGTGGGGAAACTGAGGCTCGGGGAGCAGATGCCACTGGCCCAACACAGTCACACAGCCAGCAAGTGGCAGACTAGGACTTGAACCCAGATTTGTCATGATCAATGCCTATGACTTACCCACTAGTCTCTCATAGCCCCTCTGGAGCAGGGAGTGCACTGAGGAGGGGGAAAGAGAGGCAGAGAGAAACAGGGACTGAGAGACGGACGGACAGCAGCACAGTGTGGGGAGAACACAGGCGCTGCAGCCAAATGGACTCAGATGCAAGTCCCAGCTCTGCCCCTCTCTGGCTGCGTGACCCTTCCTGAACCTCGGTGTCCTCATCTGTAAGATGGGGTGACGCAGAGCAGCTGTGGGCGCTCTGCAGCAGCTGGCCCATGGCAGGAAGTCCATTCTGAACCACACTGAGAACAACAATGGCGAACACTGGCCTAGTGTTTACCTCATGCCAGGCACCGTTCAAAGGAGCGCAATTTAAACATTAAATCAGCTCAACCTCAAACAACGTGGTGAGGTAGGTGCTGTCATCACCCCGTGTCTCAGATGAGAAATGCCAGGCTCAGGGACCAGGGATGCAACTGTGACACAGACATGGTCTTTGTTCTTGGGGAGCCCAGTGCTGGTGGGGACAGAGGTGTCAGCACCTGCATTATTAGAAGTCCTGATGGATGCTGGGAAATGTAACATCTGGGGTCCAGGGGAGTCCCTAGGGAGCAGAGGGAGGCAGGGAGCCTTTTTGACCCGAAGCCGTGGTGCAGGAGATGGCACTGGAGCAGAGTTCTGGTGGATTCCTAAAGGAATTGTCCAGGCTGATGGTAGTGGAAGGGCATTTCAGGCAGAGGGAACAGCACAGCAAAGTTAAGGAGAGGGTTTGTGGGGAGGGAGAAGGGGCAGGGCTTTGGGGATCTAGGCTGTGTGGCCAGGAGTAGCACAGAGGGGGCTGAAGAAGCAGTATAGGTGAGGCCCCTCGATTTTGTTCTTCTTGGGTTTCAACCCCCAGCGGCCACTCCAGTCCCGCAAGAGGCGTGTCTGTGAGGGAGGGGAGGACACAGGAGCCGCAGTCCGAAGCTCTGGCCTTTGTCCCTGACATCAGTCCTGGCGCTGAGGGGCCCTGGAATGGCCCTTTGCTGCCTCCCCTCCTGCCCTTCTAGTTTTGACAACTCAGTGGCTTCCACAAGTCCTACAGGGAGCATGTGGGCCTCAGAGTCACCCCGCTGACCAGCCTCTGTCCCCGCTGCGCCCAGCCAAAGTTCACCGACCTCCACATGTCCCTCCATGTGCTGTCCACCTTCATGTCCATTCATGCCTGTGTACCTGCAACACGTACCTGGAGCAGGTGCGGCTCATGCACTGCCCAGGTCTCCTCTGCCCACCTCCGAGGCCCCCTGCTGGGCAGTGACCGTCCACCTCAGGGGCAGCTCCCACCCAGCTCCCACCTCTCCACTCCCCTGCCTGGAACTGTCCGCGGTACCACAGGAGCTCCCCAGCTTCGCACAGGACACCCAGAAATGCCAGCACCGAGATGTCCCCCGGGAGGCCCTCACCCAGTGAGCGATGGAGGCCGTCGCTGGGGGGATAACTCTAGGCATGTTCCACACAGTCGCTCAGTGGATCCTGGTGGGACTGAGCCCCCGGGGCCCACCGAGAACCCTGTCACACTTTCCCCACCCCCCACGCCTGCGCCCTGAGATCACCCACCTGCCCATCACCCACCCCAGCACCCCATTCATCGGCTCATGATTTTGTCCAGAAGCCAGTGTTCATGGTGCCCGCCCTGCCGGACCTTGTGCGAGCCACGGGCACATGGCCTTGCCCTCCAGACCCCACGAAGTTGTGTGGCTGGACATGGACTCCAGGGGGGCACCGCTGAGCCCCCAGCCCCTCCAGCTGAGCTCGGGCAAGGGGAGGGTAAGTGCTGAGCTAAGCCACTTCCTCGTCCTGCGTCCCCACCCTTGGCTCCCTCCTGCATGTAACTTTCCAAGGAAGGCTCCAGCAGCCCGTGCCATGTCCAGCAGGAAGGAAGGAAGGAAGGAAGAACAATAGTTAACACTTGAGCTCACAATACATGAGCTGCTTTACACACATAAAACCCATTAATCTTCCCAGCAGCCCTCTGAGGCAGGTACCCTGCATCTGAACTCCATTTTACAGATGGGGACGCGGAGGTGCGGAGAGGCTCGCCCAGGGCGGGACAGGGGATGCGAGGCAGAGCTGAGGCTGGGCTGCAGTCTGACCTCAGACCCTGTGGCCCAGCCGCTGCGCTTTACTGTTCGAGGAGGAAGGGAGGGCAGGGGGGAGTCAGTTCGATGCAGAAGAAAGGACTTAAGCGCACATGAGGGTCTGGGAGGAGAAGGCAGGCCAGCATAGAAAACACACCTGGCCTGGCCGGTGTGGCTCAGTGGATGAGCGTCGACCTATGAGCCAGGAAGTCACCGTCAGGGCACATGCCCAGGTTGCGGGCTCGATCCCCAGTGTGGGACGTGCAGGAGGCAGCCGATCAATGATTCGCTCTCATTATTGATGTTTCTATCTCTCTTTCCCTCCCCCTTCCTCTCTGAAATCAATTAAAAATATACATGTATATTTAAAAAAAAGAAAAACATACCTGAACACACAGCTCCAGACCCATGCACAAATGCACGCATGCCATGTGTGCACATATACAGAAAAATGTATGTGTAGCCAATGCATATACTTCCGCATAAGTGTGCAAACACACACATGCCCCACACACTCAGGGATTTGTTCATACACATGTGCATGCATCTGAGCACCCACAGGCTGCCCACATACGCACGTTTGCACCTGTGAACAGGTGTCCCATGCATGTATATTCACAGCACGTTACATGTTTATTTGCACCCATGCCTGGCTTGTCACCCTGGGTACACGCACAGGAACGTACATTCATATGCCCTCACACACACTGGCACACACAAACACAAATTAGTGGCTGGTTGAATTCTCTGCTTAAAGAAAACTTGTGAGTGTATTAAAAATGTAGGACACATCGGCCAAATAATTAAAGTGAGGAGCGCGGCAGTGGGCCTCCCCGCCACTCTCCCGGGGCCGCCTGTGCCGGGCTGCGCTCAGCGTGGCGGTGCCCCATATATTTGAGGAAGAGGCACTTTATTACAGTAATTTATCACCCCCATAAAGGTGGCTCCTCTGTAACGCAGAATAATTTGGGAAGAAATATGTTTTAAAAATTAAAAATGCAGCCAGCATGCGCCCCGTCAGGCCTGCAGGGAGACATCGCGGCACCCCCGGTAACTGCCCGTGTAGCTCTAATATCTACAACTTCCATTATTTAAAGTGTGATTATATTTTTCCTGCTTGGAGCTTTGTCAGCTATAAATAAAAGATAAGGGTGAATTGTTGCGGGGCCTAGTAAGCACTTCCATTATTGGTACTTAAGGGGGCTTGGGGATGGAGGGAATGGGCAGGGCGTGGGGAGGGAAGGCAGGCCATTTGGGAGGTGCCAACTGGGCCCCGAGCTGAGCTGTGGGCATAGGTGGGCCCAGGTCCGTTCTGGTCGAGTTTTCCTTTGATCCAGAGCCACGTGACCCCATGACCTTGGCTCCACTGCCCTCGTCCTTCATAGACCATGATGAAGGCCGTCCACAGAGGTGGCTGCCTGCACGGGCTCCCCACATGCCCGACCCCTCCTGCCCTCCCCGGGGACCCCATCTTTATGGGGCACTCAGGGGAGAAAGGTCCCTTAAGAGAAAGGGATCCATCCTCTTGAAGATTTTTGCCTTCCCACAAACAGGAATTGTTGCTTCCTAGGGGGTCCAGAGCTGCGGCTGTGTGAGGAAGGGGATTCACAAGGGTGTGTGTGTGTGTGTGTGTGTGTGTGTGTGTGTGTACACACATGTAGAGTGGGGCGGGGGGGGGGGGGCTTTATTAGCCAAAGGAAGCCATTGGCTCCTGAGTCCAAGAGCTACTCCAATTAAATAGAGAGTAACTGGGAAGGAAGGAACACTCCTCCAAGAACAATTAGATCAGAAACAAGTGAGCTTGTTTTGTCAAAAGGTCCTAACGCAGAATAAAAGGAACTGAATGAAAAAAGCAAACGGGACATAATTGCTTTGTCCCTTCTCCTGGAGTCTCGCACATTTCTCTAAACCCAAAAGCTTGGATTGGTGTCTGGGCTCTGCCACTTCCTATGTATGCGACCTAGGGCAAGTTTTTTTCATTTCCGTGAGCCTCAGTTTGCCCATCTGTAAATTGGGGATAAGAGCACCCATTTTCAGGGTTATTATAGCAATTGATTAAGACCTGTAGGGTGTTGGGACCGGCTCTGCTGCACTTCGGGGGCTCGATAATGTTGATGAAATAAAGTTGGACAGGGATCCAGCAACCCTGTTCCTTGGCATTTACCCAAATGAGTTGAAAACTTAGGTCCATACAAAAAACCTCACACAAATGTTTATCGTGGCTTTATTCACAACTGCCCAAACTAGGAAGCAACCAAGATGTCCTTCAGTAGGTAAATGGATAAACAAACTTGTGGGGAGCCGGCACGGCCATGGCATACTCGGCCCCAGGGTGCCTTATGTGCCATGCCAGCTCAGCCTGGTTCAGTGACCCTGAGTGGGGGGGGGGGTGAAAGGATTAAGGAAAGACAGACAAGAGAATGAAAGCTGGGTCTCGGTGGGACGCTGCCTCCCGGATGAGGAGACAACGACAGCGCCCACAAGCCGTGTCTTTATTTTATAGCAGATGCCACGGGGCAAAGTAGGGGCGTGATCACGTTGTTTACAGCATTCTCGTGAGTCTCAACCTCACTCAACTACATGCACCTGAACTCTATCACAAGGCACGTGGGGCTACGTGTTTGGACCATAGGTTCAAGCTTACAACCACAGCCATTGGCTATGATTGTGCTGGGAGGGGGAGGGCCCTGCCCTCCAGCTGGGACTTGCACGTGGCAATGAGAGGACCCTGTCCTTTCATTAGTCCGAGGCTTAAACCTGGCCAAAACACCGTACCCGCGCCCCACATAATTCATGATCTTTACCCAGTAACTTCTTTGGGCACATCAAATGCATTAATTCTTTTGGACTAGCAGGTTCTATTTATCAGACTTTTGCTTTATTAACTTGCATTTGTAGATTATTTTTCATCTTAAAGCATATTCATTTTTAGACAAATTTATCTTGTGCAGGCCATGTACATACATCCCAGAATGTTCATGCACTTACAATAAAAAATGGTTAAAATGGAAAATTTTATTTTATTTTATATATATATATATATATATATATATATATGTATATATATATATATATATATATACCAAAAATGAGCCATTAAGCCATGAAAAGGCCTGGAGGAACCTGAAATGCATATTGCTAAGTGACAGAAGCTAGTCTGAAAAGGCTACATAGTCTATGATTCCCACTATCTGACCTCTGGGGAAGGCAAAACTCTGGAGATGGTGAAAAGGTCAGGCTGCCAGGGGATGGAGTGGGGGGAGGGAGGGAGCGACGAAGAGGGAGAACCGGAGGCTGTTTAGGGCAGGGAAACTGTTCCGCATGGCACCATAGTGTGGGTTTACCCTAACGCATTTGGCAAAACCCAGAGAAGGCACAACACAAAGAGTGAACCCTAATTAAACTATAGACCATATCGATGATAATAACATATCGATATTGGCTCTTCCATTGTAACAGATGGACCAGAGTAGTGGAGGATGTTAATAGGGGAAATGAGGAATTATATAAGGACTCTGTGTACTTTTCGCTCCCTTTTTAACCTAAAACTGCTCAGAAATTTAAAGTCCCTAAAATTTTTAAATGTAAGTTGGAACAGAGTTTTAAAAATTAATAATGAAAACAGCACAGAGGTCGACGCTGGCTTTTCCTTAGCCGTTGACACCGCAGAGAGCGGGGCTGGAAGGCATCTTTGCAATCATTCCACCCAATGGTTTCCAGAAACCTTTTCCCCCCAAGCAAAAATGTCCAGGGCTCCCAATACACTTAAAACGCTCACTGACCAGAGAACACTGGAGGGGGTCCGCACACAGGTTTCGAGCTACAGCCTGTCGCCGGGGCCCCTGACGGTCCCTGTCCACAGCGCCCGGGTTGGCCTGGATCAGCAGATTTGTCTGAGCTGCATAAACTGATGCAGCTGATCAGGTCCTTTGGAGATGGGACTGGCCCATTGCCTTTTCCCTCTTAATTGGCTGAAATTCAGGCCCAAACCTAGTGTCAAGGAATGTACCCCAAACAGGGTCCCACAGGAAGAGAAGCTGAGATTCCATTTGGGGGTGATCGTACAGGGCGTCTGGGTGGCTCAGGCTGGATCAGACTAGCTGGGAAAGATGAGCATGTTGCTGCTGAGGCTGGCGAGTGGGGAGCACAGAGCTCCTCACCTCCTGCCCCAACCCCTGGACCCCAACCCCTAGGGCTCCAAAGACCAGAGGCCATGAGGGTTGAGCTGGGGAGAGGAGGATGGGGAGTGAGAAGGAGGAAGAAGATGGGAGGAGGGAGGAATGGTCTGGGGTGGAGGAAGGGCTTTGTAAAGAAGCAAGATCCTGTGTGCTGATGGGAACATATCAGTGGTGAGCAGCGGTTCTCAACCTTGGCTGCACATTAGAATCACCTGGGAATCTTTTAAAAATCCTGATTTCTGGGCCTCATCCTCTGGAAATTCTGTTTCTTTGTTATGGGGTGAGGCCACAACATGAGTAACAAAGAAACAGAATTTCTGGAGGATGAGGCCCAGAAATCAGGATTTTTAAAAGATTCACAGGTGATTCTAATGTGCAGCCAAGGTTGAGAACCACTGGTATAGAGGGAGGTGCTGATGAGGGAGGAGAGAGGAGATAACAGGAGGATTCAGGTCGTTGAGAAGGTGAGAGGGAGCAGGATGCAGAGCACAAGTGGCAAGATGGGCCTCTGAGGAGAGAGGGGACACGGCCTCTGGCGTCGGGAGGGAGGCAGCAGAGATGAAGGAGGCATAGCAGGCCCACAGGACAGGGGCAAGACTCGGACAAGACTTTGATCTGTTGGCACATGCTCTTTCAAGGATGTTTGGGGCAAGGTCACCTGCTGAGAGTGAGAGGGGAGGGAAGGAGGTGGGCAGTCTGAGTAGAGAGAAGATAGGAAATGGTCACACCAGAGAATAAAACCTAGAGGGCTCTGTGGGGCAGCCTGAGTGCCCATTTGAGGTCTGTGGTCACACCTGGAGCTTAGGGTAACATCTGGCAGCTTGGTTGTGTGATTTTCCCTAGCAATGTTGGCGTGTATGCGATGGTGTGCATACCAGTCACCAGTGGAGTATGATGATGTGTTGATTGGGCTGACCAAGATGAGAAATGAAGCCAGGAGGGATCACTGGGTGGGCAGGGGACCAATGGTTAGTGGGAACAGGACAGGGCTCGTGGATGGCAGTCTCCGTGAGAATCGGAGAATTACGCTGTGGAGGCACTTGAACAAGAACTGGAGGCAAGTGTTGGCGAGGTGTTTACGAAGGTGGGCGTGTTAGAATGGATGCATTATAGGAGGTCAGAGAATCACCAACCTGCCACCCTGGGTGTTCAGAGGCAATACAGAGGCAATACATAGAGCAGTGATGGCGAACCTATGACATGCGTGTCAGAGGTGACACGCGAACTCATTTTTTTTGGTTGATTTTTCTTTGTTAAATGGCATTTAAATATATAAAATAAATATCAAAAATATACATCTTTGTTTTACTATGGTTGCAAAGATCAAAAAATTTCTATATGTGACACGGCACCAGAGTTAAGTTAGGGTTTTCCAAAATGCTGACGTGCCGAGCTCAAAAGGTTCTCCATCACTGACATAGAGTGTGGCCTAGGTCCACCTCACAGTGGGCTTGATGGGTCTTCAGACCCACCCATGGTCATTTCTCCAGTCCCTGAGTGCGCAGTTGGGATGACACACTTAGTGAAGGATGAACCCTCACTTTGGTTCCCTAACCTGTGGGGTAAAAGACTTCATAAAGG
Organism: Myotis lucifugus; assembly: GCF_000147115.1. Taxonomy (NCBI): domain Eukaryota; kingdom Metazoa; phylum Chordata; class Mammalia; order Chiroptera; family Vespertilionidae; genus Myotis; species Myotis lucifugus. The sequence continues at coordinate 1,619,041 of NW_005871221.1, forward strand.
GAAGGTGGAGTGGAGGCCCCGGAAACAGCCCCCACTGCAGCCAAGGCAGTAAATCAGCCGTGCCACGTGCTGAGAGGACTAGAGTAGAGCCACCCTCAGAGACGTGCAGGATCCGGAGTGGTGGCTCCCATCACGGCCCCATTCGTTCAGCAGTGAGCCCTGTGAGAACCTGACAGATGGTGGCAGGTGATGGTGCATTACCCCAAACTCAGCCGAGTGGTAGCCCCTCCACAGCTGCTGGGCCAGATCACCGTAGCCTCTGGCACTGAGAGTGAGCCTCGGCCTGTAGAATGTGCTATTTTCCACCCCCAGCAGAAAGGAGGGCCAGAAGCAGCTCATGTTCCCTGACTTTCCCTGGATTATGCTAACAGTCGGAAGGAATCTCAATCACCTGTACTGGGGTGGCTTTGCATTCTGTCAACCTAATAAGTGGAAACTACATTTCCCAGAATCCCCTTCCCTGCATAGCTCTTGTGTAATGTGGGTCCCAGACATTGGAGGGAGATTTGGGAGATGGACGTGAGGCAGCGTTTTCGTTGTCCACCTGGAAGGTGGGCGCCCGCGTGGGTGTGGTGCTGATGCAGCCCCTGCTGCTGTCGCTGAGCTGCTGACTCAGCTTGTTACAGGGCAGCAGCCCCGCTGACAGCTCCTTCACCTCCTGCCGCTTCTGTGCGTCACACACTATTCCAGAGGTGGGGGGATGGCGAGACAGGCCACGTCTCTGCTCTTGTTGAGCTCACATTCTCTTGGAGGTCTGTGAGGGGGATAAAAAATGCTTCAAAACCCATTTTTCCTAGCACACTTATACTCTCAACCCTGTTCTAAACCACCTCCCCGTACAGCATGACCCATTGTGTCAATGATCAACTCTGTTCAATCTTTCCTTTCTCTTTCTCTATTTCTGTCTTTATCGCTGTCTTCTGGGTTTGCATCTTTAAAGGGGAGAGCCTGGGAGCGTTAGGGGCAGAAATAGAATATTGGGGACTAGCTAAGAAATAAAATAAGAAATATTAATCATGCTCTGTTAACCCTGATTGTTTTTTTTTTCTGATTAAAGAAAGCACATTCTAACCTGGCTGGGAGTTGTACGCCCCCGGGACCTAGGTGTCAACCTTGTCCCTGTGTGTCAACCATGGACCTGGGAGTCAACCTTGGGATGCAGTCCATGCCCGTTCAAGAACTGCCTAATATCATGGAAAGATGAACAACCTTGTTGCCTAATATCATGGAAAGGTTAACAACCTTGTTGCCTAATATCATGGAAAGATTAACAACCTTGTTGCCTAATATCATGGAAAGGTTAACAACCTTGTTGCCTAAACAATGGAGTCCCGCCCCAGCCCCCCGAACCCTCAGAGGACCTTGCCTACTTCCCCATGCCTGTGATTCCTGCTTCCCCATGTAATCTTTGTCCTTCTACCCGATATAAGCAGCTGGCTTATGGGGGCTGCAGAGCAGATTTTCGTGGATGACCTGCTGCTCTCCCATGCTGCCGGCTGTATTGGAATAAACGCTCACATATGATTCAACACTGTCTCTGCTTCATTGGCTCAAGTAGTGACAGGCAGCCCCCATCCATTGATTGTCCGGTTACAGGAGGAGACACCCCGAAGCATTAGCAGTGGTTACCTGAGGAGTGAGATTGTGAAGGAGGGTTTTCCCACTTATTGTACGTATATCCGGAGCAAAGAGAAGTCACCTAAGGTGCCCAAGATCGCCCAGCTAGTAGGTGGCAGGGCTAAGGCCTTGTCTCCCCCCGCCCCCTTGCCCACTTTACACATCCAATCCCCCGCCATCCTCTGGCATTGCCTGGCTTTCAGACTTCCAACCCAGACTTTCCCCCGAAACCCCCTGCGCCGTCCCTGCCTTCGCCCTGGCTCTGCGGTAGGGCAGAATTAGAAGTTGCCTCATGATGGGAGGTGGTGGTGATGGCTGAAGAAGAAGTGACTTTCAACTTCTAGGAATTGACTTTGACTATCAGATAGGGGTTGAGTCACTGGCGGGCCCTCCGGCTGGGTTTTAATCAGGTCAGTTGGTAGCAGTGCGTGGGTGGGGATGGGGGATGGGGGTGCAGAGAGCTCAGTTCCACTTCCTCCCTCGGAGGCCCGGGCCCTTCCATATTTCATCGATGGGGAGGACTCACCCAGCAGATGTCCATCCAGGCCGTCTGGAGTGGGCTAAATTTAGGTCCCAGGATGTCGGAGCGGTGAGGACTCAACATCTCGTGTTGCAGATGAGGAAACTGAGACCAAAAGATGTCAAAAGACTTGCCCAAGGCTGCACAGCAAGTTAAAGTCACAGCTGGAGCTCAAACCCATGCCTCTCTGAAAGTTACCACATTGCTCTTTCCAACCGCCCCCCCCACCCCGCCCCCGGCATCCTGGGCCACTGTCCCCAGGCCAGCCCCCAGCTGGGGTTAGGGGTGGGGAATGGGGTGCTGCTCTGTGTCTGAGACCAGACATCTGGTTCCTAATCTTGGCCTCGCCACTTACTGTATGACCTTAGGCAATTACTTCATTTCTCTTTAAAATAGGCATCCTATTTAATAAAAGGCAAATATGCAAATCGACCGAATGGCAGAATGACCGGTTGCTGTGATGAGCACTGACCACCAGGGGGCAGACGCTCAACACAGGAGCTGCCTCCTGGTGGTCAGTACACTCCCACAGAGGGAGCGCCGCTCAGCCAGAAGCCGGGTTCATGGCTGGTGAGTGCAGCGGTGGTGGCAGGAGCCTCTCCTGCCTCTCCTGCCTAAGCCAGCAGGCAGACATCCCCCAAGGAGTCCTGGACTGTGAGAGGGCGCAGGCCGGGCTGAGGGATGCGCACCCCTGCCCCCCTGCAGCCCTCATGCACAAATGTCGTGCATCGGGCCTTTAGTAAAGGATATTGTTGGATTAAAGGCACAAATGGATGCAAAATTGCTTAGAATGTAGTGGATACTCAAATGTGAGCTCTGTTTTCTCTATATGATGAAACCTAGTTGACTTTGATAGAATCCTGGGGACTTTGGAAATATTTTAGGGGTCCTGGGTGGAAGGGAATAAAAAGAGGCCAAGCAAATGGGGCTTGGAGCTCCCCATCATCCTTTTTCTCCCCCACCCATGATCCAGAATTTTTTTTATCTGTTTTATATCTGCCTCACATTTTGTTCTAAAAAATGGTTCTGCTACTAAAAACCTGGCTGTCCACCACTGCCTAAGGCTGCAGGCTCAGAGAGGACCTACTGGAATCACAGGGAAACAGGATCCCATTTATGTGTCTGACATCTGCATTCAGAAAGACTGCGTTGGACGGCCGGTTTCCTGGGGCAGCAGTGGTCTGCGGCCGCCCCTGTGGGTTCCCACTCCGTCGCTGTGGCCCACTTCCTTTCCTGCTCATGGAGCCCTCATTTCGGTTGGCCGCTGGGCACCCCGTATTTCATGGGGCCCCTTCCCCCCCACAAGGAGGAAGGAAATGTTCCCTCATGTGTACTAATCACGGTGAGTCTTTCCCTCTTGCCAGTGATGGATTAGGGCACAGGTGACAGGTCTATGGGACACTGCCCATCAGACGGGGGCAAACGTCTATAGGGGAGGGGGCTTCTGGGGAAAGCTGTCCTCTTTGATTAAAAACAGGAAGATAGATGCAGGAAAGCTGCCCCTTCTCCTGTCCCTCCGTGTGGCTGGGCGAAGACCTGACTGCTGGCCTTGCAGCAGCCTCCTGAGACCTCAGGAGCAGGTCTGAGGACAAAGTGAGCCCTCCAAGTGCAGGTGCCCCAGTCAGCTATTGGTGCCATGATGCCTGGAACGACCATTCTCCGGACTCAGTGACTGACAGCAGGTATGGCTCCTCGTGCTCACAGGTCACGGGTCAGCAGGCTGGCTGTGACTCAGCTCCCTTAGGCTGGGCCGGGCCCTGGGCTTCAGGCTGCAGGTTGGGTTCCTGTTTGTTCCACCCGGGGCCCAGGCTGGAGGGGACACAGTGACCGGAGGAGAATTCCTCTACTGGCAGGCCACAGGAGCTCGAGGACAAACCCACTCACACAAACACGTTTAAGGCCTTGATTCGTGCCATGCCTGCTCATATTCCAATGGCCGAAGAGAGCCACATGGCCGAGCCCAGCATACCCTCACCCCACGGTGACTAACACTATTCCAGCCTATCACAGAGCCGGGGACCTGGGAACAGCCCCGCCCACCTCCCGTTTCCTCATCTGTGAGACAGGAAATTCCCCTGGTAGAGTTGGGGTTCCTTTTCCTTGCAGTTGAGGATGGCCAGTGGAAGCTGGGGTACAGGGAGGGACTGCCAGGCATCCGAGAGAGACCTGACCATTAGAAAACATGGATTCTGGAGCAAGCCACTGGCCAAGGACAAAGGAGTGGACCAGGTCTGAGGCAGTGGCTGGAACCTGAAGCCCCCCAGTTCCACCATCCCGGTGAGGTGTGCCCTGCACTCAAGGCAGAGTCGTCGTGTGGTTTGGAACTAACAGAGCAGCCTCATCAACCTCTGCATCATGTTGGGGCTTAAGCACCTCCGCTGTGGGGCCCTCCTGACTGAGCATAAAGCACGTTGTCACAGACCCAGGAGCTGCCCAGGCCTTGGGTGCTGGAGTCCTCACTAAGGGTCGGAGGTTAGGCCAAGGCCAAGGCCAAGGCCGGGCCTGGGAGGAGTGGAGGCTGCGGCAGCAGACTGAGTGCCTCAGAGGCCAGCCACGGTGCCTGGCAGCCCGGAGAGGTCCACGGCCCCATGAGAAGGGCAGAGGCCAGCAGAAGCCAATGCAGCCCCATCAGATTCATGGGCCCCTGGAAGACTCCACTTGGGGACAGCCAGAGCTATGCCACGGGGGTGGCAGGTGGGGAGTGTGAGGGGGACTGGCGTTCTGGAGCTAGGAGGTGGGTTGGGGCTGGGGGACTGGGTGGCATTCATGTGACCTTTTGCACCCATAGGTTGCTGAGGACTTGGGAAGTCTTAGGTCATGGGCTGAGGTTCCCAAGGTCAGCACCCACGTCTGCTGCATCTCCAAATCCCCGGCGTCCAGCCCGCGGCCAGAAGAGAGTAGGCAGCAGGGAGTGTTTGCTCAGTGGATGAGAAAATAACAAGAAGTATAACAGCAAAGCTGCTTCTGTCCACAGGATGTGGGGGTGTCCCAGGGGACCCTGAAAGGCACCTGGGGCATTTGATGTCCTATAGACACTGATGTTTCTCTGCTTCCCTCCCTTTGCTGTCTGGTATCTCGTGTGTGTGTGTGTGTGTGTGTGTGTGTGTGTGTGTGTGTATGTGTGTGTGTTGGGGAGGGAGGAGATGGCTGGTCTACAGGAGCTCACCCAGGCTGACCATGAGGCTCAGAGACCGAGAAGACGGTCAGAGTTTGTGGATTCAACAGCTAAGTGCAGGCACCCTGATGTGTGTCCCAAATGAGTGACATTCCTGGTGGGGTCAGGGGGTGGTATGTCTCACCGGGTGTGACCACAGGGCATCGGGAGCTACACTGGCGGTGGGGGAGGATGGTGGTAGCAGGAGAGAAGGGAGGACAGGGGCAGGCGGGTAAGGACCAGGGGAACTTCTGGGATGTGAGCTCAGGGAACTCAAATGTGTCATAGTCACTGTGACCAGCAGGGCCTCGAGCACTCTGCCCACATGATCTCATGTGGGATCTTGCAACCATCCTGCTTGGAGGGGTTGCTGTCCTCATGTCACAGATGAGGAAGCTAAGGCTCTGGGAGGGGAAGTAGCCAGGGCTAGAATGAAGAGAATGGGGATCAGCCAATAGTCAGATGACAACGGCCAAAGGGACAGGGGGATGCCAGCTTGATTCAGGTCCAAACCAGCCTCTGAGAGGGTCCACCTGGGCAGGCAGGTAGGGTGGCATCCTCTGTGCTCCTCCAGCCCCCACCTCCCTTTTCTGAGACCTGCCTCTCCCTGGGACGGAGCCTCCTGGGCATTGAGAGCCAGAGGTGCCGGGCTGCCTTTGTGGCAGGCTATTTGAAATGAGACATACAGCTGGGTCAGACTGGCCGTACTTGGCCACATGTTCATGAAACGGCAGAGAAAAGACTGGATCGTAGGCTGACATGAGCTTATTCGAGAGAGCAGGAGGGTGGGGTGGTGAGGTGGAGAGAGAAGGCAGAGGGGGGAGAGGGGGAGGCAGAGGTGGAGAGAGTGGGGAGGGAGGACACCTGAAAGGGAGGGGCCTCGGCGAGCTGGGGCCAGAGTCTGGCTGTCAAAGCCCAAGGCAGCCAGCGTGGATCCAGCCGTGTGCTGTAAACCAGCTCTCGTCACAACAGCAACAGAGCCCTGATTGGTAGCATTTCCCCATTTCCATGGTGTAACTAGTCCTGCCATGGCTGATTTCAAGCCACCAACACGATGTCTCTGAACACAGAGCTGGGAAGAGGGTGGCTCCAGCTCAGCCAACCAGGGAAATGGGATGCGTGAAAATGGGTGCACGGGCGGGGGCCCTGGCCCTGCGGGATCAGGCAGCATCCATCCGCAGGACCACAGAGGGACTGGCATGGTGGGCGGCTGTGTTTAAGGGGCCAGAAAAGACAGCAAGTCTCTGGGCTGCCTGTAGACCATGCTTATGCCCCCACGGGAAGACACGCCTGAGGTTCAGGCCTGGGAAACAAGGTAATAGCCCATTTCTCCGAACTCTGGCCTGAGAGCAGGGCTGTATTAGCAGCAAAGGGGAGGCTTCATTCATTGGTTCATTCATTCATTGGTTCATTCATTCATTGGTTCATTCATTCATTCAACGAGCAGTTAATGAGCTCGGACTCTGTGCCAGGCACCGGGTTACAGCAGAGAACAAGAAAGACGCTGCCCTTCCCTTCCCTCAAGGAAATCGGAGTCAGAAAGAGGATGTGGGCATGAAAACAGGTAGTGAAAACGCACTGTGAGAAGTGCTGGGTGCACAGGGACCGGGAGCTCAGAGAAGGAACGTCTGACCCCAGATGGGGAGGAGGCTCCAGGAAGGCTGCCCAGGGGAAGGCTCTGTGAGCTGGGGGCTGCCGGAAGCTTGGACATTAGCTTGGAGGAGGAGGGGGAAGGGAGCGGGTTCCAGGCAAGGGAACAGCCTGTGCGAAGACCCCAGTGGTGCAAGGACTGAAGGACGGAGTCAACAGGACCAGGGAGCAGTCAGAGGCCATCCCAGACTTTCAAGCTGAGGGATACTGTGCTCACACACCCTTTCCCCCAAGAATATTCTGGCTCCTCTGGAGGTAAAAGAGGGCCAGGGAGACAAATTACAAACATCCCAGCAAAAGCCAAGCAGGGTTCAAGCTGAAGAGAAGGGACCAAGTCAAAACATATTTCAGAAATTAGTCGGGAAAAGGGGGTGACGGTGGCACGTCCCCAAGGGGGGAAACTTGGGTGGAGTAAGTTGGGGTGAGGGAAGCCCATGGTGGGGTGTCTGACCATTTTTTGACTTCAAGCTTCTCACATCTTGGGGCGCTCCCCACCTCGGGAGTCTTGGTAGGAGCAGAGGGCAGGACCAGTTACGTAAGTTGAAAGTTCACTGCAAAATTCAAATGCAGAGCCTTCTGTTCAGGGATTGTTACGAATTTCAAGACAGCGAGAGCGCAGCATTAAACCGGCTGCCCAGGCCACAGGTCCCTGGGAACTTCTCCACCACGTATTTTCCCAGGACCACTTGCAGCTGAAGAACCAAAAGGCTGACAGTTACCTAGATGGTCTCTGAAAGCCCAGAGTCAGGTGCGGACACCTGGGGCAGAATGCCCAACACGGAGCCCTGGGCACGCAAGCGTGTAGAGGTGAATGGAGGAGAGGAATCAAGGAAAAGATGAGAAGGAGCCAGAGGTGTAGAAAACCGGAAGTCTGTGGTAGGAGGGAAGGTGCGGGAAGAGTGTTTTTCAAGACTGAATTGTTCAGTAGCGTTGAGCACAGCTGAGGCTGAGAGGTGCAACCACTGGGCCGGGGGTGCGGGGCGAGGTCCTGGGGATCGCACCTCTCAAGCTTTAATGTGCACAGACACGCCTACAGCTCTCATCCAACGGCGAGTTCTGGTTCTTCAGGTGCAGGGAGGGGCCTGAGCTTCCACGTTTGTAACAAGCTCCCAGGGGACGCTGACGCTGCTGGTCCATGGACCACACTTTGAGTAGCAAGTCCCTGGTGCGGGGGTTTTAAAATTTGGCTGCACAGGAGCAACAGCTGGGGAGGTTGACCAGCGTGCAGCACAGCATGGACTAATTGAATCAGAGCCTCAAGGCTGGGGCCAAGGCGCTGGGACTTTTTAAAGTTCCGCACGTGAGTCTCATGTGTAGCCGGGGTCAAGGACTATCACCAAGGAGTTCAGAGCAGAAGCCAGGGCTTACATGTGGCTGTGGAGAGCTCTTCCCGCTTAATCCTTAGATGCATTTTATGATTATATATTTACATTATGTATATTACTACTGTTATTATCACAACCTAATACCATTGCTCTTAGAATTACCTTTTATTACAATGCATGGAGCTGGGCACTGCACATTCACCATCATCATCATCATCATCATCATTACTGTTGTTCTTGTTTTTAAAATAGGAAAACCTCATGTTTATGAAGGCCCGCCTGGTACCAGACACTGTGCCACGTGATTTGCATGCCTTATCTTGTTGCACAAATGAAAAAACTGAGACCCAGAGAGGTTAAGTATGTTTCCCATGATTGCACAGCTGATACGTGGTGGAGGCAGTTCGCAATCTCAGATCTGTGTGAATCGAAGCCCATGCTCTTATCCATTATTTTATTAAAGTGTTTCTCAGATGTTCCTGATGATAAAACGACTCGAGACACTTTTTAAAAAACACAGATTCCCCTCCCCCGGAGAATCTGATTCAGTGGCTCTGAATTGGGACTCAGGTCTCTTTATTTTCATCCCCAGGAGATTTTTATTATCAGGCAAGCGTGGGAAACAGTGCTATAATACCCAATGGTAGGACTGTGGCGCGTTATTTTATTGCTGACGGTTATTCATTCCCTTCGCTGTAAGAGGATTGTTCGTGCCCGTCCTTGCCCTGCCTCCTGGTAGGTGGAGGGTGGTTTTCAGCACCACCACCAGGTTTGGCCGTCAGTTACTCTGACCATCGGAAAGGGAGTGACCTGCCGATGGATGTCTAGCACAAGCTTTTCGTGCACTTGCACAATTCCGCTTGCTCTCTTGGACTTCTGCCCTCTGCCGTGACAATGACATGTCCCAGAGAGGGCTGTTCCTCTGACCTGGGTCCCAGAACAAGAAGCCACATGGGGCAGTGCTAACATGCAGTCCTTGTGTGAATAAAAAGTTGTTGCTGTGCCCTAGCTGGTTTGGCTCAGTGGATAGAGTGTCGGCCTGTGGACTGTAAGGTCCAGGGCTTGATTCCCGTCAGAGCACATCCCTGGGTTGTGGGCTTGATCCCCAGTAGGGGGCGTGCAGGAGGCAGCCCATCAATGATTCTCTCTCATCGTGGATGTTTCTATCTCTCTCTCCCTCTCCCTTCCTCTCTGAAATCAATAAAAAATATATATTTAAAAAAGAGTTGTTGCTGTAAGCCTTTGAGATTGGGGGTGATGTTTGTTACACAGCACTGTTGACTAATACAAAACATATTTATAATATTATATAATCACAGTGACATCTATTGAGTACCTTTTGTGTGTAAAGTACTTTATGTACATATATTTAATTCTAACAAAAATAAATTGTAAGCTAGAGATTATTATCACACTGTCAGGAGTGGCAGAGCCACTGTCTGATTCCAAAGTTCTTTACCCCACAACGGAATCTTCTTGCCCCTCCCCTCCCCTCTCTCCCCCGCCTCTCCCCTCTGCTTTGTGCTAGCATCGGTCTCAAGTGCAACCTGTTGGCAGAAACAGACTCTTTGCAATATGTCATTGAAATATATTTTAGCGGATTTTTTTTTTTCTGGGACATAACTCATTTTGATGGGAACCCGTTGGATTTTAGTGGGAAACCTATTAGAGGAACATATTGTGGTCTTTAATGAAGCTGGGCTGTGTGGAGAACCCCCTACAGGTAATTAGAAGCCCTCCAGGCCCTTGGGGAATAAGGTGAAATGAACTTCGGTTTGTTTAAGACAATTAGTGCAGACAATGATCTGGGAACGCATTAAATGGTTCTTGATTAGGAGCAGCTGTGCAGGTGGCGTCCTCCGGAAAGTGGGACATGCAAGCGGGGCTTTTAAGAAAGAGTGATTATTAATGCTTATCTGTTTAAATTGGCAGCCAGCACTTCCGCCAGGCTGTCGGCTTGATCAAGTGGCTCCATCTCCCGACCCCACCGCTCCCTGTGCCTTCCCTCGATGACACCTGCTCCTTCTGGGCCTGCCAGGTGTCTCCAGGGGCCTGCCTGCCTCGGGTAGCGGATAAGTGCTCCCACCCTGGCAGGGCTGGGCGCCTCTACACTCCCACCGGCAGGTGGGCCCATGTGGCTGGCGCTTCTCCATGGGTATTCCTGGGAACTGCTGGTTTTTCAAGGTGGGCTGTTTCTACACTTGTTAGAACGGGTACTTCTATGCCTATACACACGCATGCTTTTGTATGTGCAGCGCTAGGAGCCACCGTACTCCTAAAAGGAGGCATTGCCTGGGTCTGAGGTGGGCTCATTCCTGCTGAAAAACTGGTAAATGCACATGGGGAGGAATAACCGTGTCCCAGCCACGCTAGGAACGTCCGTACCCTAGAGGTGAGCGTGTTTCCTCTTTGTCCTGAAACGAAGAGTGGGGAAGGCTGCCTGGAAGAAGAGACTTCTAAGTGGAGTTCTGGTGGGAGTTAGCGAGAGGGCACTTCTGTATCGACAGGAAGAGAGCTCAGAGCCGTGGGCGCTCCTACCCCGATCGGAACAAAAGCGTCTGTGGTGGGTGAGCTGGGGACGTCCCCAGGGACGGGAACGACCATGGTTATCACAAAGGAAAGAGCTGGTGGGTCTCTCCTAGCTGGGGAGGGGGCTTCACACGGGCAGCGGACGAGGTCTTCTATAGATGGGCACACCTACACTGGCGAGGATGGGCACCCCTGGCCTGGCAGAGGTAGGTCCCAGAAAAGGATGGAGCTTTTGTACCCAGAAAGTTGGGCATTTCTCCACTGGTGAAGATGACTGCTTCTACACAGGTCTCTGACCATTTCTAATCCCTGACCAATAGAAGCAGAGCAGTTCTGCTGACTCTTTCTCTGTCAGTCCCAGACCATTTCCGGAGCTGAGGGTGTCTCAGCTCACAGCACAGGGCTACTCTGATCAGCGATGGAGGAGGCAGCCGCTGTGGGTGCGTGGGGCAGGGAGAGACATGCGGGGAGGAAGCAGGACCACTGGCCGCCTCCCTGCCCAGACGTGGACTAGGAAGGGAGAGCCCAGCGTGGATTCCGAGCAACCTTTCGGGTGCTCAGAACCAGTGAAGCCAGAGAGGGTGGCCGCCAGGATCCCCCACCCCCACCACCAAGCAGCCCCGAGCCCCTTCCCCAGCCCCTTCCCAGCTCTAGCTTCTGGCAGGGGCTGCTGTGAGATTCCCCGTGCAGCCCTGACACGGGGCTGTAGCTAAAACATTGGTCTGGCAGCTTTCCCTCTTTAAGTTGAAGTGTGATGTTGGCAGGCAGCGAGCTTGGTGGCAGGCTGCCAGGGGGAGCATGTGTTGGAAATCCTTGCTCCACGTGGCAGCAATCTGGGGCTCCCCACCCACAAACTGCTCCAGAGCCAGCCAGCCATGGGGGCCAGAGCCTCCCACTGCTGGGGAACAGCCACTGAGATGAGGGGGTGATGCAGAACCAGGGAGAAGGGAAGTCACGAATAGAGATCATCAGGACTGAGATGGAGCCACGGAGACCTAGAGACAGAACCACAGCCAGAGATGGAGGCACAGAGAGAGACGTGGAGACCAAGGTCAGAGAGACCCAAGGAAGAGAGAGAAGGCAGAGTGCGAAGACGGCAAGGAGCACAGCAGATCAGATGACAACGGCAGGCTGGCTCTGGTTCGGTCTCCCCGAATCTCCAGTTATCACAGGGAAAACGTTGATGCAAATGGATGCTATCTGTAGCAGCTGTGGAACACGGAGCGTCCTCAGAGGACCAGAAACTTCATGGGAGTCCACAGCCCCAAACACAGGAGAGTATCACTGTGCATGGGGCAGGGGGCTGGTTCCAGGAACGAACCAAGCTCAGCATCAACAGGACCACGGGACACCCAGAGCAGCAGGGGGACCTGGAGCAACGAGTGAGCAATCGAGACGTCACATTCGGAGGAGCCAGCTTGGCTCGTCCCTGCCCGACTGGCCTCCCTCCCCATTGCTCTTGCTGACGAGGGGGTTTCACCACAAGCCAGGGCAGTGAGTGGGCCTATGGTCTGAGTCAGGGACATGCCCTGCGGTATCTAGTGACACCCTGGGAAGCCGGACGAAGGCCATCTTTCACCACACACCACTGGTGGCGCCCTTGCCCCGTGACTATCAGACAAGCTCTTGTGGTCGCAGCTGTCCTTCAGAGAGCGGGGGACAGGGATTCCCAGAGCGAAGCTGAGCAGAAAACCAAGAGTAACCAAGCATTTGAGGAAAACCAACATTATGAAAGGGAGGCATCAAACTTCACCAACAGAAGACCCTAGACCCAAGGGAATAAACTTCAGAGGGTAGACACCAGCAAAAAAGAAGGCTTTCAAGTAGTACGTTACCATCCCTAGGGAGCCTGGAAAAGGTATTATACCTATACATTGAGAAGAGGCTGTTGCTAACATGAATCACTAAGAAATCTCAAAATTTTGAGATAATTGTACAAATTTTAAATTCAGTAGGTTGGCGAAATAGTGAAATAAATATAGCTAAAGAGAACTGGAATAAATTTAAAGATCTCCAGCCCCTATACCACTTCTGGGTGTATGCTTAGAGAAACTCATGTGTGTGTGTGCGTATGTAGGGAAATATTATGACTGTTTGCTGCAGAATTTTTCATAAAGCAAAAAAATTGGAAACAACCTATAAGGCAACAGAGAATGAGTAAATAAATAGTGATTTGGTTATATTATAGTATCCTACACAAGAGACGAAATGAATTACCTATAGATACATGTAACCAAAGAGATAAATACCAGAATTATAAAGCTGAGTGAAAAAAAGCAATTGCATAAAGACGGATTGGTATAATATCTGTTCTATAAAGTTAAAACAAAACAATAGCATATACCTTTTTTGGATGCATTCAGTACAACAAAAATTTATATTTAAAAACTTATATAGAAAACATGTATCCAAAATTTATAAAGAACTCTTATGATGTCATATAAAAAAATGGGCAAAAGAGTTGAACAGAAATTCCACATAAGAAAATATATGAATGGCAATAATCACATATAAAGATGCTCAGCCCCATCTGCCATTAGACAAATACAAATTAAAATAAAGATGAGGTGCCATTACATACTAAAGTTAAAAAGACTGGCAACACCAAGTCCTGGCAAGGATATGGAGCAACTGGAATTCTCGTAGATTGCTGGCAGGAACGGAAAAATGGCGCAGCCACTTTGGAGGACAGTATGTTAGCATTTTATAAAGTTAAACACACATTTATCCTGTAACACAGTGGTTCTACTTCCAGGTATTTACCCAAGAGAAATTAAAACATATGCCCCCCACAAAGATCTGTGCATAAATGGTCATTGTTGCATTATGCAGAATAGATCCAAACTGGAAGCAAATGTTTACCAACGGTCTAATGGGTAAATAAGTTATTATATAGCCATACCATTCAGTAATAAAAATAATTGTACATCAGTAATGAAAGCAAAAACACGGCTGAATCTCAAACATATTATGCTAAGTGAAAGAAACCAAACAGAAAAGGCCACGTGCTGCACAGGACAGAGGAGTTGTTGTCTGGTACCAGGGGTAGAAGCCCGGGGACAACTGCAAAGAAGCACTAGGTGTTTCATAAGCAGAAGGTGGAGAAAAAAAGATAATCAATCAGCCAATCAATCAATGGGAGAACATTTCCTATAATTAAAGAAAGGCAAGAGTCTTCAGGTTGAGAGGATCAATCAAGTACTAACTGAGATAAATGAAGGGAAAGACATTCACTGCCCGGACACACAAGGGTAAACTTTCAAGGGGTGGGGGGAGGGAATCTTAAAAGCAAGAGCGAGAGAAAGATATCTAAGGAGCAGAACCTTCCAGTTTCCTCAATCAAAAGCCCAGAAGGTTCAGGCCCGAAGAACAGGAATGAGTCAGAGACAGGCCAACATTCACGAAAAGTGCAGAGCCAGCTCAGTCCCTCATTGTGTTGAAATGATCAGCTCCCCCATCGTATCTGCAAAACAGAGGAATGGGAAACTTTTACCTGGAACCTCTGTGATATTTTTTATACATAATGTGGACCATACTTTTTTTTTAATTGCTAGAAATGTATAGAGACAGGGAAATGTGGCCAATAATAAATAGAGAAAAATAAACAATGGAAGCAAACCCACAGATGAACCAAATATTGGCGTTACCAGATTAGGACTTAATAGCTATGATCAATGTGTTAAACAAAATCATGGAAAAGATGGACAAATAAATAAAAAGATGGATAATTTTAAAATACTTGAAATTGATAAAAATAATCAAATGAGCATTCTAAAACAAAAATATAAAAACTGAAATGAAAACTCATTTAAAATGGGCACAACAACAGCTTAGACACAAGTGAAGAGGTAATTAGTAAAGTGGAAAATAGGTCAGAAGGAAATATTCAGACAGGTCAGAGACATGGAGAGAGGCAAAATAATGCAATATACAGAAAAGAGACAAACACATATGGGAAACAATGAAAACAGAGTGTCTTCTTCTCTTTTCTCTATTATAATGGTGTAATTGTAGTTTAAGACGGAAAGAAGAAAGAAAATGGGGCAGAAAAGCATTTAGAAAGATAATGCTTGGAAAGGCAATAACCCCAAAATGCAAGAAGTTCAGTATACTGTAAGCAGATAAAAACAAGGAAAACCACATCTAAAAAAAGTGTTGAAAACAAAAGATAGAGAACATCTTAAAAGGAAAAAGAGGCACAGAGGGGGAAAAGACACATTACCACATTACCTTTAAAGAATTTCAGTAAGACTTGTAACTGGCACTTCAATAGAAACCACACAAGCCAGAAGACCATGGAATAAAATCTGTAAAGTAGAGAAAAAAAACTGGCAATATAGAATGCTATACTCAACAAAAATACCCTTCAAACTGAAGGTGAAATAATGACATTTCAAATAAACAAAGGCTGAAAATTTTGTTTTTCCAGCACATTTGTGCTACAGGAAATATTAAAGAAAAAATTTCAGGCTAAAGAAAGCTTTCTTAGATTAGGAAAATGAGCCCAGATGGGTACATGAAAATGCAAGAAAGAATAAAGAATAAAAATAATAGATAAACATAAGGATAAAAACTAGTTATAACAACAATGATGCAAATGTGTTGTGGAGCTTATAAAATATGTAAAAGTAAAATATATGACAACAATATCACAAAGATCAGGAAGTGGTAAATATAGTTAAACTGCTATAAGATTCTTGGATTCTTCAGAAAATGGTAAAAGGACTAACTTAAGTCCTGGAGTTGTGGGACAATATTAATTGGTCTAATATACATGTAACTAGAATCCCAGAAGTAGAACAGAGAGAAAAGTCAGGTCAGAAGAAATATTTGAAAAGATAACAACTGAGAATTTTCCAAAATTAATCAAAGACAGCAAACCACAGATCCAAGAAGCTTAAGCATATCAGAAAGGATGTGTTTTTTAAAAAAGAGAAAGTTACATCCTATTCAAACTATTGAAATTAAAATGCAGATAAAAATCTTAAATCATATAGGCAGCCAGAGATAAAAGTCACATTACTTACAGAAAAACAAAGATTGAAATTATAGCAGACTTCTGGCAGAAACCACCTAAGTCAAAAGCCCTTAGAGTTGACAGCATTACATTTTAAAACAAACAAGTCTGTCAACCTAGAATTATCTACCTAGTGAAAATAGCTTTAAAAAATTCAGGATAAGTTAAAATGATGTTAGATAAACAAAATCAGAATATTAGCAAAAGATCTACACTAAAAACATGTCAAAGAAGTTTTTTAGGCAGAAGATACCAGACTACACTAAGAAATGAGGAGTGATGAAAATGACATACATTAAAGTAAATATAAATTTAATGCATTGTATGTCCACAGCATATAAAGTAAAATGTATGACAAAATAGCACAATGGATGGGAGAGAGGAATTAGCAATAGACTGTGGTCTGATCCTTACACTATACATGGAGAAGTATAATATCCAAAAGAAAAAGAATCATAGATGAGTAATTGACCACTAATTAAGGATATGAATGCTAGCGTGCTTAGGGATAAAATGTACTGATGCCTAAACTTACATTGAAAAGCATAAAATATAATATAGATTGATGGTTAGATATTAATATTGGAAAGGGAAGACCAACTATCAATCTTTGAAGGCAATAAGAGTAGAAAATTCAGCAGGTTCGATTCCAGGTCAGGGCACATGCCTAGATTGCAGGTTTGATTCTTGTTCAGGAAGCATTCAAGAGGCAACTGATTGATGCTTCTCTCTCACATTGATATCTCTCTCTCTCTCTCTCTCTCTCTCTCTCCCCTTTCTTCTCTCTCTAAAATCAATAAAAACATATCCTTGGGTGAGGATTAAAAGAGGAGAAAATCCTAAAGGAAAATAATGAAAAATTGTTATGAACTAATAAGATAACTCTGTAAAGAGGCTGGATATCAGAACAACATACAAAAATCAATAGCTTTCTGAGCCCTTATTACTGACTAATTTTCACAGGGAAAATCATACAATAGCATTAAAAAGTATAAGTTGTTCAGGAATAAACAACAAAAAATGTGTACAGTCTCAATGAAAAAAAGTATCCAACTTAATTGATGTTAAATAAAGGAAGAATTAAAGAAAGACATATACCAGTAATGTTCCTGAAGAGAAATACTTTATATTACCCCAAATCCCTTTCTCCAAAATACAAATTCAAAGCAATGTCAATTAAAATTCTAATGGAATTTTTCAAGTGGATTATAACGTTTATTGGAGGAGGAAACTTCTATAAGGATAGCCAAGAAACTCTCAAAAGGGAACAACAGTGGAGCCTTTAACTATAAGCAATCCAAACATAACAATGTAACATCAGTGAGAAAAATATGAATTGAACGAGGAAACACATGGGATTTTTAAGATAACTAAATAACTATAAAGTTTTTAGAAGAAAAAGTGAAAGAGTATTTTCATAATCTCGTGGCAGAAAAACCTCCACTTAAAAAAAAAAAGCAAACAGTAAACCTAAATAGAAAGTATAGATATGGCAAAACATAAATGATATTTGTGTATGTACCATAAGGGCTAGACTAGAATTGGTAATGCAGGGCGAACATCCTATGGCTTACTAATTTCCACCTGTGGCAGACATCCTTAATCAATCTTGGAACAATTTCCTGTTAAACCTATCCAAGGTATTACAGTTCTCTCCCATAGAGCACTTCAGCAGCCACTACCACCAGTCCATTATATTCAGCATAAAAGAGAAAACCATTTGACACCCCAGGGATATACAATTCTTCCCTGTGGATAGGACCCATACGGCTATGCATGAGCTCCCCAGGATAAGAGTCGGTTTTTTTTTGTCAGCAGGAAATGGCCTGGAGTGCAGAGCTCTCCTTGGTGCTGAAAATTGGTCTGCATTTCCCTACAGGTCCTGGGTCCTGCCACTTCCCACCCTACCACCCGGACCAAATTTCTCATAGGTTCCAGACATGCACCTTGTAGATAACACAGGGCTAATATTGTGCTAAGGAACAGTTTGGAAGTAAACAATTCAGACAGGGAAGTGTTAGGGTTTGTTGCAGCATCTAGCAAGATCAGAACCAGGTCATTGTGGGGCTCAGAATCAGAGAAGCCACGGTGAACAGGAGAATCCGCTGCAAACCATCAGTGAAGGTGGGGGGTTGGAGGGTTGTGACTCCAATGTTATCAACCTAAAGCACATCTGGGACAGAGACAGAAAATCAGAACCAAATTCAGGCAAGTGGGAAAGAATTATATGGACAGTGATTCAATTCAAGTGAGCAGACTCTTGCTGGCTCGTAGACACTGGTGTCTTATAGATACATATTTTTGATCATGTGGTTCAAAGCCCCAACCCTCTAGTCACAAAGGTTGGACTTTCTGGCACGGTCAGCCTTCATCCTGAGTCATCTCATTAACATAAACTCCCTAGGGCCCCATCATGCGTCACCTTGCTGGCATAAATTTCTAGGTGTGGCTGAGGGGCTCACCACGAATAAGGAAGACACTCCTATTACTCAGGATATTCCAAAGATTTGGTGGTTACCTCCCAGGAACCGGGGATAAAGACCAGCCAAATTCTTTATTACACAATGTCCATACCTTTGTATAATATTGTCCCTATATTTAGCTCTCCTCAATTTACCCAATTTTCGGGTGCCATCTCTTTCCTGCTGGAACCCTGACTAGTACAACAAATTAAACACATCACTGTAGCCTTCCATTGGTGAGAACTTAGTTATATGGCCAGACCTGCAAAGAAGCCTGGGAAACATAGTCTCTATCTGGTACCCATGTGCCCACCTAAAAATTCTGCTGCAATGGAAGAAAGAAAGGATGTGTTTGAGGGAATAAATAACAGTCTGTTACACTGTCTAGGCATTTTATTTTATTTTTTAAAATATATTTTATTGAATTTTTTACAGAGAGGGTGGGAGAGGGATAGAGAGTTAGAAACATCGATGAGAGAAAAATATTGATCTGCTGCCTCCTGCACACCCCCTACTGGGGATGTGCCCGCAACCAAGGTACATGCCCTTGACTGGAATTGAACCTGGGACCCTTCAGTCTGCAGGCTGATGCTCTATCCACTGAGCCAAACCGGTTAGGGCAAGGCATTTTAAATATCTTAAAATCTTTGCCAGCTTGATAGGCAAAAGATGGTATTTTGTCATTTTATTTTACTTTTAAAAATATTTTTAAATAATTTTGAGAGAGAGAGAGAAACATCAATGTGTGAGAGTGGAACATCAATCAGCTGCCTCCTGCACACCCACAGTGGGAATTGAACTGGTGACCTTTCAGTGCATGGCCACCAACTGAGCCACATCATTTTAAGTTGCATTTTTTCTGCTCACTAGAAAGGATAAACATGCTTTCATTTTTCATTGGCCATTCGTCTCTATTCCCTGTCATTTATTTTCAGGTCTTTGGTCCATTTTTCCATTCACTTTTTAGAGAGTTTTATTGATCAAATGACTTTTTTTTTTTTTTTTTTTGGTTTAAAGTAACTCTTTTCTATCAAAGGAACTTTAAAAAAAACACTCAGCTCAAAAATGAAATGAAGAAAGTAAATATAAAAATCATTAAAAAGTCAAACTTCACTGAGGCCCATGTTGTAAGGTAACTCTACTCTGGCCACTTACTCCTGGGGACTCACAGGCCGCGTGCTGTGGTGCGGTCTCTCTCCTCTAGTTCAGGCCTCCACTTGGCAAGTGTATGTGCCATCGCCGGGGGGCAGGCAAATCAAACCTACAGCTCTGTTCCAGAAGGTGCCCGTCTGCTGTTCAGGTCAGCAGAAGGCGGGCACCCGATAGAGGTCCCGTGAGTGCCATCCCCTTTGGTGTCGGTCCTCAAGCTTCTGGAAAATTCTGGTTAGCCCAGGTCCCAGGCTGTGACTTCACAAAATACTAAAGTCTTTGCTTTCTTCCAAAACAGAGCCCGAGACAAGGCCTTGGGGACCGGGAGTTTAATTGTGAGTTAACCCCAGGAGACGGGAACAAGGGAGAAGGAGGAACGGGTCAGGGGGGAAGAAATGCCGGGGAAGGCGCACGTTGGACTGGGCAAGTGAGGGCCAGCCGCTGGGGAACCTCCAAGGAAATCTGTAGGCCACACCTGGAAATTGTCTCTCTAAACACTTGGAGTGCGGGTGAATTTCCCGCCAAAATATAAGATGGCTCTGTCTTTTGGTTTTGTTCCATCCACCAAAAGGGTGGATTACAAACAAATATTTGGTAATACGCAGTTACAATCGGCCCGAGTTTACACGTTTCCCGCACTCCACCGCAAATCTATATGAACCGAGTTAAAGATGGCTCCCGCGGAGTACGCGCAATTCACGCGAGCCGACTTAACTCGTTTCCCGCACTCCAAGTGTTTTAAGACAGGAGGCAGAGACTTTGTCCACTGGCTCCTCCCACCCCTCACTGGCTGAAAGCTGCCCACAGAACTGTGAACTCCCTTATCCATCCCAGCTGCCTTGGAAAAACCCTAAGTGGCCACCACAGCTGCAGCTGAAATTAGAGGTGGGTCCGGCGGATGTGGTGTGAGCCACAAATAGCATCGGCTAGGTTGCATTTTTTTCAATATGTAAATGCCTCGACCACATACTTTGAAAAAATATACGTGCTGTATTTGGGGTAGGCTCATTCCCAAAGCTGCTGGGACCTCAGAAATATGGGCCGTGGGGCGGGACTACATGCTGGGCCGCATGGGAAGGGTCCCCAGGGGGCACCGAGTGAATCCAACTCAGACGGGACGTGGGACACAGAGAGTGAGGTCATGGAGCTCCGGGCAGCGCGGGACGGGTTGTAGCCCTGCCTGCGGGGGGGCCGGGCTGCTGATACAACGCTCAAGGCTGGACAGACTGACCCGTCCCGACTGAGGGGGTTGGGGGAGGAGAGGGTGACAGGCCCCATCGTAAAGAACAATATAGGCACAAGCACGAAAAGGGGGTTATACAAGGATGTTCATCTTAGTGATGTTTATTACAACCATTCGAAAAAAATAGGCCAGGCAACCAAAAGGCATTGGTGGCAAATCGTGGTACCACCGTTAAAAACGAAGCCAATTTGTGGGAAGCACAGAAGACACAGTGAGCTGTACAGCAGCCAGTCCGGACCGTGGGGAACTACAGGCCAAACGGCCAGCGTCCCTCAATGAAGATGGAAAGAACTTAATAACATATTGAAAAATGTTTAATGGCCAAATAAACTATAGTGTCCAAGTATGTCCACTTGGGTGATGCAACTACAAAGAAATGCAAAGGAATAATTGACATGAAACTCGGCATAGTGGTTATTTGGGGGGAAGGACGTAGTTGTGACTGGACAGGTGCAAGGAGGCCTCTGGGAGGGTGGCCACATTCTCTTTCTTGAACCAGGTGGTAATTATTATTATTATTATTATTATTATCATTATTCATTTAGCTCTACAACTGTGTTATGTGGCTTCTGTTTCTATGTTTTATTTCATAATAAGAAGGTTTTTTAAAAGCAATATTTCCCTAAAAATTAAATAGGAAAAGGTGTTACAGAAAAATGTTAAATAACATGGCAAATGCTGGCACTTATTATTATGTGAAAAAGTAGGTTGAAAACCATCAAGTGTACTATGATGCCATTTTGTGGATGGATGGATGGATGGATGGATGGATGGATGGATGGATGGATGGACAAGCAGATAGACAGGTAGGCAGATGGATGGGTGGATAGAGAGATAAAGAGAAATCATTATGGAGTTAAATATACCAAAATATCATTAGTAGTTGATATCTGGATGTGGGCTTTTTCTGACTTTTCTTTCACCTTTTGTACTGTCTGAATGTTATACAGTGAATCTTTTTGTTTCCAACGAACTGTTTAAATCAATGTTGCTTTTATTTACTTAAAAATGATTTCACTTTAGGGGGGAAAGGGGAATGAGGCGCTTAGGATCACCAGGCCAACCCTACGCCACCTGTCCCTGACCAGCCCTGCCTTCCTGCCCTTATCTCGCTGACTGTGTGGTTCCGGCAGGCACATCCTGTCCCGGCATTTCACAGCGGCCCAAGGTCACCGAGCATTCACTCTGGGCCTCGCCCTTCGGCATCGGCTCCTTTACTCCCGTCTCTACACCGTGAGGAGCTTCAAGGGGCTGGGAGGGTGGCGCACCTGGCGAGGGCATGGAAGCTCTATGCCACCCGCACCCCATACCTTGCCCTATGCATCTTTTCCATTTGACTGCTCTTGAGTTGTATATCCTTTATAACAAACCAGCAAATGCAAGTAAAGTGTTTTCCAGAGTTCTGGGAGCTGTTCTAGCAAGTGATTGAACTTGAAGAAGGCCTTGTGGGACCCTCAGTTTAGAGCCAGCCGCTCAGGGAGCCAGGGCAGGCCTTGGCATCTGCGAGGGGCAGTCTGTCGGGACTGAGCCCTTCCCCGTGCGGGATCCGACACTAAGTTCAGGGGGACAGTGTCAGAACGGAGTTGCATTATTGCACACCCAGTTGTTCTGGGAGAATTGGAGAATTGGTTGTTGGGGTCAGAAAACACCCCAGAATTTCCAAGCCCATTTAGAAACTGAACCAACTGAGGCTCCAGAAGGTGAAGAGAACTTGCCAGAGGTTCAGGATGTGGACAGGCTAAGCAGGAATTCCTGACTGGGGCTGTCTGCATCCACAGTGGGTCCGTGATCCTGACATCACACAACCCTGCCCTCAGGGGCTGGAGTGTCTCCGGCTGCATCGAGGACCCAGGATGCCGCCAGTGCATCGCTCGGGTTGGCCTTGGTGAGACCTGGTCTGTCCTAGACTCTGCCAGGGACACGAGGCTCTGCTGGGAGACTCAGCTCAGAGTAAGCCTCTGTCTGAGGGAAGATCGGGGCCGGAAGGAAGCTCGTGGTCTCCCCAGGCTGCTCAGGCCGGTGGGCACTGGGAATAGAGGGGGCTCACAGGGGCTGCAGACCGCTCATCCCCAGGCCAAGCGCATCCTCTCCTGAACCTGCTCATCCTCTGGTCCCCCGATGGAGTGGACAGCACTGCCCCCACCCCAGGCCTCCATTGGACAGTCAGGATACAACCTTGACTCCTCCCTCGCTGTTCCCTGCTCCCCCTGCCCCGCTCCCCATATCTCACCCCCCATGACTTTCATGTCCTCCCACTTCTATCTACCCCAGAGCTGCTTTTCCTGCCCAGGCCTCATTACTCAGCAAGCGGCTCACTGCTGTGGCTCCAGGATGGACAACACACTTTCCCCGAGGACACCAACATGATGAGTGCCCACTGTGTGCCATGCACTTGGCACAAATCTACTCCTTTGATCCCCATTCGGGCCTGGCATGTCCTTCTATTATTCTCTTATTCCTGACCTGAGTCTCACAAGCAATTTGCATATGATTATCATATTTATCCTCAGGTCTGGCAGCTTTCCTGTGTCACCTGTCTTTTCCCCACACTTTGACAGCCTTCTACAGTTCACAGGACGCTTTTATGTCGCCGTCTCACTAGAACTTCGTGATAACCCTGTGAGCATGCTACTAGTATTGCCCCCATTTTACAGATGGTAAAACTAAAACCCAAAGAACTAAATCACCTGCCCAAGGTGCCACTGGCAGGATTTGAACCCAGATCTTCCTGAGTAGAGCTCTTAAATGCTCCACTGTCTTTTAAACAAAATCCTGATATTGAGACCATCTTCATGTTAAGACACACGCACACACATACACACACAATCACACTCACCCACATAGAAACACATTCAGACTCACGCACATGTACACACTCCATCATGCAGAATGACCTGCATGCACACACAGAGCGCCACGAGCGAGCACACGTGTCCACACAGAGAACAGCCTGGAGCAACACACATGTGCGTGCACCGCTAGAACAGCTTCATCAGGACGGACAAGAGCAGGGCCAACACCACGGCCCGCCTCTGGTTCCCTCGGCCCCGACCACCGCCAGCCCCCACCGCGGCCTGCCCTGCTGGAGCCCCTCCGCCCTCTTCCTCTGCACATTCTTTCTTTGTGCTTCTTCCTGAGCTCAGCTCTGCGCCAGGCTCTGCTGGGCCCTGGTTATTTTTACAGCTGCAGGGAGCAAACGCCCAGGGAGCAGGGAAGGCTTTGCTAAGAGGGCGGGTGCCTAACGCTCTGAGTCACGGCCAGCCCAGCCCCAGGGGCAAAGGTTCCCCGGCTCAGCTGGATGGTGGCTGTGGTCAGCCTGGACCAGCTCCGGGACCTGCCAGAGGGACCTTCCCTGCCTGGCTGGCTCAGAGCCACTGCCCTCTCCCCTCAGGGACACCCTGGCTTGGCTCTGGGCTCTGCGCCCAGAAAGGTCCCCAGACCAGCTGCCAGGGGAAGGGGGTTCTGCACCCGGAGGCCGTGGGCAGAGCCTGTTCACTCCCCTTCTGGGGCCGGAGCTCCAGGCCTCTGTCCCTTTATGTGGACCAGAGCGGGGGAGGGCAGTCGTAGAACCAAGGGGCCTGCCCAGGAGGCTGGTGGGGACAAGCTAGAGGGGGTGGGGATCTTTACATGAGGGAAGGCGAGAGTGGTTGGGGGGACATAAGGCTTGGGGACCAAAGGAGGGAAGCGGAGTTTGTCTTCTCAGGGGCGGAGTCTCCCGTTCAATGCAGAGGCCTCAGGATGACGACTTCGCCTTGCCGTCCTGTTCCCACCGCCATGACCCCTCACCCATAAACCGCCAGGACAAGGGACGGGCTCTTTGGAGTCTTGTCACTAACACCCAACCCACTCACTGCAACCAGTGTAGCCAAAATGACAGCCTCACTGCCTGCCTGACACCTGGCTGGATAGACCCTCCCACGGTCCCTCTCCTGTGCCCTCACCTCTCAGACCCCGCCCAGCCTCCCGGGCCCAGGGACCTCTCCCAAGAGAGGTCAAGGCTGGGCACCTCGGAGTCCTTGGCTGTGCAAGGAGAGGCCCCCGGGGCAGCCTGGGCACCTCTCCTGGCACAGGGCCCGCAGAGGCCTCTCGGGGCTCCCCCAGCACACCCGCCCTCTCTCTGCTGCAGAGCAGGAATGTTGTTGATTTCAGTGCAAAGGGCTCATTATTTCGCTTTCCAGACCAGAAAGCCCCACCTGTGGAGTTAATTCCCCATTCCGACAGAGGGCTAGTGCCCGCCAGGATTGGAGTTTTGCTGAATACCCACTGGGCACCGCTGTTTCCATCACAGGGTTAATTAGTCCCTGTGAGCCTCAGCCAAGGGAGGTGCTTGGGCGGGGAGTCCAGGGACCCAGATGCTGAATCTGCACCCGCATCTGCCGATGCCCATCTGGGTGAGCTGCGTTCCGAGACGCTCTTCTCCTCTCTGGGCCTCCGCTTTCCCATCTGCAAAATGGGCAGGTGAAGCTAGATGATCCCCAAAGTCCTTTCCAACTGGCTTGAACTTTCCAGGACATTCTGTGATGCTGACATCCCCTGATAGCCTAGGATGAGGTTCCAAGTCATCCCGTGACATTTGCAGCTGTCTACAGCTCCCTGTGATGACACCGGGAGGCAGTCCTTCTCGTTCCATGACATTTAGCACCACCTACAGCATTCCGTGACATCCTTTGACATTTACAACCATTTATGACATTTACAAGGATTCATTCACAATATCCCGTGGCATTCTTGGACTTTCCAGAGCATTTTACAACATTCCTTGACATTCAACAGCACTCCATGGCGTTCTAGCCATGATCCCCGGTGGCATTCTGTGACATTCTAAATTTATACCATGTGGGTTTGCCCCTTGTCCACGGGGCCTCCCTGACATAGCCGGAGAAGCCATATCCCCCTCAGGACCCTCTCCCAAATCCCCTCCTGCCCACAGTGTATGATCCCTCTGTGGCCAGAGGTCCTTGAACGTGGCCGCTAGAGCCATCTGGCCATTCCAGGATCCTGATCTGGGCTTTGGGGTTTGGGGGGGGGCAATCTCGCCAGCAACAGTCATCTCCTTGGGGTGTTTTGCTCCCGGAGAAACCTCCCCCCTCCCTCCCCAACTGCCGCCAGACTGTTCCAAATGATGGCTCCTCCCTTCAGGTGAAGGAGGTCTCCTTGGCATACTATTAAGCTTTCCAAATATTTAAAAACTTTGACCTAAGGGAATGGCAATTTTATATGGTTTGACCTAATGCAGCAGCAAGAATGTGGGTTTGGGCTGGGAAACTTCGGGAAACCTCACCAGGCCTCGTTTTCCTGATCCATAACTGGAGAGAATGACATCTTACTCAAGGGATTGGTAGAGGATTCAATGAAATAATGCAGTTATAGGGCAAAGACGTAGAAGAAAAATAAGGCCTCAAAGATCTTCCTTCCCCACTTTTTTTTCCCCTGGAACAAAAATAAAACCCTTACTGACTCAGACAGACAATTGAAAAAGAGGACCTCGGTTTTGGTCTTGGCCCAGCTACCTTCTCACTGTGTACCCTTGAGACAATGATTCTGCTCCGTGGACCTCAGCTTTCCCCATCTGTAAAATGGGGTGGGAGACATTCAGATCAACTTGGGGACCTTCTGGTTCTGATGGCTTGGGCTCCTCTGGCTGGGGGAGGGGGGCGGGGGCGGGGAGGGTGACAGAACAGGGGATCCTGAAGTCTGGTGGGCCAAGCATTGGGGAGCAATGGGTTGTCACAGGACACTGGAAAGTGGGAGGAGGAGCAGGTCAGACCTGGAAAGGTGCTGCTTTCTAACCAGGTGAGATGACAGGCTTGGTTGTAAGACTGCTCCTCCAGACCGTTCAGGAAAACTGCCCCAGGATCTTGGGTTGAGGGTGAACAGGTACCCCACCTGGTGGGCGGTAAGGTCTCCAGCCCTTCAGGCAGGCCTAAGTGGTGGGGACGCCAGCTGGTGCGGAAACCTTAAGAGAGTGCGCCCCCTGGTGGCCAGAAGTTGTCATTGTAGCACAGAGCTCCCAGCCCTGGGAGGCTGACTCACGAGCTGACCAGTGGCTTGGTCTTAGGGGGCAAATTTCTTCTGAGAGTCCGCAGGACTTGGGAAGAGGGTGGCCCAAGTTGGGGCAAGCCTATAGGGCAGAGGGCTGGTAAGGACCCTTCAGTAACCTTTTCAACAAAGTTTGTCGAGCACCTACTGTGTGCCAGGCAGCGTGTTGGGCTCTCTGGCCCAGTGTTGAACAAGACAAGCCCTGCTCTGCAAGAAGCTCACACAGTCCCGGGCTCCTGGGCTGCCTGAGGACCTACTTTGTGTCGATTCTTATCACCTGGACTCCTCACCGCAATCCTGGGAGGTGAGAATTATTGCCCTCATTTTACAGGTGCGGCAGCTGAGGACAGAGGCCCCCCCAGCTATAAGGGGCAGAGCTGGGTTTCCATTCTTAGGTCTGGATGATTCCACAGCTGCCCATCACATGAGGTTTGTGCAGAGCCCATGCGCTTCCGGTCAAGTCCTTCGGGAAATGGGCCTCTGAGGTGCCTGTGGGTTCAACAAGGGGGAGCAGTCTTGACGCCATGCCCTGTGCCCAACGGGCCTCCTCCCAGAGTGGGGGGTGCTCCCCGGGAAGCAGGCATCTGGGGAGCCCGGGCAT
>NW_005871221.1:1646744-1673783 GCF_000147115.1 Myotis lucifugus
GATGGCGTACTCGACGGCAAGTCCCTGCGGGTAGCTGGTTGTGAGCTTGTGTACGACTGAGCTGGGGACACTGTGTGGCTGTGTGCAGGTGGCACCATGAGTGAGTGTTGGCTGCTCACAGTGAGTCTCACTATGTGCAGATGACACCATGAGTGAGTGTTGGCTGCTCCCAATGAGTCTCACTATGTGCAGGTGACACCATGAGTGAGTGTTGGCTGCTCACAGTGAGTCTCACTATGTGCAGGTGACACCATGAGTGAGTGTTGGCTGCTCACAGTGAGTCTCACTATGTGCAGGTGACACCATGAGTGAGTGTTGGCTGCTCACAATGAGTCTCACTATGTGCAGATGACACCATGAGTGAGTGTTGGCTGCTCACAGTGAGTCTCACTATGTGCAGGTGACACCATGAGTGAGTGCTGGCTGCTCACAGTGAGTCTCACTATGTGCAGGTGACACCATGAGTGAGTGCTGGCTGCTCACAGTGAGTCTCACTATGTGCAGGTGACATGTGTGTGACTCTGTGACTATATTGGTGACACTGGAGGTGGGGCTAACTGTGCAGGTGACGTCATGAGTGGCCCTGTGACCATGCAGGTGACCATGGCTCACCAAGGTCAGGAAGCCACAGCAGCTCCATTGGCCATCACAAGCCTGACACAGCGTCAGGTCCCTGTGTCTCTGGGCAGCTCATGGAGCCTCCTTAGCGTTCCTCCTGCCCCACGGCTCCTGTTTCTCTCCTGCTTGCCTCCTGCCACCTTTCTTTCCAGGCATCATGCTGCATCCGTGCCAGCCAGGTGTGCCACACTCGCCGGGGTTGGGTAGATGTGGCCACCACCACCCAGCGTCCGGAGCAGAACCGGACCATAAGTGAACACCCACACTCGACGGAGGCCTGCCCAGTGCAAGGAGGCAGGTGTGGGACTCGGGAAGTGGTCAGGGGAGCCCAGCCTCATCTGTGATGGGGGATTCATTTCTCAAAGGGCGAACACACGCATATATCACTGTGTAATTTTAAAAACAATTGAAGCAGATGTGACCAAAAAAATTTATTTGTTATTAATCTAGGTGGTAGGATTATAAATAATTATGATGCTATTCTTTTGATTTTTCTGAATTTGTATGTTTTAATATTTTATTTTTAAAATATATTTTATTGATTTCAGAAAGGAATGGAGAGGGAGAGAGAAATAGGAACATCAATGATGAGAGAGAATCATTGATCGGCTGCTTCCTGCACGCCCCACACTGGGGATCAAGCCTGCAACTCGGGCATGTGCCCTGACCAGGAATCGAACCTTGACCTTCTGGTTCATAGGTCAATGCTCAACCTGAGCCATGCAGGGCTGATTTTCCTGAATTTTTAATCTCTCAAAATAATTAAACAAAAGCAATACCTGCTCTTGATATTTGTTATTCACAAAAAGTTAACATTGATTTTTGTGTCAGATACTGTGCTGACTGCTTTATGTGGATTATCTTAATGATTATTTACCATAACCCCAGGAAAGAGGTACTATCAGCATCTCCCATTGTATAGGTGGGGAAACTGAGGCTCAGAGACCCAGTGGCAGGTCTCACCTCAACTCCCGCACCCCCTGGGAGCTCAGGAAAGCTCAGTGTCCCTCTGCTGGGTAACGCTGACACGATGAGGCCTGTGTCCCATGAATTAATCACCTGTGCTGGGTAACAAACCATCCCCAATGTAATGGCTTCAAACAACAGTAATTACAGACTGTTTCTCAAGGTTTCTCTGAGTTAGGAATTGCAGGGTTGGCTGGGCAGTTTCAGCTGAGTCGCTCCTGAGATGTCAGTAAGATGTTGGAAGCTGCAATTATCTGAAGGTAGGACGGCGGCTGGAGGATCCACTTTCAAATCGGCTGACTCACTTTTTTAACAAGCTGGTGAAGGCTGTCAGTTCCTCTCTCCACGGCAAGTTGAGCTTCCTCACAGCATGGTGACCAGGAGAATCAGGCAGACGCCATGTCATCTTGGATGACTCAGTCTTGAAGTCACATAACATCACTCTGCAGCATTCTAGTGGCCATGGATTTGGGTTCCCTAAGCTCAGAGTTCCTCTCCTAATGTACAACCCATGGTGTAGGCAGGTGCTTCCCAGCCCTCTTCACGTTGAGCTGTGGGAATTGGGGTTTGGGTGAAACAACGCTGATACTCTGGTTACTGCGCCTGCTGGGAGTGATATACTGTCCTCTGTGTCTGACCCAGGAGTCTCCTGTCTTCGGCCAGTCTCCAGGAAGCAGAGGCAGGCTAACTTGCTGGCTTGCAAGCAGGGTAAAAGCTCAGATCCTGCAGCTCTTGGCAGTCCTCCCTACACAGAATCAGGGCTTAGCCTGATTGAAATTTGTGATATTTCTTTCTGAAATACTTAACCATGTATCTACCCTATTTTACTATTGGATTGCTACTATTTTCTTATTTGTTTGCAGGAACTCTTCATATGTTATAAATATGACCCTTTCCTAAAATATGAATCATAGATACTTATTGCCATAAGAATGGATATTTATGTTTTAAGTTTCTTTGATTGTTTTCACTGCAGAAGAATATTTTATTTCTGCAGAGTTGAGTCTGTTTGTCATTTTCTTTATAATTTCTGGGTTTCATGTCTTTCTTACACACAAGCCCTTTATGGAGTAGGGATATTAACGCTTTGAGTAAGGACGGGTCTTGCTCTTTGAGCATGGATGCTGCATGTAATTTGAGGTTCTGAGACTGCAGCCAAAGGAAGTCACCTCCCTCCAGCCAGCCTAGCACAGTGGTGGGGAGCATCCCAGAGAATAATGATGGAGGCAGCAACCCCCCCCCCCCCGTGCGCCGTAATGTTTGTTGAACAAAACAAGCTTGAACTCCTGGTAGCAGGTCCCTTTGGAAGGGCAAAGCTTCTTAAGAGGCCCCTAGGGGGAGCCTGGGAGGAGCTACCCGGCTCCTTGGCTGCCTGGGAGCCTGTAGGAGGAGTCCGTCCCTGCAGCTATCAGCCCTCCCTCCCCTTGTGGCTCTGTGGGCACACACACTCATAGATACTCCCAGTCATCCCCACCCAAAACACCACGCACAGCTGAAATAAACACCCACGGATGTGCAGAGACACAATAAAAATGCACATGTGTGCATACCCACATGGGCATACATGCATGTGCCCCTATTCACCAATGGTCACATGTGCACACATACGGATGCCCACAGGTACAAAGCACATGCATATGTGTGCACGAATACACACAGATGTGCCTGCAGGTCTCTCCAGGTACAGCCCTATGAAGAGATGCAGTACGCATGTGTGTACACATACTCTAATGTATGCACCTGTTGCTCAGCCCAGATCCCAGCAAGAGAAAGTCAGCACACTCCAACAAGGTGAGAACAGTTTTAAAAAGGGGCCATTTACAAAGGTGAGGGCAGGGAGAAGGGACACAGAAAAGCAAGAGCGATGCACTTGGGGGCTAGCAGTAGTGGGGAGCCAGGGTGCCAGCCCTCAGCCTGGAGGGTCAGGGGAGGGAGTGATCGTGGCCCGTGATGAGATCAGAGCACTGCTCAACAGCAACTGTGGTGCTCAGATTAGACCTCAGCCCCTGCATCCACAGACTGATGGGGGAGGAGCCAAGCTGTGCCGCCTCTGCCCTCTGATCTGCTGGCTGGACCTCCCATTGGCTGAACCCCACTAGCAGCCAGCCCGGAGCCTGATGGATGTGCTCCCAGGTCAGGCTCCTTGGGGGCACGGAGCTTGGTGGAGAGGGGATCTGGGGGGCCAGAGAGTATCTAACCCCCACGCATCTATGGACATGCCCAGATGTGCACATAGGGCCCTTGAATGCAGGCACACAGTCAGATGCACATTGCACACATGTTCACATGGACACACAAGTGCCTGCACACAGTTTAGAGCTATGTGCACACAAGCTCAAACCCCACAGACCTACACATGTCTGAGAAAAAGGCTGAAAGCAACACCCTCCACTCAGCCCTGCCTGGGCCTGAGGTGAAGCCCTCCCTCTTCCCCCTCCCCCTCCTTCTCACCCGCCCACCCCAAGTCCAGGGCCAGCTCTATGCTGAGCTCTTTGTGATTCTTGGCAAAGACAGAATCCCAGGGGGACAATGGGCCGGCCAAGCCGGCACAAATCAAGGGCTCTTTGGGGGCCTCTCGGAGGCCTGGCCTGCCTGAGTGACAGCTGAATTGTGTCCAGATTGGAGTGGGGGGGGGGGGAGGCAGGCCCTGCAGCCCCAGAGCTGGGAGGTCTCCATGCTCCAGCCTGACTCCCCCCTGCCCCACCCAGGCACCTCTCCATCCTACAGGGGCACCTGGCCCAAGCCCGAAAAGCTGGGGCCCCCTTACTTCACACAAAGCCTTACTCCCCCCTCCCCCGCCCCCTTCATGTAGCCCAGCCCCAAATCCTATCCTTCTGAGCCCACTGCTGCCAACACCAGGTCTCCTTTGGCCTGGACACCAGCAGGAGCTCCCTGCCTCCAGGGAGCTGCCACTCGCAGCCAGAGGAACTGATTTGAAATGCAAATGAAATCATTTTCATCTCCTGCTTACAATCCTTCAAGGCTCTCCATACGCACCTCCAGATAAAGGCCTAAATCAGCCTCATCTTGCACCATCTAATCCCTGACCCCATTCCCAGCCGCACAGTGCCTACTCCTCCCACCCCACACTCCTGGTTCTCTAGCTGTGCCAGCTTCCTTCCTTCCCCTGGGCCTTTGCACATGCTGCTCTCTCTGCTGCGAAGCCTTTACCCCAATCCTTCATCTACTGACTCTTCCCAAACTAGAGCTTTTCAAACTAACTATAAGATAAGACCAAGTTGGTGGGGTTTTTTCCTTCCAACCCATCATGGAAAGATGCTTTTGTAAAATATAATAGAAAATAGCTACTAGAAAAAAAAAACCCAAATGCAAAAACAAAGCAAGGTATAACCATCTTGGGAAAGTTGTTCCTTGTAAAGTTAACTATCCACTTTTCATATGTCCCCGCAATTCCACTCCTAAGTATGTGCCCAGGAGAAATGAAAACATATGGCCACCCAAGCCTGTAGGAGAATGTTTACAGGGGTTTTATATGTAATCACCAAAAGCTGGAAACACTTACATGTCCTTCAGTGGTGAGGGGACACACAAACGGTGGCATATCCAGACATTGAGATCCTACTCAGCAATGAACAGGGCAGACCCACTGCACAGCCCCTGGATGGATGTCAGCTGCATTGCGCTGAGTGAATGAAGCCAGACTCAAAAGGCCGCATTCTGTATGATTCCGTTTATATGACAGTCTGGAAATTAAAAAACAAAACAAAATAACTATAGTGACCAAAAACATACCAGTGGTTGCGGGGCGCTGGGTTTTGGGAGCGGGAGGCACCGATGACCAAGGAGCATGAGAACTTTTGGGGGTGCTAGGACTGCCCTGTGTCTTGATTGCGGTCATAGTTACATGGCTACGTGTGTTTGTCAAAATTCATAGAACTGTACACTCAACGGGCAGATTTCACTGTGTGTAAATTATACCCCCCAAAATCTGACTTAAAATGCAAATACAAGGGGTCGGCGTCAGGTCCAGGCAAGGGGCTGTGGGGCAGCGGGGGCTTGAACCGCATCTATCTGACTCCAGGTCCACGTGCTGTGTTGTGAGATATACACAGGAACAACAGCCGTGAGCTGGAGGCAGGATTCACTGCTTGCCGTCTCACAGAGGCCTCCACCCGCTTCCAAGGTCAAGATGGAGTCATTCAGTCAAGAAGTATGAGTTGTTGTCTGCCTTGTATTGGCTCTGTGGGCTGGGGTACACAGGTGAGCCATGAATGATAGTGGATGCTGGCATGTGTGTACACACAGGTGTACCACACACATAACACCTGAGCATGGGGTTTTGAGATGTGTGTGACTGAGTTCCAGAAAACCCAAAATTTGATTTTTTTAAAAGAACAATTGTCTATTTTCAAAGACCAGGGCTTAGGGAATGAGGTTTTAAGGAGTGTGAGGAGTTTAAATCTCATTGCTGGTGGTGGCCCTGGCACCTGAGCTTCCAGGGGATGATGGAAAGTTAAAAAAAAAAAAGCTGAAATATAGACATGGGCCGACACTCTCACAGGTGCTTACACACAAAGACAAGACTAAATACACGAAACCCCAGGCTGGCCCATCAACACGGGCTTAGATATACACAGAAACCCACAGACAACAATACACCCAT
This sequence comes from Myotis lucifugus, assembly GCF_000147115.1. Classification (NCBI taxonomy): domain Eukaryota; kingdom Metazoa; phylum Chordata; class Mammalia; order Chiroptera; family Vespertilionidae; genus Myotis; species Myotis lucifugus. The sequence continues at coordinate 1,652,953 of NW_005871221.1, forward strand.
AAACACACATGATACCAAAAATAATTGCCAGTATTTATTAAGTGTTTTTTATGAGCCAGGCACTGTGCTAAGTTCCTTAATCCCTTGGCAAAAATCAGCCAGGATGGGCGTTATAAGTTCACCCCACTTTATGGAGGAGTGAAGCAATTTGCCCAAGGTCACGGGGCTAGGGAGTGGCTGAGCAGGGGTTTGAACCCCAGTGGGCGGAAGTCCAGGGCCAGAGTGCATAAACATGAGTCTAGTTGCTAACTCACAGCTGCAAACCTCACATACTCGTGAATTCACACACAGATCACATGTACTCACACCACATTGATGCACAGCTATAGGCACGCACATGGCGTGGACATACATGCCCACCTGTGGCATGCTTGTGCATAGAGACACGCATCTACACATAAACACAGGGTCCGATAGCAGCAGGTCCAGAGTCACACGTTGTCATGCAGGCCACATGCAGGAGCACACACAGAACCACGCCTGAGACTTAGAGGTGGGTCCTGGCACAGGCTTCCCGCCCCTCCCTGCCTGCCCTGCCCCCTCTTGGCAGATAAGAGCTTGAGGGTTGGGCAATGCTACATTGAACCCTGCCAGCTGGTGGCCCAGGTCCTCTGGGGACAGGCTGCTGCCTCCTGCTCCCATCGCCAGGTAAGCAGAGCCACCCGTGGGGCCAGCATCATAAAGCACCACACCTGGGCCCCTCCCATGGGAGGCTGAGCTCAGGAAACCTCCAGGTGGCCGCCACTGTGGCGCTCCCCAGCCCCAGCCCACACCGCTCGCAGCTCCCTCTCCAGCCACAAGTGGGAATTATGGAGACAATGACCCCCACCTTTCTTGGCTCGCCTTCCTTTTAGCCTCCTGAGACACCCACACCCCAGTGTGCATGGGGCCCTGGGAGCAGAGAGCAGCGATATCTACCCAGGCTGGGGGTCAAGGAAGGCTTCCTGCAGGAAGAGGGTCTAAGCCAGGCTCTTAATCTGAAGGTGGAATGGGAATTAGCCTTGAGTCAGAGCAGAGGAGAGCGTTAGCTGGAGGGTGGCGTGTGCAAAGTCTCAGAAGTGAAAGAAAAGAACACCTTTGGGGACTTGCAATTGATTCATCAGGACTGAAGCGGAACAAAGGGGATTGGCTGGGGCGCTTTGTGCCTTGTGATATGGGGTCTTTGTGGAGGGACCAGGGTGAGCTAAGAACCACTAAAGCCTGGGGCAGCTGTGAGAGTGGCCACAGCTTCAGGTCTCCCTCCTGTGGCCCCCAGGCCACGGAGCTCGGCCACCGATGCTGTCCTAGACCCAGAGCACTGGCTCACTGTCCTGGGCCACCTGGCAGCCCAGGGCTTGCCCAGGCACCTCAGTGGCCATGTCTCACCCTCACGAGCTGGGCCAGTGACACTTTTGGGGGGATATTAATGCTCCCATTTTGCAAGTGAGGCAAGTGAGTCTAGCAGAGGTGACTTTAAAGCAAGAGCATGAACTGTCCAGAGCTGACCAGCGGGAGAAAGCGTCCCCTGGGAGTGGTTGAGAAAGCAGCCAGGGAGGGCTGTGCGAGGACCTGGGAGGGGCAGGAGAGCGAGGCTGAGGGGCCTGGAAAAGAGACTCAGCGACTGAGGTCAGTTCCTCCCACGGGAGTGATCTCTGGTTTTGGAGTGACCTCTAAGGCACTCCTTTGCTTTGTGCCAATCCCCCATTCAGCACTCTCTCTAAGAGTCCATAACTACCCCCCAAGTCCTTGTAGACAGCACCCCAAGAATCTTTCTAAGAATTCTAAAAAATGTCGTAAATCGCCCAGCCAGTGTAGCTCAGTGGTTGAGCGTTGAGCTATGAACCAGGAGGTTCGATTCCCAGTCAGGGCACCTGCCCGGGTTGCAGGCTTAATCCCCAGTGTGGGGTGTGCAGGAGGCAGCTGATCAATGATTCTCTCTCATCATTGATGTTTCTATCTCTCTTTCCCTCTCCCTTCCTTTCTGAAATTAATAAAAATATATATTTTTAAAATGCCTTAACTTTGTATGGTTCCCAAGCAATTTCCCTGTGATGTGGGTTTGTGGCTGCAAGTGATGACTCCACGGCGATGAGACAAGAGAGAACTCCCTGCCCCCGTCTCTGCCCTGAGCTTTTTCCTGAGCCTGTTCTTGGTCCTTGGGCATCAATGGCCCATGGCCATGACACAGTGAGTCCAGTATCATGAATCACATGACCAGACTTTTCCTCCTGGTTCTGCCCAGAACCAGCTCTGTGACCTCAGACAAGATCCTTTCCCTCTCTGGGCCTGAGCTTCATCGCCTGTAAGAACGGGGCTGATGGCAACTATCTCAAGGTTGTAGTGAAGGCTTAATGGGGAAATGTATGAAAATGGCCGAGCACCATGCCTCGCTCTTAGTAAAGGCTCTAAAAATGGATGGCGATTTTTAGGGGGCTCCATATTTTTTGTGGAAAATAATCTAAATTCTTAAGCTCAGAAGTCGAAGCTCTGCTAAATCATCTTTCCCACAGAAAGAGGTAGGGCTCAGCAGAGGGGCTCGGGGAGCGGGTGGTGCTAGATGTCAGTGGGGCAGCACCCACTGGGGGCAGGGCGCTGCGAAGGCTAATGCAGTCATAGCCTCTGATCTTCTGAACGGGCTCTGGGGAGGGGGTCCAGAGCCTGTGGACGGAGATCTCTGTGCTTCCATCTTAGGTGGCTGCATGACTCCTCCTCCCCTTTGCCAGTTATGCCGCCCACCATCTCCCCTGACCAAAGCCCTGGCCAACTCCAGAAGATAGGCATGTGGCCGGAGTGAACAGGACACTCCATTTCCCAGGTGCCCTGCTCCCCGCACTAAAGGACCCTCACCGGGCTCAACCCAAGATCACCTATGTTTGCCGATTGCCCTAGAGAGGCTGAGGATGGACCCCCACCCTCCTGAGAACGGGGAGAGGGAGGTCTTTGGGATACGTGGAGACAACATGGAAGGGAGACGAGATCACTAGCCAGATAATTCCAGATTCAAATCCCAGCTCTATTATTTGCCGTGTGCACACGGACAAGATGTTCTTTGTCGCGGGGGAAATGACACCTACACGGCAGACCTATTGGGCATGTTAAATGAGGCGACATATGTACCGCACTGGAATGCTGCCTGGCACACAGCAGACTTGATAGATGTCCTCTTCTCCCAGCTGTTAGCGCTAGTACCCAGGACAGCACCCCACCCTCGCTTACTTGGATGCTGTCCCCGGTGCTGATAAAAGATTACGGTCTCTCCCATTCTCCGCTTCAGTCCTTGACCTCTATGACATTCTCAGAGGTCTTGGGGATCAGGGGGAGTGCACTGTGCTTTCGTTCTCTCAAACCACTATGCCAGGTTGGAACTACAGTTGCAGAATGAAGGCTATTGTCCCCAGGGTGGGCAACTGTGTGCCTGTTTTTCCTCCTATATATTCCATTGAATGCTCTTCGTGTTGGACCCAAGAGCCCCAGCTTATAAGTAGAGTTACAATAAAAACAAGAACCAAATACAATAATATTTACTGACCACTGAGTGTTAACCAGGATTCCCCATCACCCCAGTCTCACAGACCACTGTCCAGCATCCAAATATTTTCAACAACACCTCCTCTTATTCCTTTCTAGTCTTGATAATCTGTAGGGGAAAAAAGCACCATGGATCCCAAATCTCTCAGTCCCTACCCATTACTCAAGGCAAGAAGGTGGTCAAAGCCACGGTGATGCAGGTACATGCATAGCAGGAAAAGAGGATGGGATTTGGAGGCAGCCAGCCCAGGGTTTGAGTCCCCCCTCTGTTACTCACTAGCTCTATGACTTTGGCAAGTTCTCGGAGCCTGTTTTCTCATCTATAAAGTGAAGTTAGCACTTGCACCTCTTCCCTAGCATTATTGGGAGGACCAAGGGAGATGTTGCTCCCAAAGTGTTTACAATATGTCAATAAATATCCCACAGGTTGGTAGCTATTATTAATTCAGGCATCTGACTCTGAGTCTCTCAAAGAGAGGGCACCAATCACCATGTGTCTCTTCCTGTAAAGTCGGCTGCAGACTCCTTCATGTTGGGGGCTCCCCAGGGGCCTAGCTCTCCTCCACTCCCATGGGCTATGGTACCCCCCAGGGCAGTAAGTCCCTCACCTTTCTTTCCCTATTCTGTATAACACCCACCCCCCTCTCCCTGTCCTCATCATGTTTTCGTTTGGTTCAAGTTCACCTCTCCTGAGTCTAATATAGGATTTGGTTAATATCAGTTGACCGCTCTCCTAAGGGACCATGCCTTGACAATACGGGGTTAGGCAGACAGGCGAAGCTGGGTTTGAATCCTGGCTCAGCTCATGCTGTATCACGGCAGGCTAGTCCCCTCGCCTCTCTAGCCTCAGTTTCCTCATCTGTAAAATGGTGACGATAATGTCCCCTTCCTCCTGAGCTTGCTGCAGGGAGCAAAGGAGAACGTGCATTAAAGGCCTCAGCACGGGTGCGCATGGCAAGTGCCCAGTGCCCATCAGCTATTGTTGTTGTTTCTCTTGGTTTTCGGATTTTTGTTTCTGCCGCTGTTTTCTAGCGATGCTCTGCCTCCTCGCTGACAAGTTGGAAAGTACAGAGTCCCACCTCAAGCTGCTGTCTCCTCTTTGGAAGCAGAGCGAGTACCTGTATTTGGAGCCTGTCTAGTGTACTCTCACACTGGAGGGGGGGGTAGACATACATGGAGCACCCCCCAATTCCCTGGGACCCTTATCTCTTACCTAGGGCTAGGATCCAAAGGGGAATGCTCAGCCTCTGTGGTAGTGGTGGTGGTGTGTATGCATGTGTGTGTGTGCATAAGATTGTATGTATGCATATCTGTAATGCAGGAATGGGTGTGTCATCTGAATGTGTGTGACTTTTGTGGAAGTTCACATGTAATTGGGTATGTACAAATATGTGCAAATGAGAGATGGCTATTTGTACATGCTGTGTGTGTGTGTGTGTGTGTGTGTGGTGGGGGTGCAGTGTGGACATGACACCAGCGCCTCAGCCATCTGCAGGCTTGAGGGGTCCCGGGCAATTCACAGGGTTGCTGGTTTCACAGGGTTGCTGGTTGCCAGCACCTGCCCCTCTGAGCAGTGGCCCCAGCTGTCATTTTGGGAATAGCCACGCTTCAGTGATTCACGATTCTGCTTGCTCAGAAATTTTCATCATCTGACCTAGGCAGGGGGTTAGGAAAAGATTTGCCAAGCACACCAGTGGTACGGGGAGGATGGTTAGCTTTTTTAAAGTAAAAGTTTCTCAGTACTTTTAAAACCACTGGGTTTGAACCCCCTCCCTTGTTTACAGTGAGTGCTTAATTACCCGTGATTCTTATCAGTTTACTAAACCCGCTCTCCTAAGGGACCATGCCTTGACAATACGGCGTTAGTCATTAATTCATTTTAATGTGGAAGTAATAAAAATTTTTGCACTATCCCATAATTCAAACTTATCACTAATTCACGAACAACCCCCCCCCCCCCCCCAATTATTCCAAATCAGGGAAGTTCTGTTATTTAACAGCAATCTATGCAATACCCCAGGGAAATAATTTCTAGGCCACCACTTAGAATTCAATAACATAACAGAACACCGCATAGTCCCCTCATCTGGCCAGAGCTGATGTTTTTCAGGGCACGTGGCCACCATTATTTTCTCTGACGCTCGTTTTTCAGGTGAAAACAGACGCTCACGCGGTGAAGTGAGGGGTAAGCCAGGTAGCCGGGGCCATCGGCATTGAGTCAGGGGTCTCCGTGGCCTCAGTCTCTCAAGACACTGTGAGTTGCCCCCAGAGAAGGCCAGGAGGAACGCTCACCCTTGGCCGAGAGCAAGAGCGATGTCCTTCTTTCCCAGCAGTTTGTCCCGGGCCCGCCCCAGGGTGCTGTTTCGGGAGAGAGTAAGAAGCAGGGAGATTTTAGGAACAGGGAGAAATTCCCCCCAGTTTCTTCTCTGCTTCTTTCCATCTTTTCCTGCCTGACCGCAGACAGATTCTGAATACCTACTGTGCGCAGGCCTTGTGCCAGGGCCAACAACAGGCTGCCAAGTGGGTCTGTCAGCTGAACTCAAGGACCTCACAGTCTAATGAGGGGAGGTGGAGACATAAAACGTTATTCCAACCCAGGAGGACCTGTGGGGACAGGGCGGGCACTGCAAGGGACTGTGGGAGAACAGGGAAGGGTGTCGACGCAGCCCGCAGGACGGGGGACAGGGAAGGGGTGAGATGGAGCTGAACTAGCCGGGTGAGGTGCTATGGGCTGAACTATGGCCTTTGGGGACTGTCTATTGAAGTCCCAACCCCATACCTCAGGATGTGCCTGTATTTGGGGATAGGGTCTTGGAAGAGTCATTAAGGTGAAAGGAGGTTATATGGCTGGACCCTAACTCAATATGACTGGTGTCCTCATAAGAAGAGGACATTTGAACACAGATACCGAGGGGAGTGGCTCCAAAGACGCAGGGAGAAGACAGCCGTCGACAAGCCAGGGAGGGAAGCCTGGAACAGATTCTTCCCTTAACCCTTGATCTTGGGCTTCTAGCGACCAGAACTGAGAAAACAAATCTGTTGCCTGCGCCATTCTGTCTGTGGTGCGGTGCATTCAACCAGAACACGCTCACACGTGAGGACGGAATCTGGCTGCGTGGGGCGTTGCAAGTGTCCAGCTGCCCATGGGGTGGCCCTGGTGAGGGCTGGAGGGGGAGACCAGAGGACCCCGGGATCAGAAGGTGGGGGGCTGTGCGTGCCAGGCTCAAGGTTTAGATTTTTCCTAAAGGCCATGCAGTACCATGAAAAGTTTTTAAGCAAGAGAGAAACAGGTCTCCAACTACAGGTGCCCCAAAGGAAAAAAGAACCTAACAAGACTGCGACAGACAGACAGTCTTAGGAGTGGCCCCCTATTGGCTCATGGAAACAGCTCCAAAGAAGGCATGTAGCAGAGGGAAGCCGGGGGCTTTGAAGTCAATGGATCTGGGTTTGAGTTTTAGCTCCACCGTTTTATTCATGCAGTCACTGATTGGCTCGGCTCTCAGGTGTTTACTGGGCACCCACTATGTGTTCTAGATGCTGGGAATATGCCATCGACACCAACATGAAGCCCTTGCTCTCCCAGGGGGACAAATACAGGTGGTGATAAGAGCTGTGGGGAGAAGCAAAGCAGCGAAAATGACACAGAGGGAGAGAGGGACACTTTTTTAGATCAGGTGGTCATGGGAAGGACACTGGAACAGAAATATAGAGAAAGTGAGGGACTGAGTTGCACAAAGATCTTGGGCAAGAGCAGCCCAGGCAGTGGGAACAGCAGGGAAGTCTTGGCAGATGTGAGGGACAGGCTTGCCGCTGCTCCCCAACCCCCTTCTAGAAGGCAGAGGCCAGGGAGCCAGGAGCCACAGTTCCCACACGTCGGTGCCCTGACCAGAGTGTCCTCAGGAGTGGTGGGGACACAGGGCTGGCTGGGTAGGCTGAGGGCTGAATGGGAGAAGAAGGAGTGGACTCAGCAGCTCCAGACGGCTCCTGCAAGAAATTTTGCTCAAAAGGAGATCCGATAACTAGGGTGCTGCTTGGAGGGGTGTAGGGTCATGGGAAGGTTTTCTTCCAGGGACTTACAGCGTGTTTGTGTGATAACGGGATGGATGGAGTGGAGGAGAAAATGGAAGGTTCAAGAAGGAGCGGCCATACCTGCAGGTGTCGATCCTTGCTGGTGAGAGGGGAGGGTTCTGGGGTCTTCCCATGCAGGCACCAGCCTCACGAAAGGGCAGTAGACCTCTGTGAGGGAAGGGGGGTGAGGAACAGGTGAATATACTGGTGAAAAGGTTGGAGGGCCTGGGGGTGAGCAAACTCAGCAGAGCAGATGATTACATTCTTGGGAATTTTTTGTGAGTTGGTTATGAAACCGTTGGCAGCTTGAAATGGGCTATCGTGGGAACATTTACACCATGGAAATTGGCAAGTGCTACAAATCAGGGCCCTGTATCTAGAGAGAGCTGATTGTTAATCCTCTTCCAGCACGTCCAATCAGAAGAGGTGGCTCTCTTCCCACAGCCTCAGGGCTCAGTGAAACAGGAAGGTGACGTGGTGAGCTGAGCATGAGGAGGAGAAAAGGGACTTGGAGACTCGAGAAGGCCAAAGTCAGGATAAGGACAGTCATCCTGGAGTCATGAAACAGTCATCGCAGCCAGAAAACTTTCTGGATCGGCAACGTGCTGAGCCCAATTCCTAGCCACATCCCCCTGGGCCATTCGCTTGGCCACATTGAGCCTCCATTTGCACACCTGTAACTGGGAGTCCTGATTTCATGGTTATTGGGAGCATGAAATAAGAGCAGGGGGAGGGAGGAGGGCAAATGGATCTGGCTAGAGAAGGGGGCAGTGGAATGGCTGTAGGGGTTGCGTTCTGGGTTTGCAAAGGAAGGAAAAGCTGAGGGCAGCTCTTGCTTTTGGCCACTTGGGGAGGGTGGATGAGCAACTCCCCCCCCCCCCAGCTGACTTCCTCTCTGGATTGGGCTGGATGGAGTCCAGCTTTAGGCTTGGGCTGTATTACCCCCAACATCCCCTGATCTACATATTTATCACAATACAGCAACTGCATAATTTAAAGTGGGTGTTAAAAAAATTCCAATGTGTTATGCGTTTTCTGCATTCCTGGGTGAAGAAAAATTGCTGCAAGAAAGTGGTTAATTATTTCAAAAGACAAATTCCATGAGATAAAATAAAAATAGACTCCCTGTCCAGAGGGAAAGTGAGAGAGAAAACCGGGGGAGACTTGAGGAATGGTCCCCTCGAAATAGAACGTGGATGTTTCCTCAAGTGGTGAGTGAGTACCTGGGACAGAGACCGGCTCTGGGTCCGCCACGTGGCCAGGAGGGGGAAGGACAAGGGGCTGAGAGCCACAGGGACACCAGCAAGGGACTGTGATTGTTCGGGACATGGCGGTACCCTAGGCAAGGGAAGGGGTCCTGATGGAGTGAAGTGGTTAGGTCTGAAAGTGCTGGCGGGCATTGCTTAAATGCGGGATAGGGTGGTGAGGGAAGAGATCATGTGGACTTTTTATTTAAGGGAAGGTTGGACGGTGGGGCCTTTTGCTGGAGTTCTTAATACCACCCCCCCCAAACCCCTCTCTTTCCTACCCGAATTCTGATCACTTTAAGAAATAAGACCAAGGCTGATGAAGGCCGAATGTGACCTTAGTTCCTGAGGAAGGCCAGGTAAGGGGACCTAGCTTTGGGTGAGAGCCTCTCAGGCTGGTAAACTGAACCCAGAATCAGGCCCCCGCACCCCCAAGTAGTGCTGATCTGGGGAGCTTGCCCAGGAAGTTCTGATGGTGTAGAGAAGCAGAAGAGGATCCCCACTCCCTGTGGGCAGCGTGCTCCAAGGGATAAAAGGGAAGCAGGAGCCCAGTCTCTCAATCAGAAAAGCCACTCTGCCTCCTGTGGAGCAGAAGAGGGAAGGGAGAGAGAGCTGGAGCCACACCGACTGAGCCTCCGCCACGCGGAAGGCCGCACCTGGCACGAAATGGGGTGGCGAGGAGGACAGCAGGCCTGGCGGAGGGGTGGGCTCAGTGTTGGCTGTGGGAGACCCCGGTGCTGTGAGACCCACGGGTGGAGAGGTCCACTTTGCTACCCGATGCTTCTGCCCAGAACTCGCAAGAGACTCACCTCTGTGCCCAGGATTGTCAGCGTCCCTCTCACTTGCCTTCTCGTGTGATGTCCTGAGCAGAAAAGGAAGAAGGGCTTTAGGACAGTGCCAGGAGCTGCGCCTACACCCTCCTTGCTCGGCCCAGCGTCTCTGTGAAGTCTCCTCCCTCTGGGCCCCACAGCCCACCCCTCGCTACATTGAGATCCGCTGTGTGTCTCACCCACCGGCATGAATCAGGTGGATCCCTCACCGAGCATGGGCCTGCTTGCCCTCTCTGCAGGCAGGGCTGTGGGCTCACACCCCCGTTTCTTCTCCAACTCATGGCGTGGCCGCGGGCCAGGGAGGTGCAGCCTCCGGCAGATGACTTAGATCAGCTTTTCTCCACATTGTGATCTTCGCGTGGAGCGTGACAGGTCGTGTGTATGTTGTTACAGGACGGGAGAATGTGCTTTTATGAGAGATGGCTGTGGCTGTGAGCCAGCTGGCCTGGGAGGGTGCAGAGGCCCTTTTTGGGAGACACTGTCCCCTCATTATGGAAAACACCCTTGCGGGCTGGGCTGGTCAGACAAGGCCTCTGGGTAGGCGGTCAGACAGCGAAGAGTTAAATGGCTCTGCCCATAAAGAGGGGGTTCAGAGCTGCCATGGGTGCTGAGGGGGAGATCTGGGGGAGGAGAGTTTGGAGGGGCCCCTGCTGCGACAGAGGAGGCTGCCCTGAGCCCTTCTCAGCAGGGGGAGGTCCCATGCCTGCCAGCCGGGACCCTATCTGATGTCCTGGCAGAGTTGTTTCCCATTTCTCCGCCTTGAGTGGTCTGTTCTTTGGGATGAGGGACGAGGGGTGGCAGCACCAGGTGCCATCTGTGCCCTGCAGCCTGGGAGCCGCCGGAGAAACAGGCTGCCGTGTGGGCTGAGACAACTCCCTTCCCAAAGGGTGAAGGCAAGTGACAAGGTGACCTTGAGGGGCAGGGCTAATGTGGGGGCAGAGGCACAAGGGGGACTAGATCCTGCTGTTCATGGATGGGGGTGGTCGTTTTGTTTAGATCCTGAGGATAGAGGTGACCCTGGAGTCCTGGAAGCCTTGGGGGTCCCCAGGCAGCACCTAACATGAGTCATCTCTCTAATGACATCACTCCACTCACCGGATAAAAGGTCTCATCTTCCTGGTGAGAACATAAACAAGTGGACAACGGATGCTTCAGCCATCGCCAGGTCCCTGAGAGGCAGCACCTCCTCCAGCCCCCGCAGATCTGAGAGCCACCAAAGCTCTCCCGGGCCGGCCTCTGTGGCCCCCCAAAGAGGCGAACAAGCCCCTGGCCTCAGGGAGTGGGTGGGGGCGAGCAGATCTCTGCGGGATGCAGATTGGGAGGGAGTGTGCGTGGTCTGCATTGAAAGCCCGTGAGGATTTGAGGCTGAGATGGCGTCTGGGCACACGTGCTTTCCCGTGCTTGGGGTTAGTGTGAGCGGCTGGGTGTGTATTGTGAGGCTGTTCAAGGTGGGGTCGGTGGGATTGTGATATGTGTGTATTGGAGGGTAAACAGGTGTAGGTGGTGGATATACCTGGGTGCTTGAGGGTACACGTTTGCGTGTGTAGTTATGTGTGTGCACGTGGGAGTGTCTACTAGAGCATCAGTTGGGAGGGCGGTAGGTGCATGGTTGTTCCTGACAAATGTGTGTGAGCATGTGGGGTGTCACTGGAGGAACAGGCATGTGCACATCTGTGTGTGTGTCCAGGTCAGTGCACCGGTGACTGTGCATAACCCACTGTGAGACCTTGGGCAGTGACCTCACCCCTCTGCGCCTCGTTACTACGGGTAAACTGGGGTCATTGGTCTCCACCTCATAGGCTGTTGCAAGGATTTGATGAGACGGTGCATTAAGAGACTCTAGAAGAGTGCCTGGCACATGGTAAGTGTTCTATCGACACTTGCTGTTGTTATTACTCAAGTGTGTCTCTGGGTGTGGGTGTGCGCGTGTTATGTGTGCTCACTGCACCCTAGTGAAGGGGTGGGAGTGCCCAGGTCTCAGGGGGTGATTCCTGGCACAGGAAAATCAGAGGCAGATGGATGGGAGCCCAGACGCCTGCAATGAGGCGTGAAGCCACAGCCTGAGACTAGACCCGGGCCCAGCTCCTCTCCCAAAGGCATGGAGCCCCTTCCCCTGGCCCCTGGGTGCACCCAGGGCCTGCGCCTGACCGGGTCGAGGGGCCCATTCTGCCCTCCTGTCCCCGCTGCCTACCCGGGAAGGCAACAGGAGGTGGGGGCTGGGGACAGACAAGCCGAGGGACTGAGCCCCCGCCCCCCTGCAACCTGACAGCTGCGGCCCAATTAAAATCAACAGTTCACAGGTGTTCCTGGTAATGACTCACACACAGAAAGCTTCACTCCCTTTAGGGCTCTTTTTAAAAAATTTAGAGCTCTTTAAATTTTATTCACCCACAACATCAAACCCAGGGAGGAAGTAATAAAAGAAGATGGGGGAGGGGCCCTGCGCACATGTGTGTGCACAGACGCTTGCCCTCTCATAGACAGACACATGCTCTATCACACACATGCACACCCCTTTGCCACACCAACACACACTCTCACATACGTGGGCCGAAACATCCACATGCCCCCACAGGCTCAAACACACAAACACATGCCGTCCACTCTCCCATAGCCCCCAGGGACCCGCACCTCGCACTCACACGCGCCCCGACTGTATCGGTTCTCCTGCTGCAGAACCAATGACATCTCGGAGCCTGTCCAAGTCCCACTTGGTGGAAGAAGAGACTTGCAGTCCTTGGCCTCTGGGGCTGGTGACTATGGCGATGAGAGCGAGCTAGGTCAACTGAGACGGAACCTTCTCTGCAGAGAGCCAGATAGCAAATACCTTAGGCTGAACGGGCAAAACGATCCGTAAATGAATGGGCCAGGTTGTGTTCAAACAAAACTATTTGTTCAAGACAGGTGCAGTTTGCCCACCATTGATATGGAAGACAGCCCAGCCTCTGGGAAATTCCTTGAGCCTCTTGGCAAAGGTAGCTGTGAAGACATCAGGCCCAGCTTCCCTTTGCCAGATTAACAAAATCGTACCGAGTGCTTTCTCCTTGTCATGAGAATGAATCTCAGGTCCCCTCCGCTCTTCAGCCACCCCAGGAAGGGATTCAGGTGGATTCCAAATGCAGGATGTCGGCCTTCTCCAGGGCTCATTCCCCTCACCCTCTGTGTAATGGCTCCCAGATAATGAGTGGGCTCCAAGTCAACCAGACCACACTGGGATTCACCTGCCTCCTTCCTGTCACTCATTCCCCATTGTTTTCTTCTGTCCTTCCCCTTTCTGCCTGCTTTGTTTCCCTGAATGCCGGTCTTCCTCACTCCTCTCCTGGACATCAGCAGTGGCCTCCATGGGTCTCCCTGCCTCTGCCTTCCTTCCTTGTACTCAGGTCAGTTTTCCTAACTCTGGTCATGCTATGCCTCCAACACCTTCCATGGCTCCCCATGCCTATTTATAAAGTCTATTCATCCCTTAGTTTAGTGTAGCAGACACTTACTATTTGGCTGTCCAGCCTCTTCCCATTTCTGGGACTCTTGTCCTCTTTCTGGACACTTTCCTTAATCTCCCACTCCTAATTTAATCCTGGAACTCTGGCCTTGGACCTGAAGTAGGAGATCAGGCTCTTTGGGTGGCTAAACCTTAGGGCATGTGAACTTCAGAGGCCTGTTAACCATGCCCTGCACGTGGACCCAGGAGAAGAAAAGGCCACGTAGCAGAGACGGAGGGGAGGGAACGGGAAGCACAGAGGGAAGTGGGGCATGAGACAAGGAGCATTTGCTGGGCTGCCTGCTGCAGGCTGCAGGCGCTGGTCTGTCCGCACCCAACTCTCTTGTTCAGGGTCCTCCAACTCGCCCTCACTTGAGTCTCCCAGAGGTATCTTCTGTTACTTGCTAGTAACTTGCCAGGTGTGAGATCCCAAATATTTAACAATGGGACTGTGTGTCCCTGACAGTCAGCAGCATTGGCCCTGGATCGAGGGTCTCAAAGGTCCCCTGGAAGTCAGGATATTAACCCTTTGGTTGCTTGAGAACAGAGAGATCTGGCAATTTCAGGGGAGAGCCAGGGTGGTGTGGCATCGAGCGTGGCAGTGGTGGGCTACCCAGGGAAACGTTAGTCACCCTTGCTCCTCTCTCGCCTCCGGGCCTTCGCGCATGTAATCCATCCGCCTGCATCCATCTCCCAGCATCCCTCCTCTTTATTCTGGCTAATGCTTAGCTTGCTCCAGAAAGTAGTTCCTGACTCCCTCCCACCCCCATTGCCGAAGCCTGGCCCCAATGCACTCCCATAGTCATGACATTCATCCGTGTCATCACCTGTTTCATTGTCTGTACTCCTCACAAAATCGATGTGGGCCACTCTGCCTCTGCCCGACCCCACTTGGTACCCACAGGACCTAACAGAGTGCCTAGAACCTGGCTATTCCAAGTGTGGTCTGTGGACCGGCCGCAGCAGCATCTCCAGGCACTTGCTGAAGTGCAGCTCTTAACAACACGGCCCCATCCCGACCTGCTCGACCGTATTCTGCATTTTAACAAATCCCAGGGAACGTGTATGCACATAAACGTCTGGGAAGCACTGATCTGGGTCACTGGCTCTCAAACATTGGAATCACCGGGGGAATTTTTTTTTTAATATATTGATGCCTGGATCCCATTGCCCCAGAGATTCTGAAGTACTGGACTGGGGGTGAGGCCTGCACGACTGGATGGTTGAAAGCTCCCCACATGATCCGAATGTACAGCTGAGCTGAAGAACCCCTGGGCTAGCGCTCAGCAAATACCCCTGGAAACAATAAACCCACATTTATTGAGAAATTCATATCATCTTCACCATGACCTGGTGAGGTCTGAACCGATATGACCCCCATCTCACAGATGAGGCAGGTAACGCTCAGGCGGAGGAAGAATTGCCCGAAGTAGTGGCCGAGGCCAAAGCCCACGATCGATGGTTGCCCGGCTCCAAGCTGCCTCCCAGAACAAGGACAAGGACAAGGACGGTCCCCAGGAATGAAACTGGGCTCTGTCCTGGCTCTTCCTCCTGCACAGGCGGCAGGCCCCACGGGCACCTGGGCAAACAAGCCCCTGGAGGCACCAGGAGGCAAAATCACACATAAATAAAACTCGACCCCCAGTGTCCGCTGCGAAGATCAGGCATATATTTATACAAAGTCGCCAGCGCCACGGTCCCTCGCTTCGTGTTTCATTTACTCCGACACAAATAAGCTCCGGCACGAGGAATCTGGATCAAAGCGGGAGCTGCAGGTTTCGGAGCATCTGTGCTATAGGAAGGTGCGGGGATGCACTGAGATTAATTTTAGCCGAATTGTGTTATAAACCAAGATCTGGGGAACGCGTGGCGGGGCTGAGTTTTTGAAAACCTTGGGATTCCTAAATGTATAAAATGTTTGGAACATTTTACATCTAGTCATTAAGCCAGTCACCCCCCTTTGTCCTCCGCTTTCAGCGAGAACCTCACAGCTTCCAGCTGACACCCCCTTCCCAAGTATGAAATAGGGGCCCTACACACACACACACGACACACACACACACACACACACACACACACACACACACACACCACACACACACATCTGCGCAGGCGCACGCCAGCTGGGCCAGAACCTTCCTTGGAGGCAGGAGCAGCACAGAGGAAAGCCTCCCTTCACCACTGTGCTGCAAAGAACGCTTCTTAGGGACGGAGGCCTTTTTTTTTCTTTTGAATTTTTAAAGCCAGTCTTACACCTCAGGTTCCAAGCAGCCCCCTAGGATGGAGGGAGGGAGGCGGGGAGGCAGGGAGGGAAGAAGGAAGGCCCTGGGATGTTCATGCCTCGTCATGTAGTCCCCACGACAACCTGGCCAGGTAAGCATCTGTGTGCCCTTTTCACAGGGGCTAAGACTGAGGCTGAGAGAAGGGACATGCCCCAATCCAGGAGCTGGCAGGAAGCAACGCTGGGGTTTCAACAGAAGGGGAAATTGCTTAAATGGCAGCCAGATGGCAGACAGGGAGTCGTGACACCCACTTGAGTTGCTACTTTTAGAATACCTGGAATCTTCCTTTTTTTCTGTTAAACAATCCCCTTTGAATCATCGCAGTATGTGCACATAGTAACAAATCAATTGGTACAGAGGAGGCTGTGACGAAAAGCAAGACTTCAGCCTTCCCCACCCCATGCGGGCCATCCCATCCCACCTGGGGAAAGCGACTTTTTAAAATATAGTTCGCCTTTCTAGCTCTCTGGTGGGCCTCGCCATATCGCTAGCTAATTTGCTTTTCTTTCTATTTCGTGGCTTATTATCTTTGTGCTCTATCAGACACTCAAAACAGTGCCACGCTTTAGTTTGCTTTGTATTTGGACTATGACTTTCTTACACATTTTTACTTTTCCTGGTGTTTCCAATTGCCTTTCTTTCCTTTCTTACACTTTATTATAGCTTCAGTTTTGTACAGATTTTCTATTACTCCGTAGTCTGTCAAACTCCCCATTTCCTCAGCAACTTCCTTCTCTGCCCCATTTATTCTCCACCCGCCTTCTGGACAGGTTGCTTTCTACGCCTGCAAATTCACTGTCAGCCTGCTGTCTTGAGTTAGACCCACTGGCCCTTGGTCCCATGTCTTCCTCTTCCTGGGTTTATTTCCTCACCATTGCTAGACTACATCTTCAAATAACCTCCTAAAAAGGGGTGCATGGAAAGTAAATTGTATGAATTGGGGCACCCCTGAAAATAGCCTCTCCCTCACATTTGACTGATAATAAGGGTGGGTATAGATCCAGGTTGAAAGTCACTTTCCTTCAGGATGTTAAAAGTCTCTCCCCTTTGTCTCTTAGAACCCTGTGTTGCTGGTGGGATGGCTAGTTTGCTTTTATTCTTTGGCTGGTGGACAGATTTTTCTCTCTAAATATTTTTAGGATTTCTTCTTCACCCTGACATTTTACAAAGATGTGCCTACCCGCAGGTGTGTTCTCATCAAGGTGCTGGGTGCCTGGACCGTTCTTCACCTCTGGGGAATGCTGCTGTCTCTGTCTGTTTCCACCTCTTCAGATTCTGTTCATTCTTTCTAGGGATCAAGATGGTCCGTATAGAACTCATCTTTTTTACATTTTATATGTTTTCTAACTGATTTTTTGCTCCATATTCTGGAAGATATTTTCAAACTTCTGTTCCAGGCTCTTTGGGAAATTGTTTTTTTATAATCATGATTTTAATCTTTCAGAGTTTTTTTCTTCTTTTCTGATTGTATTTTTTTACATGACAACCTCTCCTGGTTTTCTGGCTACAATATTTTCGACCTTGGACATATTAATTAGGGGATCTTTAAAAGTTCTGCTCTCAGAATTAGTTCTATTTCCTCCCAGGTCAATTTTTCTGTTTAGGTTGATTTTTTAAAATTTTTTACATATTTTTATTGATTTCAGAGAGGAAGGGAGAGGGGGAGAGAGATAGAAACATCAATGATGAGAAAGAATCATTGATTGCCCTTCTGCATGCCCCATACTGGGGATTGAGCCCACAACCCCGGCATGTGCCCTTGAACGGAATCAAACCCAGGACCCTTCAGTCTGCAGGTCGACGCTCTATCCACTGAGCCAAACCAGCTAGGGCGATTTTTCTCTTTTTTGGTGCTGGTTCTTCAGATGCCTGCTGCTCCTCGGGCGTCTGTTCATATTTATAAAAGGACTGGGCGGCTCACGTGTGTTTCCTCTGCTGTTTTGGAAGAAGGACTTTTTCTACTCGTCCTCTCAGCCACTGAGGGTTTTGTCCGTGTGGCCTGCGGGGTGTGGGGTGGGGTGTGTGGCTGCTGGGCTTTGATCTAAGACAAGGGTGCCAAGAGCCAGCTGTACAGATGACGCCCTCCCCAAATGTCTGAATGAGCCGACCTTCACTCTAGGTCCCCAAAATGCTTACTAGAAGCCTTCACTTTCCCAGACCACGTGCTCGTTCTCTTTAGAGAGAGCCTTTGGGCCTGGCGTACGTGCTGCAGCTGCTTTTACACAGGGAAGGGACAGGGCTGGAGACACAAACAACTGTGATCCCAGGTACAGACCTGTAGGTAACACGCTGCCTTCAGTCCCCTCTTCCGTTCTGCCTTCCGCCGAAGCTCTGACCCTCCTGGAGTGTATTCTAGGCAGGGCCCATTCCACCATCAGCCCACTCCCATCTGTTGTCTACCTTTCACACATTTGCTGAAATCTCTCGTTTCAGGAGAAAGATGGTGAAACTCCCCCCGCCTCCCACGTTTGCTATTGTGGATGTATTCCTTGTTTCACTCCTTTTATTTTGGTGATGTGTCGGGATGGAAGACAGCAGACGAAGGCATGAGCCAGGGGCCCATCTCAAACCGGAACTGTGGAATGCCTGGGTTCCACGAGGGGTGACTGGTGGGTACCACATCTTACAGATTCTAAATAGCAATGACTTTGCATTGAATAAAGTGGTTTTGTATAATAAGGTAATTTAATGTTGTACAGTTTACATTAAGTAAATGACAGTCTACTGCATGGTAATGCCTTTGTACATCTGAGGATTTAAAGTAGATCCTAATGGTGAGGGTGATTAGGAACTACATTTACCAGATGGCTTACTTGTCCTCACAATGACCCACTGAGACAAAATCATTGCCCACCCTTTACAGATGGAGGAACTAAAGCTCAGAGAGGTTGAGTTACCCGCTTAAGGTCACACAGTCAGGCAGTAGCGTCTCCAGGACTGAGCAGGATGTGTGTGTGTGTGTGTGTGTGTGTGTGTGTGTGGTGCATGTGTGTGTGCTGTCATTGTGGCATGTGTTGACATGTGTTTATGTGACACGTTTTGGGGGGAGGATGCGTAATATGTGGCATGCGTTGGTATGTGTTTGTGTGTATGTGAGGGGTGTGGTGTATG
The DNA here is from genome assembly GCF_000147115.1 of Myotis lucifugus. Classification (NCBI taxonomy): domain Eukaryota; kingdom Metazoa; phylum Chordata; class Mammalia; order Chiroptera; family Vespertilionidae; genus Myotis; species Myotis lucifugus. The sequence continues at coordinate 1,671,476 of NW_005871221.1, forward strand.
TGGATCTCTGTTTGTGTGGGGTTACGGGGTGTGGTGTATGCTGTGCGTGTGCGTAAGGGGGAGGGGAGGGAGCCGTGTGCTGTGTGGTGCAGCGTGTGTTCCAGGAGAGGAGATCCAGTGCCTGGTCTCGGGCGTGTTTTCCTCCTCGAGCATCCCAGCATCTTGCTGACACTGATCTGGGTCTGGGAACGTCTTTCCTGAATAAACATGATGTCATTTCCATTCCATTCAGCCTGCGCCAGGACAGCTGCTGTCAGCATCACTGAGGGAAATGCCACCTCGGCCCTGACAGCTGCCACTTGGCACACTTTGTAGAGAGCTTCTCCGGGAAGAAAAAAACCAGCCAGTCATGCAGATGCTATTTAAAGTATGTTGCATCTTGATGAGAAAAGTAGAGGAAGCCAAAGTGTGCTGGAGGGATGGCCTGGGACCCTGGGTTGTGTGTGTGGGGTGGGGGGGGGGGGCGGCTTGTGTGTCCATCCCACAGGCTTCATGGATCTTGAGCTAAATCTAGCCCTCCCTCCCATTTTACAGATGAGGAAAATGAGGCCTAGAAAGGGGAAAGGTCTTGCCCAAGATCAGAGAGCAAGTCAGAGTCACAGACCATAAGAACTGGAAGTCATAGTCAACATTTTCAAATCTAACTGTTACAATGGGGAAAATTTGGCCCAAGAAGGAAAAGCAATTTACCCCAAATGCATGCAGGAAATTAGTGGCAGAGCCGGGACTAGAACCCAGGTCTCAGCTGTGGGTATTTGACCTTGAACACACTGACAGTCTGTCTTGCATCCAGGAGGAGCAGGACAAACATTTGTTAGATGACCAGCATTGCTTTGGATGACTTGGAAATGAACTGAATTCTTGTTTTCTCATCCCTGGTCTTCACAGCCAGGGTCCCAGTGCCTACCCCATCCAGCTGTTCTGGGGCTTCCAACATCCTGGAATTGGTTTCTATTCCAGTAGGAAGCAGATCAGATGCCTCTGGTAAGAGCTGGGAACTTCTCACTCTTTGAAGATTGTGCCTTGAGTGTTCAGCAAACTCAGGCTTGAGTCTGACCCATACTATCTGGCTGACTTCTCCCCATCAAACTTCTTACAGTGACATTCAAGGTTTTTCGCCACCTGGTTTCTTTCTATACCTTTCCATGGTCATCCTCATCCCTTCCCATTAACCGGTGGTCCTCTAATTTCTCATTCTCCCTGTGTAAACTATGTTCTTTCAAAACTCCACACGCTTCTGCATATGATTTTGCCTAGGAGGACCTTTCTTTGCCTGACAAACTCCTACTCATCCTTCAAGACCCTACTCACTTCCCCTGTAGAACATGCAGAGTAGCTGATCTTGGGCTCAGTCTCTTGGACATCCCTGGGTCATAAACTTTATCATAATGACTGACAATCAATGGTCTGACTCCTCTATCAGATCAAGAGCTTGTCAAGGGCAAGCACAGAGCAATGCCTATAACCCCAGCATCCAACCCAGAGCCTGAAAGAGAAAAGGTTCTGAAGAAATGTTTATTGAATGAATGCCTTGCACAGTGACTTGCTGATCAGCCATGGCAGAAACCCTGGCTGGAAAGTCCAGCTTGTCCCTGGAGAAGCAAAAGGAAGGGATGGTACCAGCATGGCGTGATTAGAGGCCAAATTCAGAGGCCAACCTCTAGCAATTCATAAAATTCAGCCAAGTGTCTCTTTCAAACCTTACTCCACCTTTTCTGGGCCACTCCTCCCACTGTCTGACAATTCCCCTTTCACACCCAGTCCTGCTACCTCACTGATATATGAGACCTAAAGCACCCAGCAAGCTTGCTCTCTCGATGGCCCAAGACTCTTAAATAACTATTTTCTCCTTTAACCTTCAGAAAAATGTTTTTACTCTTGTTGGAACTGCTTGTCTTGGATGTTGGAAAAGCAACTGATTCATAATAATATGTGCAGGGCTAGGATCCCATCCAGCTTTCTCAGAGATGTCTGCAAAAGAGAAGGAAGGAGGGAAAGATAGGAAGGAGAGAGGGAGAGAGGGAGGGGAGGAGTTGAGAATATTAGTAATAATCAGATTTAACAAGAAAGCAGACTTGGAAATGAATTCAGACAAGAAGCACTTTCCTAATGTTTACAAAAGCTCTGAATGGCCAGGAATTTACATGATGGATTCCCTGTGGTTCCTTTGCTCTTTCTATCACTCACACTAATGGCTTTAGAATCTTTAGAATATCGCTGTCATTGGCATCCTTCTGATAAAAACCAGCCTCGTTGGTATGTAAAGTTTAGATAATCTTTGGAATCTTTAAAGTGCTTACTTTTAAGA
>NW_005871221.1:1673952-1690590 GCF_000147115.1 Myotis lucifugus
CCCATGCGCAGAAGTTGGTATTTTGTGGAAGAGCCGGTATTTTGTGGAAGAGCCACACTGAAGGGGCCAAAGAGCCACATGTGCCTCACAAGCCTCGGTTTGCCGAGCCACAGTTTGCCAACCACTGGGCCCTAGCCAATACCCTTGAACAAGATAGCAATAGAAATCTCTCCTCCTGACTCTGTGGATGTGGTTGGTCGTGGTGATAAAAGGACAGAATTGGGAAAAGATTAAAGAATATATTATAATATTAAGGCTTATAAAATATTTGTCAAAGAAATGTTTATTGAATGAATGATCTTTCAGAATCATAGCAGGACTCAGACATTGACCAACTCAATGACAAACTATGTGAACAATGAATTCTCTATATCATCTGTGGGTCAAAGAGCCATAGAACTATAGACGTCTCCCTAGGTCTCCCTGGGTCTCCCAGATGTGGGGGAGTGGATGAAGGGGAGGACGGGTCCTGTTGTTTCTACCTAATGGAATAAATGAAGGGGTTGTTAACCTGCTTGAGGAAGGGGTCATCGGGAGCATAACTGAAAAAGAAAAGGAAGCAGCTGAGGTTGGTCATGTCCAGGACTGCACCAGACATTTAAATGTCTGATCACAGTTAAGTCATTATAGCACTTCACTAAATAGAATCAGCAATTTCAGGGTGTGATGTGCAGACCCCAGACATTCCCAAGGCTCTTTTAGAGGTGTTGCAAGTCAGATATGTCTTATAGTATTACTTAAAAGGTATCTGCTTTTCTCTTTTTCATGGTTTGACATTTGCACTGATGTGGTTTGAATGAATGAAGGCAATGCCACCCAACGGTACGAGGAATCACTGTGCTCTTCCCCACCACACACTGCAGTTTCTTAAAATTCCCCTGTCAAATCAGTGAAAATGAAAAAGATAATTAAGTCTCAACTTGGGAGCACACACCTTTTTAATATGCTGTGTGAAAAAAATGGGAAGAGCACAGAAAGCCCCTCTGCTGCACATTTCAATATAATGGTTGTCTCCTGGACAATCATTGGACAAGATAGCAATGGTTGTTTGAGTTGCCAGCTCAACTACCCACTTTTTCACAGAATACCATTTCTACTTGGAAGTTCTTTCAAGTCGTGGGTAAATTTTGGTTAATCAGACTTGGGGTATTTGGCAGAAATTTCTTCAGAAATGAAAGGAGTGAGCCTGTCACTTCAAGGAAAACTATTGGTGTTGGTTGCCAATGATAAAATTTGAGCTTTCAAGTGAAAACTGAGTTTGATAGCTTCTCCACACTTAGACTAATGAGATGTTGTCAGGTGTGATTTTTTTGGCCCTGGAACATTGACCAAGTCATCTAGATTTCCTGCAAGATGAGACGGTAATACCTGCCTCATGATCAATGCAGGTCAGGGTGGGAAAGGGTTTTGATGCCGGAAATTCCTGAAGAAGAATAGCGATTGTTATTATTATGCAGCAGCTAAGCTCAAACCAGAAATTAGAGTCTAGTTGTTTGTGAAACTACTAAACTAGTCATCCTTCCCAGGGGTTGAAATCATGGAATTTTCATTTTGTGGTGGTGGCCTCTCTAGTGAGTGAAAGCTCTCCCCACCTTTTTCCTGCCCCTCCCACCCGTGTCCCACCCAACATGGGCTGACACCAACAGTATCGGCACCCGCTCCTCAGCAAAAAGACCCCGGAGGCTGGAGCTGTTGAATATAATGGGACTCTCTGCCCCAAACTGCGTCCTCCCACTAGACATCTGTACAGGATCCCCCAGGGGGAGCCCCAGGGACACCGTGGCCCACCTGCCTCCCTCCCTCGTTCCATTCAGGCCGAGGAGTATAGCTCTGGACAGGAGTCAGCTCTCCCTGCACCTGCCTGGGTCCAGCCTGGGCTGCAGGACCCTCCATGGGGCACTCACAAGGGACCTGGAAACGGGTTGTTAAAGGCAGAGTCCTTTCCTGGTTTTCGGAAGGATGCCTGGCCCTGGGCAGTGACACTGCCAGCACCTATGTGTGCAGCACATGGTTCTGTTGTAAAGACACAGGCTCTGGAGCCAGAAACCACATCAAACTCTGGCCTTGGGCTCTGAGGAGACAGAGAAGGAGCCCCTTCCTTCAAGAAGCCCCCAAAGGGCAGGGAGTCAGTCACTGACCCTCACAAGGGCTATGACGGGATGTGGAGGGGCTGGGGGTGCAGGGCAGCTGCCAGAGCTATGATTCACTGAGGGTCCCCTTGTGCTGGGAGAGAGACCTAAATTGTTTCTGATCCTCCAATAGCCTTGTGACCTGGGCCCGGGAGAAGTTATCTTTGCTGACCTGCATTCAGCCGATGTACTGGACTAATGGCTGCCCTCCAGTCCCTGGTAAAAATGTACAGATGCTGGCCACCAACGCTGATGGCTCAAGCTTCTAGAACATTCTCCACCTTGCCCAAGCTCTGCTCCCACTGGCTGAGCTGTGAGCTACCAGCATCAGGAGAGTTTGTTCCCAAAAAGGTTTGGCTAACTTGTAAGTATTTATTGTTGTAATTATAGAATTTAGCTAAATAAGACAAAAATAATAAAATCTGACTGCAAAGGAAAAAAAAAGAAAGTAATGCTTTGAGAAAAACTCAGTCTAATGCTTTGGAAATATGCAATAAAAATGAATTGCTAAAAATAAATCTGTTGATTTGGTTTTGGGAGAGATCCGGGGTGGGAGGGGATAGTAACAACGTAGAATTCCAAGTTCAAATGGCTTCACAAGTGTCCTTGCATTCCATTCAAAAAGAAAAAACAGAACTGGAAATCTTTAGCAACGTTCTGTGGGCGCCAGCAAACAAAGCCGAGTTCCAGCCAGAGCCCAGGAACTCGAAGCAGCAGCGTTGGCCCACACCGACTGTTTTACGTTAGAACAAAATGTCTAAGGTATTTATGAGTCTTTTTTTTTAATCCAAATTTTCTGTGCAATGTATTTATTTGTTTGTTTTGTTGTTGTTTGTTGTTGTTGTTAATCCTCACCAGAGGATATTTTTCCATTGACTCTTTCTTTTAGAGCGGGTAGAAGGGAGGGGGAGAGACTGAGAGAGAGAAACATCGACATGAGAAAGACACATGGATTGGTTGCCTCCTGCATGGGCGCCCGGCCAGGGCCGAGGGTCGAGCCTGCAACGGAGGTATGTGCCCTTGACTGGAATTGAACCTGGGACCCTTCAGTCCCCGGGCTGATGCTCCATCCACCGAGCCAAACTGGCTAGGGCTATGAGTCCTTTTTTAATGGTTGCCTTTCTTACCCAAACTCTTGGTTACCTGATCAACTACTTGGACCAAATGGCTTAGTTGAGAGGTTTCTACTGAATTATTATGCCCACTTTACAGATGAGGAGAGACAGGCTGGGAGAGAAGAGGTGCCTTGTTCACGGTTACACAGTGAGAAGTCCTGGGCTTGGAAACCAGGCACGAGCGTCCCCTGAGCCAGGATCCTTCCACCCCCACCGTCTCTGGTGGGTGGGTGTACAGAGCGTGAGCTGGAGACTGAGTGTGCGGGTGTGGACGTGAGAATGAGTGTGTGGGGGAGGAGGAGAGTGTGTGGTGATGGAGAGAGTCTGTCCGTGTTGGCATGAGAGTATGAGTCAGAGCTGTGTGTGTGTGTGTGTGTGTGAATCTGTGTGTCTGTGTACGTGCGTGCATGCACATGTTTCTGACATGGGCTCAGCGCCAGCCTGGCCAACCTCCTGAAGTTTCCTCTAATAACTGTGCTCAGAAGCCAGTCCCAGTCTCACCAGCGTGGACTCCATGGGGACATCTGCTCCACATAGAAACAGGTCTAAATAACCCTGTGGGAGGAGCCACAGATCTGGGCTCCGCGGAGGAGGCTTGTATATCAACAATCAGGACACAGCCCAGAAATGGCCCCACTTCATCTGCTCTCCTGGTCCAAGAGGGCAGAAGGTGGTCAGCCCTGCAGAATCCTACACCCTAAGGAGGGGCCCAGCCACACTGGCAATCTCAAGACTTGCCCCCTGCTCAGCCCTGAAGAGGCCACTCAATGGGCCCACCAGAGACCTCCACCCTTCCAGGTGGCGGCCTCATCCCTTCCCAGGGGACAGTGGGCTTGGGTTCCGTATGGGATGCCTGAAGCTCAAACAAACCCCAACATGGTGCCCCTACACTCTGCTGTTTTTCCTCAGAGCATGCGTATCCCGGGGAAGTTGGGATGGAGCGGGGGAAAGCCAGGCAGCGGGTGACAAACACCTCTGCTTACTCGGAGGCCTGGGCAACTTGGGCACTTGTCCCCTTCCAGGCTCAGTCTCCTCACCTGTCAAACGGGCGTGGTGGCAGCCACCTTATGAAGGGCAGGAAGGACTGACACTGGGGACAACCTAAGTCCAAACTCCCCACAGCCATATGAGCTTGGGCAGGCGACTTACAGCCCTGAGCTCTAGTTTCTCTCATCTAGAAAATGGGGGTAACAGTCCCTGTCTGATGGGTCGTTGTGAGGGTAAAGTGAATTCATGCTTAAAAATAAGGGCGCATGATACATGGAGCTATGTCTGTTTGCTACCATCAGTATCATCATCATCACTACTTTCAACCTTGCAGAGTTTGGGTGTGTATCCTGCACAGTGCGCTTGGGAGCCCAGGGCATCTAGGCTGCCCCTCCCAGCCTGGGGGGAAGGAGGGAGAAGACACCAAGGATGGACTTGAAATCCAGTCCCCTCCCCGCCCCCCCACCAGTTACTGTGCCAACCTCTTCTGCACTTTCTGGGACACAAACGTCCCTCCCCATATGCTCAGTATCGCGCCCGGTGAGCGCATTTCCTGCCTCCTACTCCATTAGTCTAATAGCAGACCTCAGAGGGATCTTGTTCCCCTTTTCCAGATGAGGTAACAGAAAGGTTCCAGGATGTTTTACTGTCACCCAGGGGTTGGGATTCCAGAACTGTCACCCAGGGGTTGGGATTCCAGAACATTCTAGTCAGAAAGACCTTGAGGGCTCATCCACATCAAGGTTGGTTTCCTCCTCCATGTAGCCAGGGCTGACTGGGCCCCGAGGTCTGCTTCACAAGGAATGAAGCTTGAGGCTCTATGGGGCTCAGACAGAAAACGTGCTGATTGATTAGTGATGTCTTGCCTGGACACAGGAGTGTGCCGTGGCGCCGTGTGCCGTCGGTCAGCCTGTTCTCATTCATGCCCCTCACTTGGTGTATGGCTTAGAGGTGGGAGCCTCTTGCCCATGGTCTCAAAGGAGACAGTGAGCAGTGGGGACAGGCGCTGCCCAGCCCAAGCTTTGTCCCTGCCCAGCCCTGGGTCATGCTGCTTTCTTGGGGAGACATTTACTCCTGCCATCTGTGGCCCTGGCTTCTAGGAATCAAATCATTCAGAGTGGACTGAGCCTGAGGGAGACAGTCCCTGCCCCCGCCTCTGCCAGGTCCAGATGAGCCTCACACCCCCGTGGCCTCCCACTCTGGAGGTGTTTGTTACCCAGAAAATTCAGAGCTACCCTAGGGAGAGGCAGGAAGAATGCAGGTCTCTGATACTCCATCAAGCTGTACTTGTCCCCCAAGGCCACCGGGTGTAGGCCCAACAAGGCTGCTCCCAGCATGCCAGGGGGCACCATGGGAGTTTGTACAGCAGAAGATGTTGGCAAGGTGGCCAGAGCAAGGAGGAGCATGGGAAACACACACCCATTAAGCAAGATTTGAAATTTACATATGTACACAGATACTTATATGGTCACAGATACACATTCAGTGACAACAGAGAATCCAGGGGCTAAAACAGCACAAATACCCACACATCCCTACCACCCCAAGTTGACAAATGTAGACGATTTGTCATTTGTGCTTTAGACATTTTTAAGAAAAGAAACAGATGTTGAAGGTTTTTAAACTAAAGTCCTTTTTATACTGCTGCCAGTTCCATGTCCTTTCCTTGCACAGAAGCAGCTACCATCAGGAATTTGGTAGGTATCTTCCTGGTCCATTTTTTACATTCATAAGCAATACACAATATTGTTGAGTGTGTTTTAAAATTTTACATAAACGGTGTCATATTATACTTATCATTTTCAACCTACTTTATATAGTAGTTTCAGAGGTTTGCCTCAAAACAACTAGAATTTATTCTCTCACCATTTTGGAAACTAGAAGTCTGAACTCAAGGTGTTGGTAGGGCCATTCCCCCTCTGAGATTCTGGGTAGAATTCCCCTGGCCTCTTCTGACGTCCAGTGTGTAAACTAATATTATATTTAGACTATAATAAAGAATAAAAAAAAGCATTTATTTGAGCAAAAGGAGCTGCTGCCCAGGGGACGCAGATTCAGGTAGCAACCTAAATTGTGCTCCACTGAGACAAAAGGGAGGCTGCCTTTCATAGAGAAAGTTTCCAATTTTATGTAAATGAGGTTTATAAATTGTACTGTTCTGATTGGTCCAAATTGTGCAGCTATGATGGTTAATATAGATGCAAATGAGGATACAATTTGTGTAGTCTGATTGGACGGGGCAGGTCTCAGTCCATTGGTTGAAAGATGAAACCAGGGCTTCCCTGCAGTGGTTGACTCAGGCAGGTAAACAAGCAGGGCATAACTGGGGAGGCACAGAGTTCAACGTGCGGGTCTTCCTGGTACACAGAGTATTTGAGGATCCCCTGCCAGCAAATGGCCATTAGACTCTCATCACTCATAAAATTCAGGCCCTTGGTTGACCATGGGGCATTCATCTCAACAGATAAATTTCTTCTCAGGGTTCGTATCCAACAAATCTTTCTTGTTAGGGTCCACAAGTGGTGGCTGTCAATCCTTGGAGGTCCTTGGCTTGCAGTTGCATCATTCCAGTGTCTGCTTTTGTCACCATGTGGCATGTTCCCTCTGTGCCTCAGTCTTTGTGTGTCTGTGTCCAATTTCTCTCTTCTTATAAGGACACCCGTCATATCGAATTAGGGCCCATCTTAATGACTTCACCTTAACTTGATTACATCTACAAAGACCCTATTGCCAAATAAAGCCACATTCATAGGTACCAGGGATGAGGACTGCAACATATCTTTTGAGGGGACACAATTCAACCTATAACACTTACAACCAAAATTATACATTTTTATATTTACCCAATGTGGCTATGTGTAACTCAAGGCCATTTAGTTTACAGGATGTTATACTACTATACAAATAGGTATAACATTGATTTATTTAATTACTCTACTGATAGATATGTGATTTCCAAGTTTAACATCCATGATGTTTCCTTGACTACTGTGCGAGGATTTCTCTAGGGTCTATTCTTAGGAACAGAACTACTGGTCACTTGCTATGCATATTTCTGACTTTTGTAGATATTGCCAAATTACAGTATCTGAGACCTCACATTTTCCAATGTCCTTGCCAACATTAATAGTGTCAAATCTTCTAACTTTTGCCAATCTGATGGGTGTGAAATGTTTAATTTGCATTTATTTGATATGTAGTATGGCTAAGCATCTTTTCTTTTTTTAAAATATATTTTTATTGATATCTGAGAGGAAGGGAGAGAGAAACTTCAATGATGAGAGAGAATCATTGATCGGCTGCCTCCTTCATGCCCCACACTGGGGATCAAGCTCGCAACCCGGGCATGTGCCCTGATGGGGAATTGAACTGTAACCTCCTGGTTCATAGGTCAACGCCCAACCACTGAGCCACGCTGGCCAGACAGCATCTTTTTTTATACTTATTCACCATTCCTGTTTCCTTTTTTGTGAATTCTTCATATCTTCTCCTTATTTTTCCATTGGTTTGTTTGTGTATTTCTCATTGATTTATGGGAGTTCTTTATATGTGTCTGTTATGAATTCTGAAAATGTCTTCCCATTGACTCTTGCTCACATTTTAACTTTGCAAATGCTTTTTATTGCACAAAAGTATTTAATTTGGTTGAGCTTAACCTTAACATTTTTTTTTTAGCTTTTGTAACTTGCTTAAGAACTCCTTCTCTGTCCTGAGCCATAAAGAAATTCTCCCACTTTTCTTCAACAAACTTTTAAGACTGTTTTCACAATTAAGTCATTAATTCACCTCAAGTTTATTTTTGTGTTGGTGTGAGATAGGTCTAATTTTATGTTTTTCCATACATAAAGCTTCTCCAAACTCCAATTCTGAATAGTCTATTCTTTCCCAGATTTGTAATGCCTTTTGATCACACACCAAGATCCTATCTAACTTGAATCTACTTCTGGGCTCTCTTTTCTGTTCCCTTGATTTATTTGTCCATCCCTGTGTTAATCATCAGGATGTATTCACTATCAAAGCTTTGTAATAAATCAGGATATTTGTTAGAGTAAGACTCCTTCCTCGGTCTATTTCAGGATTGTCTTAGCTATTCTGACACTTTCACCTTTCTGTGTGAATTTTAGAATCAGATGAACAAGTTTAATGAGAAATTGGAATTTTAACTGATACTGCATTGTTGTATGAATTAATTGTGGATTTTCTATGTTGATCTTGCATCCAGCGGCTTCCATTTCCTCACGTTCTGGTTCCAGCCAGGAGAATAGGGAGCTTTGGACTTGGTGCGTTCCAGGGCCCCAAGGCAGGGCAAAGTGTTGGCTACGTGTTTAGAGCATGGACTTTGCTGTCTGACAGGCAAACCTGGATTTAAATCCTGGATGTGCCACTTACTAGCTGAGTTAGTCTTATTCTCTCTGAACTAATAATCACACCCATATTTGGGGTCATTTCCAGGAGTTTAGGGAGATAAAATGCATAAAAATGCCTAGCACAGACAAAGTGTTTAATTGATGCTGGTTCTGGTAATATTACTAACTGACTTCTCCTGCATAACGAGGGAGACAATTACCACAGCGAAATAAAATCAATTTCTGCCTCATTTCATCCTGGAGCTACTCGGAGTTGCCAATGTTCAAGCAGCGTGATCACAAATTAATAGCCGCATCCAGTGACTGCCCTAGCGACTGTTGACTTGGAGCTCACATCTAAAACCCATTTGTTTCCTCTGGGCCATTTTTATACACATACACGTGGCCTCCCAATCAGCAAGCAAGTGGCCCATCACTGACCACTGATTTGAGACGCTTTGGAGGACACCAAAGCTCCCCGACCCTGCCCCACGTCCCCACACCTTGAGCCATTCCAAGTAATGGGGTTGACACCAAGTGCTGCAGACTGAGTGTGTCTCCCCAAAGTTCATACGTTGAAGCCTAGACCCCAGTGTGATGATGTTCGGAGGTGGGGCCTTTGGGAGGTGATTAGGTCCTGAGGTGGAGCCCTCATGAATTGGATTAGTGCCCTCATAAAGGAGACCCAGAGAGCTCCCTCACCCCTTCTGCCATGTGAGGACACACCCTCAAGACAGTCATCTATGAATCAGAACTAGGGCCCTACCAGACACTGGATCTGTCGCCAGCACCTCAATCGTGAACATCCAGCCTCTGGAACCGTGAGAAATAACTTTTTGTTGTTTATTAGCTACCCAGTCTATGATATTTTATTATAGCAGCCTGAATGGACAGAGACACCATCCTACTAGTAAATATACCTTCCAAACAATTCATGCAGCTACTTCCTTATCATGTGGAAACAGGCAAGTGGGCAGACATACAATAGTTATCAGTTGAACTGATGTTAGTAGTAGTATCACTGCAACTTCTAATACAGTCTAATTGGCTGTTTACTCAGGGCTTGAGTCCAACATCTAGAAGATGAGCTGGACAGTGAGTGTGGTCGATAAAGGAAGAGAAGGATCTGGGTGTGAGTCAGGGTTTCCTAAACACAGTCAAAGGAGAGCCAGAAAGTACACTCAGACAGGACTCGGAAAGGTCACGTGATGTTTCAAGCTGTGGCTAACGCTTGTGTGTTTTGTTCACAGAAGCCATCCTTGGCCGAAGCCCCACCTCCTGGGACTTATAACCACCCCACCTCATTCCACTCCATCCCAACCGTCCGCCAGGGCTGTGAGAATTGCTGTATAGGCCCTCAGTAAACATTGCTGATCACCCACTGTGCGTCAGGCACTGAGAGAAGCACTTTGTAGACATGATCTCATTTAATTCTCCCAACAAACCACAAAGGGAGTGAATATCCCCCCGGAGGACCTGTAGCTCAGGAAAGGGCAGGGCCAGGATGGGAACCCAGAGCTGTTCTGAGGTCTTTAGTTTAGTTCCGCACCCCCCCCCGAAAAAAAAAATAAGTGACTTCGCTTGTGGACTGGTAAGTGTTACTCAGGGTTGAGCGGGCATCTTCAGCTGGCCCTGTGAGCAGTACCACCACACTGCTGAGTCAGTTAAATACACTGCTACGTATTTCCCCCAGACCGAGGAGTATTTGGTAGGCACTTCTGCTTAGCTTCCGGGTACAGGGGCAAGTCCTGAGCTCTTCTGGGGCTGATCTGACTGCCCAGCATTTTCCTAGGACAGCGGTTCTCAACCTTTGGGTCGCGACCCCTTTGGCGGTCGAACGACCCTTTCACAGGGGTCACCTAAGACCATCCTGCATATCAGATATTTACATTATGATTCATAACAGTAGCAACATTACAGTTATGAAGTAGCAACGAAAATAATTTTATGGTTGGGTCACAACATGAGGAACTGTATTTAAAGGGCCAGAAGGTTGAGAACCACTGCCCTAGGAGAACAACTTCCCAAACTCTAAGCAGCAGCTGCTCGGACTTCATGGAAACAGCTGAGGCTGGCGCACCTCACCCCTCCTCCCTGCCCCTTTCCTGTTCACAGGGAGCATGAGGCACAGCTGGGGCCAGGTTGGGGATGAGAGGAGGCTTCTGGGGCCTCTATCGCAGAGTTCACCTTGGCAGAAGCTTTAGGGCTCAGGGACCTTCCCCCACCCCTTACAACCTACCAGAGTCAGCATTGCCACAGACAGCAGCCTTGGGGATGTGAGGGGGTCCGAGGAAAGGAGCTTAAAGAAGAGGCTGCCAGCAGATGCCCAAAGACCCCAAAGCCTCAGAAGCCTCAGAAGCTGCTGAGTCCACCATTCCCCAGCCCATTGCACAGATGGGAAGAGTGAGGCCCAAATCAGCCTCTTTACAGAATGCCCCTTGGAGACAGCATCTTGGCAGACCTGGACCCTGGAAGGCGGACTGAGTGGGCCCAGGCACCATTCACACCCGCCCTGTCCCACCCCCAACCTGTGCTTAACCTTCCCCTCTGGAATCCAAGCCACACACCCCAAAAGGTGGAAGTGGGGTCCCAGAGAGCTCTGGCTTCACCTCCCATACGACACTCTCTACATACTCCTTTTAAAGTGATAACAAAGCACTATTCTTTCTTTCGAATTTCTTTTGTAACAAAAGTAGTATTTGCTTTGCTAAATATACACCTACCCTCTGATCCAGCAACTTCACTCTTGGGTGTGTACTCAAGACACAGGTGCTTGTGGCCACCAAAAGGCCTGACACGCTTGTTCACAGCAGCCTTGCTCATAATGGCCCCGAACTGGAAACAATCCAAATGCCATCGGCAGGAGGCTGGATAAGGGATTCGTGATGTGTTTCTACAATGGGGTACTGCACAGCAGTAAGAAAGAAAGGAACCACCGGTGTGCGCAACCACATGAATGATATTTTTATTATCTCACCTTTATTGTGCTGAGCCAAGGAGACCAGACACAAAGGAGTATTATGCCAGAAGTTCAAGGACAGGCAAAACTATTCAAGACAGTAGAAGACAGGATAATGGTTACCTATGGGGGCAGATATAGACCGGGAAGGGGCAAAATGGAACTTCCTGGGAAATGTCTACACATTGATCTGGGTATGGTTACATGGGTATACATACACAGTTTTTTAAAAATGACCAAACCATACACCTATATACACACTTTACTGTATGTATGTTATGCCACATTCAAAAAATTTAAAAAAAATAGTGGATATATAACCTAAAAAAAAAACACAAAACAAAAAAGTACATAGTCACCATTAGGAGTTGACAAGTGCAAAGGTTTTTAAAGAAATTTCAGCTCTTCCCGCCCCCAACCTCAACCACTTCTCTCCCTTCATCCCTATGTGCCCAGCTGCAACCTGGAGAACTAATGCAATAATTAAATGCCTGTAGGAAGTTAGTTATTGCATTAGTAACTTTTGTACATGACAAAAGTGGCATTGCTGATCAACAGCGAAAAGATGGATGAGTCAATAAATAGTGTTGGAATAACTCAATAGCCATCTATTGAAACAGCTGAACCCCTACCTCACACCTTACACCAAAGTAAATTCTAGAATAAATAAAACATGAGAGTAATTTCAAAAGAATTCTTAGAGGAAGGAAGGCCTTTTAAAATATAAAAACATTTTAGTGAGTCCATAAATTAAAAGATTGACAAATTTGGCCACATAAAATTATTTTCAATTATCCACGAAAAATACTATAAACAAAGCCAAAAGACACATCATATGCTATTGACAAAGGGCTGATATCCTTGCTATTTTAAGAGTTCCTACTATCAGAAAGAAAAAAAAACAACCTAATTAAAGACAGGCAAAGGATATAAACAAACAGTTCCCAGGAAAGGAAATGTAAATGATTCTTAGTCATATGAAAACACGGTCAACCTCCCTTGCAGCAGGAGAAATGAAATTACAGCTATGAGATATCATTTTATATCTAACAGATTGACAAAGATCAAAAAGTTTGATAACATGCTGTGTTGGCAAGGGTGTGGGAAACAAGCACTCCTATTCATTGCAAGTGGGAGGGCAAATTGGTACAACCTCCCTAAAGAGCGATTTGGCAATATCTAAGTAAATTAAAAATGTACATACCCTTTAACCCAGCAATCCCATTTCTAGGAATTTACCATAGAAACATACTCTCATGTGTGCAAATTAATGTATGGATGCAGCTATTTATTGCAGTTCTGTTTATAATAATAATAAAATTGGAAATAGCCTAATTTCCTGTCAGCAGAGGACTAGTGAAATACATCCGGGAATGCCATTCACTGTTTTATAAGAATAAAGCAGTTTTATAATGCAATGTGGAAAAATTTCTGTAATACATAGCTAAGGGCAAGTGGAGGTAGCAAAGTGCAGAACAGCATGGACAATGCAATCCCATTTGTGTAAAAAATATTTTGTGGACATGTTTTCATAGGAATAGAATGTCTCTGCAAAGATATACAAGAGACAAGCAACAGAGACCTGCCTTTAAGTAAGGAAGCTATATATATAAAAGGCTAAAATGCAAAGTGTCCCCTCAGAAGTTCAACTGGGAGACCGGGAGTTCGATCGCTCACTATGATATGCGCTGACCACCAGGGGGCGGCGCAGAATGAAGGAAGACCCCAGCCGGCAGCCTGCAGCAGGGGAAGGGGAGGTCCTGGCTGGCAGCCGGAAGGCCACGATCGGCCCTGATCGCCAGCCAGGCCTAGGGACCCTACCCATGCACGAATTTCATGCACCAGGCCCCTAGTTACAATATAATTCATGTGCAAGTGTTAATCATTCCAAAAACCCCCAATATATTAAACCCCAAGATGTCATTAAAAAAGTAGAAGTTTTTAGCTCCAGCACTTTCTTGGACAAGTTATTTCAGCCATCTAACCCTAGTTTCCTCAACTGTAGAATGGGAATAATAATATTGACCCGTCAAAGATGTGTGTGTGTGTGGAGAAA
Organism: Myotis lucifugus; assembly: GCF_000147115.1. NCBI lineage: Eukaryota > Metazoa > Chordata > Mammalia > Chiroptera > Vespertilionidae > Myotis > Myotis lucifugus. Next base: position 1,687,545 of record NW_005871221.1, read on the forward strand.
GAAAGCAAAAGTTGCAAAAGTTTTAACAACTGTTGAATCTAGGAGGAGTATCTGGGAGTTCACTGTATCATTGCAACTTTCTGTAATTTTGAATTTTCTTCCAAATAAAAAGTCGTGTGTGTGTGGTTTTTTTAAAAATTGTTGATTCCTGGGAGGCGCCCCAGCCCTATTAAATCAGAACCTCTGGAGGTGAGGCTGGTGAACCGAGCAGCACTGGACCAGCACAAAGCTGGGGTTAGGAGCCAGGCGACCCTGGTAGCTGGGCCACCCCAGCATCTCACCACAGGCAGCTTCTCTCCCTCCATGGGGCGCAGGTAAAGGCCTATGCAGGACGCAGGACAGGGAACTGGGAATCTGGGATGCAGAAGCGGGGACACGGGACAGAGACCGCCTCCCCTTGGATATTTTGGCGGAAAGGAACCCTACACTTTCCTGCCCTGGGATGGAGGAGAGGACAGGAGTCTGGGATGTCAAGCGCCGCCCCCCCACCCACCACCAGGCCCCTCTTTGCAGGGCCTGTGCCGGGGCACGCAGGGAACCCTGGCTCTGGCAGAGCCCCCATCAGATAAGGCTGCCTCGTGGGCGCTGGGGGCCTTGGAGCCGGAGCGGGCGAGGAGTTTACGTAAGCCTGTTGTTGATGGAAAAACAAATGCACCAGCAGGCGTTTCCTGGCCTGCTGGAGCCTCAGGCCCCAGACACTGGCTCACCCCAGAGAGGCTTCGTTCTGACAGCTCCCCAGGGCTCGGGTGGAATTCTGGGGGTCCCCTGTGTTGGAAGACCAGCTCTCAGGGGGCCACCCAGAGCTCCATCCCCAAGTCCAGGCCACCCTGCACGTGAGCCCAGCATGCTGGAGGCATTTAATTAATGCTTGTTCTTAACCTCTCCCTGCGGGCTCTAGCACCAGCCGGGGCCTCCAGGGGAACCGGCTCAGGCCCCATCCCCGTCCCGCCTAGAGTCCAGGAGGGGCCATCCAGGCATCCATCAGCACCAGTCCATTGAGTGCTTGCTGCATGCCTGGCCCTGCTCTGGAAGAGGAGGGGGAGGATGGGGGTCGGGGTGGGGATGTAGGTATGGGAACCAGGAAAGTGGGCCTATGCTAGTAGGAAATTAGGGGTAACTCTCACCTACATGGGAAGCCTCCTCTCTTGCTTCTAAAAGTGAAGGAGAGTGAAGGCAGACGTGCACAGAGCTGCTGCAAGGGTGAAATAAGACAACTGAGCACAAATCTGACCCGCACCCCCACCTCATACCCATCTTTGCCTGGAGGGAGGCAGGTGCCTGATGCACAGCAAATACACCCCAAGACCATAATTACAGAAAATGATGCCGTTTAATAGTGGAAAGACCTGGAAGCAAACGCTGGCTCTGCCATTCCCTTGCTGTGTAACCTTGGGCAAGGCACTATCTCTCTCTGGGCCTCCATTTATCAAGGGAGATGCTAATATTAAACATCCATCTTGCCCTGGCTGGTTGGTTGCAGCGTCGTCCTGTACACCGAAAGGTGGCGGGTCCAACCCCTGGAGGTGGCACATTTGGGAGGCAACCAATCGATGTTTTTTTTTCTCTCTCTCTCTCTATCTCTATCTCCCTTCCTCTAAAATCAATAATAATAAAAAAATACCCATCTTAAGGCTCTGATGAGAGTCAAACAAGTCAATCATGTGGAAGCACTTTCTAGAGTCTAGAAAGTGGTCGGCAAACTGCGGCTCAAGAGCCACATGCGGCTCTTTGGCCCCCTGAGTGTGGCTCTTCCACAAAATACCGACTTCTGCGCATGGGCCACATGCTCACCCGCACGTGGTATTTTGTGGAAGAGCCACACTCAAGGGGCCAAAGAGCCCCATGTAGCTCGTGAGCCGCAGTTTGCCGACCACTGTAGACCATCAGAGGGTTAACCCTATCAGCTGCAAACTATCCTGGCAATGCCAGTGGGGGGAATGCAGCCTCGGGCACAGGCTTTGGCATCAGGCCCGGTCTCAGGACCCGGCCTGGACACCCCCGGGTTTGTGACCTATGGCTAATGGCTCAACCTCAGTTTCTTCATCTGTAGAGTTGGAATCACAATACCTACCTTCTAGGTCTCCATGAGGAGCCAAGACCATACTGATAGGAGCTAGTCCTTGCAGCATACTTATTGCATGTCAGACAGGGGTTTTTATTTTTTATTTTTTTAAATATATTTTATTGATTTTTTACAGAGAGGAAGGGAGAGGGATAGAGAGTTAGAAACATCGACGAGAGAGAAACATCGATCAGCTGCCTCCTGCACACCCCCTACTGGGGATATGCCCGCATCCAAGGTACATGCCCTTGACCGGAATCGAACCTGGGACCTTTCAGTCCGCAGGCCGACGCTCTATCCACTGAGCCAAACCGGTTACGGCCAGACAGGGGTTTTTAGTGACTTTTATATATTAACTCATATCCATTCATTTTACAGCTGGGGAAATTGAGGCAGAGCGTTCTAAGCAACTTGCCACAGTCGCACAGCTGGGAAATAATCCTGGCAGCTGGCTGGCACCAGAGCACAAAGTCCTAACCACCTGGCATTGTTGCCTCCCCAGAACCTGTACAAAGAGCTTAGCAAGGACACACAGTCAGGCCTCAGCAAACAGTAGCCATTCTTATGATTTTATTAATATGTTGTGCTGATATCTCATGATCTTAATTACCCATCAATCCCTTCTCAGAGCAGGGCAAGCTGGAGCGCTTAGGGCCTGGGTGGGTGCCAGCTGAGAGCTGGCGCCAGGAGCCCCAAGTGTGGGCAAAGCTTTGTTTCCTTGTCACACCCAAGGAGAGTCAGCATGGGGTGGGGGGCAGGTGGGTCCAGCACTGGGCTGGGCCCTCAGGTGAGCAGATACCACAGGCAGCCCTTGCCCAGCCTGGCGCTGGACACCCACCTGGCTGGCTCCCGGAGCAGGGCAGGGCCGGGAGGGGGAGGCAGGGGCAGACACTGGGCCTTTGTGTCCTGCTCCCCACGCGGCCCGGCCCAGAACCCGTCCCCACCCTGGCCCAGGTGCACACTGCCCTCCTGGGAGAGGAAAGA
>NW_005871221.1:1692384-1723366 GCF_000147115.1 Myotis lucifugus
TCAGTGTTCGCAGAGCCCTGCGAAGTGGCTGCTGCCATTCCCAGGGTTGCAGATTTTAAATGCTGGAAGCTCAGAGAGGTTAAGTAATTTGCCCAGGATCCCTGCAGCAGTAAGTGGCAGGACAGGTCTAAGGACTAGACCCTCAATCACAGTGAATGCCCACTTATTCTCTCCAGGATTGAGGACATTGTTGTTAAGGGTTCACCCGCTGCCAGGCACTGTGCTGGGTATAATAAAAAGGTGAAGACAGACCCTGAGTTGTGGAGTTGAAAGTAGCAGGGAAAGGAGTAAAATAGTCTCAAAACATGCACCTACAGGTTCATCATCAATGTGCTCACTTACTGAAGAGGTGTTACTAGGCACCCTGTGCCCAGCACTGTGCTGGCCACGCTGACCCAGGCAGGAACAGGCCAGCACTGGTGGCCCTGTTGTGGGTGGAGGTGAGGGGAGGAGCCCCCAGTCCTGGATGGATGACAAGGGCAGAAGTTGCAGCAGGGTCCGGGGAGAGGGCTAAGCAGGGAAGGCTCCGGAGAGGAGGGGGCCATTGAGCAAGAGTGTTTGAAGGGAAGAGGAGGGGGAGGACTCCCGGCAGAGGCCCACCCAGCGTGTACGGCATTGAGGAGTTTGGTGCACCTGGCTGGCTTTAAGCCCAGAGATGGGTGGGTCCCAAGTCCTGCACCAGAGAGGTGGGCAGGGACCAGCTTGTGAGCCAGATACCAGCTTAAGGACCAACTCGCCCAGGAGAGCTGGGGAGCTCGAAGAGGAGAAGCAATGGGTAAATGTTCCAGGTCCTTTTCATGTGCCCCCTGCTAGGAGGGTGGGCCAGAACTTTCATGTCTTTTTTTTTTAATATATCTTTATTGATTTCAGAGAGGAAAGGAGAAGGGAGAGAGAGAGAAACATCAATGATGAGAGAGAATCATTATTTGGCTGCCTCCTGCATGTCCCCTACTGGGGATCAAGTCCGCAACCTGGGCATGTGCCCCTGACCGGAATCGAACCTGAGACCCTTCAGTCTGCAGGTTGATGCTCTCTCCACTGAGCCAAACCAGCTAGGGCAGAACTGTCATGTCTTAAAGGCATCAAAAACTCAACAGGCCCCGTCACATGGCTCTTGTTTGGAGTGTTGTCCTGTACACCAAAAAGGTTTCAGGTTCTATTCTTGGTTAGGCGCATATGGGAGGCAACCGTTCAATGTTTCTCCTCTCTCTCTCTCTCCCTCTCCCTCTCTCTCCCTTCCTCTGTCTCTAAAATCAATAAACATATCCTTGGGTGAAGATTTTAAGCAACAACAACAACAACAAAACCCACACACACAACTCAGCAAGTCCAAATCCCAAATCCCTGATTACCTTCCTCTATCCTCTTCCTGATGATCTTTTCCCCAAGGCAGGGAAGGGCTCCGCCACCCATTCAGCTGTGGCTCCATCCCTTCTCTGCTCTCCTTCCCTACATGGCCAGTCCATCTCCTCTGTCTCTATCCATTCAGATGTCTCATCATCTGGCTGACCTCAAGGGCCTCCTCACATCCACCTCTGTGCCCTCCTGTCCTCACTCCTCATTCCTAGCTTCCCGGTGCTCTTAGAATGAAGACCCAGGCTTGCTGCCTGGGAAGCCCCTGGCCATGTCTCTAGCCCCTCCTCCAACCACCCTGGTTCTTGCTCTGAGAGCTCCAGCCACACTGGTCACCTTTTGGTGCCTTGGACTTGCTGGGCCTCAGGACCTTTGCACATGCTGTTATGCCCCCGCCCCCTTCTCCTTGCTGAGTTAATTCCCACTCACTTATCTGATCTCTCAGTGAAACCTTTCTCCAGGAAGCCGCCATTCCCCCCCTGCCTGTGTATATGCTCTCCTGGTCCCATTTATGCCTCATCACAGACATCTTAAGACATTACTTTTGAGGCTGTTTGATATTTGTATCCCCATTAGATTCTGAGTCCATGAGGGCAGGGACCATCTTATTCACTGGTAACTGGCACAGGGCCTGGCACTCAATAAGTGTCCTTTATCAGGATGGCCCCAGCTCTGCTGCTTCCTGACTGGGTACCCATAGGTAAGTCCCTTCCCCTCTCTGAGCTTACAGTGCTCATCCCTAATGAAAATGCATGGGTAAGCACCACCATCAGATTGGGAGTGGGGGGGGGGTGGATTAATAGATGTTATGGGAATGAGTGAATCCTGATAACTGTGGGAGCTGGCCAGTGAGTACCTGGAGGTTCATCATACACTTCGGTTTACTTTGTATATGTTTGAAATTGTTCATAACAAAAAGCTTTTTGTAAGACGCACCAGTGTGGGCTCCTCCCCAGAGAGTGGTGGGGAGCCCGTCAGGGTGTTTTGGAAAAGCTGCTGGAGTGGTTCTGAAGCACAGCTCTGGCTAGGGGCGCTCTCAGGCTGCTTCCAGCTCCAAAGATTCGGCAGCGATTCTCTGCTGCCCACGTGGGTGCTGCTCGCTGGTGGAAAAATACCACCGCCTGAGCACCTGCTTCGGCCCTCTCCCTTAACCCCTGCAGCCTCAAACACTTCTAGGTCAGTTCCCTGATCTTCCAGTTCAGAAAGTCCCCCCCAACATCATCTCTTGTTACTGCCTCTTCTGGGCTCCCCTTGAGCCCCCAGTCCCAGCTGCACTCATGTCTGGTTTCTTCTTGCAAGACCCCAGGATGGGCCTGAATTGCCTAGGTGCCCTGAGCCACAGTGCCTGGCACAGTGGAGGAACTGAAACATGGTAGCTGAATTGAATTGAATTGAATTGCAAATGAAAATATTGCCGAGGCCTCTAAGCTTTGTGATCCTGGGCAAATGACTTCTCCTTGGCTTCCTTCTCTGCGGAATGGAGTGGCAAGCCACGCTCCATAGAGCTGTGGGGAGGATGCAGTGAGATCATGACTTTAAAGGCCTTGCAAGTGCGTAGGGCTTTTACCACATGCAGAGCCAGACTCTCCCTCCCCTCACCCCAGGCTTCCCTCCTGCTGGACAGTGGCTGGCTGGTGACACATCTGTCTCCCAGAGAGCCCGGGAGCCAAAGGGAGGGGTTGTTGGCCAAATCATCTCCAGGCCCGAGGCCCCAGTGCCCAGCAAGAGCCAAGGAGAGAGGGAGGGACAGAGAGGGAAAGGTGGTGAGGAAGGTCCGGAGGGCCTGCTGGCAGTCCTAGTGTCCCCAGGGACCGGAGGGGCCAGGGTGGCTCTCTGTGGGCCCTCAGCTGGCAGACGGAGCCTGGAGGTGTCCACTCCAGCAGGACACACGGGCCACAGAGGCAAACACTTCCTCTCCAGGAAGCTGGTTTTGCCACGGGGGACTCCAACCCGAGTATTGAATGGCCTGCAGCCAGGAAAGAACAAGGGGTCAGTGGCAGCTCCCCAAAGCCCCCCAGGACCAAGTTTCAGTTTTCAAGCCGTTTGTAAGCTGAGCCTCACCCACCTGTCCAGGGGCCACCCCAGCTGTTAAACTGCTCTTCACTCCCGAACATGCTCTGTATCCTGCCTGTGCCCTGGACGTGTCCTCTGCCCGAATGCTCGCCCTGCTCCCTTCTCTACCCAGGCAGCTTTGGTTCATTCTAGATCCAACCGCCATTATCATCTCCCTGGAGACTCTCCCAACTTCTCAAGACAATTCCTCACATCTCCATGACCCCCGACCCCCTCATATTTAGTCACACGCCAAATGTAGCAGGTACATATTCTCTCAGGGAATCCTAGCGATGCCCCTGCAAGGTGGATACCATTGGCCCCATTTTACAGATTCAGATACTGAGGTTCAGAGTGGCTTAGTGCCTTGTCAAAACCCAGAGAAGACTGTGGAAGGTCTCTTCTGTCTGCCCCAGATCTGGGGAAAAGGAGACTTGGTCGGGTGGGACAGGACACGGGAAAGTCACATTCAAGACCCCAGTCCCTGCAGACCTCCTAAGGCGAGACCTGGGTGTGGGTCCTGAGGACCAGGAGGCTCCCCATCTCCATAGCATATTGCAGCCCAAAGGGTCCCAGAGATGGCCCTCAGTCCCCTCTGCAGCCGGAGTGCAGGGAGGTGGGGAGCCACAGGCGGCACCTTCTCCCTCACTCCCATCGCCAGAGGACAGAGAGCTGGCAGCCTCCACCCCTTCCCCACCAAGCGCCTGCCTTCCTTTGCCCGCCTCTTCCTCAGTCTGGGTCTCTTCTGTCATTTGGTTTCACCCTCTCCCTCTGAGTGACTCTTTGCAGCCTCAAAGTGACCATCCCTGTCTCTCTGTCTCGGTCTCTCTCAGCCCTGAGTCTGTCCCAGGGGGTCCCCTTACCTCTGGGCCTTCTCTTCTTAACGTCAACCTGCCTTTCACTCTGTCTCATCATCTCTCCTCCTGTGTCTTTGACACCATCTCTTAATCTTGGTCCCTACCCCTGTCTCTGCCTCGTCACTACTCTGTTGCTGTTCTTGTCTCTCTGCCTCAGTCTACTGTCTGTCTCTGCCCTCTGTGTCTCTGCCTCTGTGTGCACCTTTGTCACGGTCCCTTTATGTCTGTCTCCCACTTTTTTTCTGTCTCCCAGACTTTGCCACAGTCTGCCTGCCTCTCTCCCTATTTCCCGGTCACGGCCACTTTCTGAGTTTCTCTCTGTGTGTGTGTGTGTCTCAGTCTCTGGCTCTGCAGAGGGCAATGCCTCCTCCACAGTCCCCCCAGCCCTGGCCCAGCAGCAAGCCCTGCTTCTAAACTGGCTCCTGTGTAGGCGGCGGGAGACCCCCGGGCATCATTCCAGGGCTTGCTCCGTCTGGGTGGCAGTGCTGACAGAGGAGATAGGGATCGGACCCGGCTCTGTCCGGGCCTGAGCAGGGGGCACAGCCAGGCGATGCGGGGGCGTCCGGGTGCCTGCAAATGTTTGCACGTGTGCACGTCTGGGTTTGTGTGCAGGTCTCCCTGGGTGGGGTGGTCTGGGTGTCTGTCTGGATATATTTGTGAGCATCTGGGCCTGTTTATGTCTGTCTGCGAGCATTTGTGTGTGTCTTTGTGTGGGGCTGTCTGGGTGTGAGCACCTCAGCCTGGGGGTCTCCCCATCATCCATGAATGCCTCCGAGTGTACGTGTGTGTGCGTGTCTGTGGGCACAGAGATGGGTCCCTGGGAGTACCTGCAGTCGTGGTGTATCTGTGTGTCTGTCCACAGGCCCCTCTGCTCACACTCTCTCACAGTCATCAGTGAGGTACAGATTCTATTACCCTATTTGACAGGTGGAAAAGTTGAGGCTCTTAACCCCATGCTTAGCTGTGTGACTATGTAGGTTTCTGCTTGAGGTTGGAGTCTGGAGGCAAAAAGGCTTGATTCAAATCCTGCCTGACCCCAGGAGAGTTGTCTAATCTGAGACAATCCTGAATTTATTCAGAAAAAAAGTGTATGGATCAAAACCAGGTAAAATTACCCATGGTGCTAGAAGTTAGATTGGGGACTTGGGAGGGGTTCCCTGGGAGGGGGCCCAAGGGAGCCCTGTGGGTGCTGTAATGTCTTACATCTTGGTTTGGGTGGGGGTCACATGGGTGTGTTCATTTGGAAAACATTATTCAAGCTGTTACCTTCAGATATGTGCCCTTTATGCACGTTATACATCAATATCAAAGTTTACAAAAAGTTTATTGAATTCCTACTACTTGCCAGGCATTAAATAGCAGTAACAACAATAGCAGTGTGCGTGTGTGTGTGTGTGTGTGTGTGTGTGTGTGTGTTTAACATTTTAGGAAGTGAGTCAGTCCAGGCTTTAAGCACTCGGTCCATTCCTATCCTCCTCCCACCTGTCCCACCAATGACGGCAGACGAAAGGAAGGAAAGAGACCCCAGCCCTGGGCTGGACTGCTCCCCTGCCAAACTCCCCTGCCTGTTTCTCAAAGCAGCTGTGATGTTCCCTCCAGATTTTCAAATTGATGGGCCACCAGGGGACATCTTGCTAGGTAGCTGCTGGCATTCAATGAAGCTGGTAACAGAGTACTCTGCAGCAGGGCTCAGGGTGCGAAATGAGGGGTATAAGGTGCTCAGTGGCCCTGACCAGTGTTGCTCAGTGGTAGAGCCTTGGCCTGCACCCTGAAGTGTCATTGGTGCGATTTCTGGTCAAGGGCACCTACCTGGGTTGCAGGTTCCATCCCCAGACCTAGTCCGGGCGTATGCCAGAAGGCGACCAATCCATGTATCTCTCTCCCTCTCTCTCTCTCTCTCCCTCTTTCTCTCTCTCTCTCCCTCCCTCCCTGCCTTCAACTCTTTCTAAAAATCAATGGAAAAAATTTCCTCGGGTGAGGATTAACAACAAAAATGCCCAGTGGGTGGGCACCACACCTGCTTGATGTGTTCAGCAATGATAGGCAGGACCTGGATACACACATTCCTGCTCTCCACCTCCACACTTATCACATCACCCACCAGTCAATAAAATATACTGAGCCCCTAATATATGCCAGGTTCCCTACGGGGCCATCACACCTCACTATGCCCTCACTACAACTGTCACGCAAGGGTCATTATCTTCACCTTCCAGCTGGGGAAACTGAGGCTCAGAGTGTTGAAATGACTCTCCTCAACTCACACTGCTCAACAGTAGAGACTACAACCTCATTCTGCCTGCCTCTAAGCCCCCACTCTCTTGGGATATGTAATTTCTCTGGGTTTCTGAGTTTGAAATGTGAGTAAAGGAACCAAATACATTTGCTTTTGCCCTCTTGATTTTTAAATGTTCTGTCGAACATTAAGAAATCTGGGTTCGACCAGCCAGTGTGGCTCAGTGGTTGAGCATTGAACTATGAACCAGGAGGTCAGGGTTCAATTCCCAGTCAGGACACATGCCCAGGTTGCAGGATCGAGCCATCCCAAGTAGGAGCGTGTGGGGGAGGGACAGAGGGGGAGTCGATGGATGATTCTCTCTCATCATTGATGTTTCTCTCTCCCTCTCCCTTCCTCTCTGAAATCAATAAAAATATATTTAAAAATAAATAAAACTGGGGTTTAAGCTGCCCTGTGGTGACAGTGTTTACTCCTCTGAGGGAAAAGCCTCCCTTATTGCCTGTCACCAGCCCAGAGAAGAGCAGAAAAGGCAGGTGTGACAACCTCTGACCTCTATAGGGCAAGTAACCAGCAGAGGGTGTTTAACATTAAGGAAAGAAAGAAAAGAAAGAGGTACTTTTGTTTATATGCACTTCACTTAGCCCATATCACGCTGTGTTACGATGATCTCGTGTCTGCCTCTGCCTCCACTCTAAAGTCCTTGAGGGCAGGGACTGTACCAACTTCATCTCTGGGTCTCAACAGCCCCATGAGTATTACAAATGAATATCTACAAAGTATTATAAATCGCGTAAATAGGGAGGAGCTGGAATCTATCTCTAGGCTTCAATAAGACTCTCAAGTCGTGTGAAGTTCACACCCCACTAAACAGCAGCGGCACCAACTAGTTTCAATAAGTGGTTTTATTACTGGTTAGATTTTACAAATTCTGATATTCGAACAGACTTCCACCTTAAAATTCTAAAACAACAAAGCGACCGTTTGGAGGGGGTTTGATTTTTCCTTTTTTTTTTTTTTCCTTTTTTCTTTTTAGGACTATTCAAAGTAACAAACTTTTTTTTTCTTTTTTTTACATTTTTGCTCTGGTCATAAATATACAGAGAGAAAAAGAGGGAGAGAAAAATGAACAAGTCGTCCGAAGTATGGAGATAAAACAGTATTCCTAAGGCACGTGGCAGTCTTTGAAAATACAGAAGCTCTAGCCAACTTAAATTATTTGTTGTTCTTCCTCGCTCAGTCCACAAAACTGTACAGTGACACAAATGTTGTGTTGCAGATAGATCTTCCAAGTAATTCCTCGGTCCACACCGCTGCGTTAGCCGGACGCGCAATCATTGTCTTCCTCTGTTTCCAGGCGAGATCCTAAAATGTGGTTAGTTAGTTGCTCAAAGCCTCTATTTTAAAATACACTTGGAATTCAACTAAAGATAATTTCTTTTTTAAAGAAATTGTGGGGCAAAGGTGGGGGGGGGGATGGGGCGCGAGTCATTAGAAAAGGTTGGTAAGAGTCGTTTGTGAGGGGCTGTGAGGCTCGTGGCCCTCCAGGTTGCCAGGCACAGAAGTTAAGACGGACGTCACAGTTGGCAGGGTGGGGCTAGTCAAGTCTGTGAGGGTGGTGGGCGTGCTGGAGGGGCTGAGCGAGGCGTTGGAGAGCTCCGAGGCTGGCCCAGACGGCGTCCCTGTCTGCAGCGCCGCCTCTGTGGACTTGTCCACGCCCGTGTTTTCCTGCCGTAAGAGGTTGCGCCTGAACTTGGCCCTGGCGTTCTGAAACCAGACCTGTGTGGGGGGAGAGGGAAGGGCTGGTTAGGGGAAGGCGGCCAGGCAGGAGAGGAGAGCAGAGCATTCCCCGGACTGCCTAACTCAGAGACCCTAATCACTAATCGGTGTTTTGTTTTTTTTGAGGGGAGAATAAAAAGTCGGGCTGGTAATATTCTGTTCTTAATAAAATAAAAATTTCCTTTTCTCTCATGGGCTATTACTGAGTTTCCCTTTCTGTTAGAAGGTTCCAGAGCTGAGCCACTCTCTCCAATATGGTAGCCACTAGCCACATATGGCTATTGAGCATGTGACATCAGACTAGCCCAAATGTGGCGAGTCTGTAAGTGAAAATATACAAACTGTTAAAGATTTAATATGAAAAAAAGTAAAATATCTCAATAATAATTTTTACACTGGTTACATGTTGAAATGATAATATTTTGGATATGCTGGGATCAATGAAATATATTCTTAAAGTTAATGTTACCAGTTTTTTTTAATGTGGCTACTAGAAATTTTTAAATGTAAAATTACGTATGTGGTCATGTTGTATTTCTTTTAGACAGTGCTGTTCTGGAAGATTCGGTCAAACCAAATCTTGATTGTTCCTCACAACGGTTGAGAGATTTGGTTTTTTTTCAGCAGTCACCTTTAAGCACACAATAGATCCCACGAGTTCTTGTTGGCACAATGTTTACCATGTTTCAGGATCACTAAGACTGGGAAATACTAAAATGGTGTAAAGAGCACAGGAATCAATCAACAAAGAGTTACTAAGAGGAAGAAAAGGACACCAGTCCACTCCCCACCACCATTAGCTGGAGAAGCCACTGCTTCCCTGGACCCTGGGTTTCAGGTCTCAGGGCAGGGCGGGCAGAGGGGAGCCGCAGCCGAGAGGAGAGCAAGGCCAGGGAGGCCGTGGCCCGTAGGTTCCCATCCCCAACCTGCCACGTCCTAGGCCCATTCATGAGGGAGGAGGGGTGGGTTGCACAGTTGGAACCGAGCTTGGTATGAAAAGAATACCAAAGGGACAGAATAAGGGCTTACTTTCACTTTTTCCTGAGTTGCAGACACATGCCCCCATCCACACACATACCTTTGTACAGGAGCCTGTACGCAGGCATGAAGACCAAGCATTAAATTCATCTACACAGGCCCCCCGCCCTCACCCCAAATATGCCCACCAGCCTAACTACACAGAGATCTGGCTGTAACCAGGGGTCCTCAAAGGCCTAGGAAATCTACGCCGTTGTGGGGGTGGGGATAGGCTTGGGGGGCTGTGTCTCCAAAGAAAGAAGCCCAAAAGGCAGGGCCCCCTCACTTCCCTTTGCGTGAGGAAATCACCCGCCAGAAGCCTCCCCATAAAACACAGGGCCTTGGGGGATTCTGCAGATTCTCGGGTGTCCAGTTGCGAATTGCCAGATGTGCCTGCATCTGCCTGTCTTCCCAGTGTCTCAGACGGGTGGGAAGGGCCGACGCCTGGCCCCACCCTCCCCTGGGGACCACCCCAGCTACAGGAGCCTGTGGCTTCACACCCGCCTTTTTGGTGGCCTAATACAATTTGGGCTCAATTAAAAGCACAGCCGCCGGAATCCTGGAGTGAGGAGGGACGCACGGGCCCTGTGAAGTCAGGAAACAAAGCTCTCTCCCCAGCACACTGGGTCTTCCCAGGAAGAAAGCACATTTTCCCTGGCCTTTCGCCCAGAACAAGCCCATCACCTCTTGGAGGCTTGCAAATAAGTCCAGGGCTTCTAAACCACCTCCACATGCTCTCCTCGCGGTGGGGAGGTCCTTCCCTGCCCGGCCTCCAGACATCTGCAGGGCGAGACTCCGCTTCTGGCTGGTCCGGGGAATGGCTGGTGGAGAAAGCCCCAGAGGCCCCCAGAGGGAGGAGGTGACTTCCCCAGTCTTGTGGCAGGCAGGTGAGGAAGGCTGGAGTCTTGGTGCCAACTTTTGCCACTGTCCTGGCCTGTGTGTCTGTCTGTCCAAGCAGCAGCTGGAACGAGGAGCCCTGGGGGTGGCAAGTGGCTCGGGGGTCCGGGGGTCCAGGGCTCCAAGCCCTCGGGAAGGGCTGGAACTGGCTGTTTAGCTGTGGGCTGTTTGCCGTTTCTCTGCTGTTGCCCTAACAGTGGTTGTAAACAATGACACCATCGTCCACAGTGTCTCCTCGGCCTGCGTACTGGATCAGAGGCCCCGGGAATCCGCCAAAAGGGAGCTGCTGTGGGGATTGTGTTGGGTTTGCTTTCCACCTTAAGCGGGGCTTCGCCAGAATTCTTTCCCAGATATTTCAAAAAGTCCCCTCCTGGGTGGCTGTTGGGACAGGGGCCCTGTCTGAGTCATCTTCACGTCATGGCACAGGGACTGGCAAAGCTTAAGAATCAGTAATATGCATTGGTTAACAGTAATAACAACACAACATTTATGGGTCTCTTACTATGTGCCAGGCATCACGCCTCCATCTAACATGTACAGTCACAGGTGATCTCCATGATAAGCCAGGTAGGGAACACTACTATCATTATTCCCTTTTATAGATTTAAAGCCAGTGAGGCTCAGAGAGGTGAAGTCACTTGCCCAAGGTCACACAGGGGCCAACCTGAGATTGGAATCCAGGAATCCAGGACTCTCTGCCATAAAAAATCCATGCTCTCCTTACCTCCTCTTCCTGAGTCAGCAAGCGAATGAATGAATGAATGAATGAATGAATAAAGCAACTGTGGTGCAGTGGAAAGAGAGCTGGATGTAGCTTCTAGTTCTGGTTCTGCTACTGACCAGCCAAGTGACCTTGGGTGAGTCCCTTACCTTTGGCCTACCTCAGTTTCCCCACCTGTACAACCAGAGGGTTAGACCACACCACATGATCGCTACGGCCTCGTGGGGTTCTAACAGGCTGGGATTCCAGGGCAGCTGCAACAAGGAGGGAGATGGTCCGCCCTGCCGCCCACTTCCTGAAACCGACAGTCCTCTCTCTTCACTTGTGGGGAATGCCCAGCCTGGTGCACAGGGCATCCGCAGTAAGTCCTGCGTGGATGAGGAACCCCACACTGCTACGGGCCCCCTCCTCCGGCACCAACTGTCCCTGCAGGCTGTGTTTTGCCTCACAAATCCCTTTCCCCAGGGTTCTTTCCTCAATGAGACAGGAGGGACAGTGAGAAACCTACTTTGCCCCGAGAATCCCCTCCTGGGTCTCTGAGAAAACCAGAAAGAAAGGTAAAAGCTTCACACCCAAAGACGTCCACTGTGGCATTTTTTAATAGCATCAAACTAATGGCTGCATCCCAAGGGTCCCACCAGATGGGCCAGTGGAAGTCATGACGCAGCCACTCCACCCAGTGGAAGAGGAAATGTCTTATGACAAATGTCACGTGAGAAAAAAATAATTAAAAAACTATGTATTGAAACTTCACAACAAAAATAATAATGATGAGTATTAGTCACTTACTAAGTGCCAGGCATTGTCTAAGCAAAGTTCTAAGCACTTGACACATATTAAACTCATAATAATAACGCCTTATAAGGTAGGTACTAATATTATTTGCCAGATGAGGAAACTGAGGCAGAGCCCAACCAAAGAGGTGGGGCTGAGATGTGATTTTGGGCAGCCTGGGCTCATGCCCTTAGCCACTACTTCACCTCTAATCTGCACACCTGATTACTGATTTCCCATGCTCTTATATGGGTAATTTTTTCCTATTTTTCTAATCTGTCTAAATGGTGGTTCTATTATTTTATAAAATTTTAAAAAGGCTTTAAGGAAACAAAAATAATAAGCACTAGGCTGGATATCATGAACCCTTGGTTCCAGCCAGGACTACAACTTCTTTGCTGTGGGGCTTTGGATGAGTCACTCTACCGCTCTGAGCTTTGGTTTCCACTCTTCTAAAATGAGAGTTTCAAGCCAAGTTACCTATGAAACTCCATCCAGCTTCAACCATGTGTGACTAGATTGGACGCTCCCCACAGCCCTGTCCAAATGACAGGCAAAACAATGCTCACTCTCATTTTACAGGTGGGGAAGCTGAGGCCAAAGGAATGAACTGACGGGCCCTAGTTTAAACCTCACCTCCTCAGGGAGACCATTCCTGACGACCTCCTTTACCGAGTCAGGTCCCTGCATTATACGCTCTCATTGCAGCCCTGTGTTTTTCTTTCCATGAACTTCTTCTATTTCATTTCAGTCAAGAGTTAAACAAGGCCCTAGCCAGTTTGGCTCAGTGGATAGAACGTCGGCCTGCGGACTGAAGGGTCCCAGGTTCGATTCCGGTCAAGGGCATGTACCTTGGTTGCGGGCACAACCCCAGGAGGGGATGTGCAAGAGGCAGCTGATCGGTGTTTCTCTCTCATCGATGTTTCTAACTCTCTATCCCTCTCCCTTCCTCTCTGTAAAAAATCAATAAAATATATATATACTTAAAAAAAAAAGAGTTAAACAAGGGTTCTGTGGCCACATCAATTTGGAAAATGTTAGATTAGACCAAGTTGAATCTCTCCAAGATGTCTCAGTGCCTGTATTAATGCTAATGTGCTCTGATCTCCAACACAGAGACACAGTTAACCTTTAGCATTCTCCAAACTTACTTGGTCCCCAAAATCATTTAAAAATATTTTTATTATTAGATATACCACATGTAGAGAAAAAGATAGAGCTTAATCTTATCACCATTTTAATGATTTCTATACCTTGGTGCACCTCTGTCTGCCCTCTGGACTGTGTGCTCACTCTCCGGGTCACTGCTGACTCCCGCCTCCCGCCTACCCAGAACATGGCAGAAGGCCAGTGTAGTTGTTGAATAAGCAAGTGAACAGGGGAAAGCTAGCGTTCTCACCTCGAGTTCTCACACAGATTAATGATGACTAACTCCTCATCCCAAGGATGTTTTTAAACTGTTGGTGGTTAAATGTATTTTCTTTCAAAGGCGCACCAGGAACACCTAAGGAGACCTTCACCCATCCAAATCAATCACCCACCATCATGTGGCCCTCCCCCGGGAGGGAGGGGACTCAGAGAGGGATCAATGTGCTGAGGAATGGTCTCCAAGAATTTGCAAAGCTTAATTTCTTAATGGACCTCTGTCAAAGGGGCCATTCTGTCTCCCAATCACCTTGCCCACTGATGGAAAGTCAGTATTATTGTTGTCATGCTGCTAAAGATCACAAACTTAAGCACTTTTTATGCACTTATGGCTTCCTTTTTATGCACAGGATTCCTGCTTTCCTACCAAGAGGTGGTGTCTATGATCCATGCCTTCCCTCTCCCTCATCTAGCCCGCTGCATTCTGCAGCTAGATCCAGGTGCGGGGATCACAATCCTTGCACTGTGCTACATGGGAAAGAGCTAGGGAATCAGACCCTGGCTCCATCACTGACTAGCTGTGAGACTCTGGGCCAGGGTCCTAGCCTCTCTGAACTTCATTTCCTCAGCTGCAAAATGAAGATAATTAAATTTTTTTTAAATGTACACAAAAGAGGTTGGTAGACTGAAACCTGATATGCCAATGTATATGAAATTATGTGCATTTGAGTCACTAATATACATCCTATAAATGACACTTTATCTCATTGACTCTTTGCAACCTCCCAGTGAAGTACTATTATTACCTCCATTTTATAGCTGAGGCCACTGAGGCCACAGAGGTTAAGTCACTTGCTCAGAATCACTCAGAGTAAATGGAAGAGCTGAGCCTAGACCTCACACCAGCTGACTCTAAATTTCTGCAGAGATAGTGCAGCCCAGGACTACCACGTTGGTTATGCTTATACATTACAGATGCAATAATAGGCTGGAAACACACACACACACACACACACCCCTACATCGCCCACCTTTGGGAACACAGCTTCAATCTCAACCTGTCCCGGCCATGCACTCTCTGAAGGGTTGAGGTGGACCACAACCTGCAGGGGGTACCCAAGACCTAGTACCATCCAGGTGGTATAGTCAAGTGATGAGGAACCATTTCACAGGCATCTACTTTATACCAGCAGGCACCATGCTGGAGCCCTCCCACTCACTGTCTCAAGCCTCAGGTGCCCACTATTATCCCCTCCATTTCACAGATAAGGCTCAGGGAGGAGAAGTTCAAGCACCGAAATAATACTGCTGGTAAGTCAGAAAGGATCTGAACCAAAGCCACACCACCAGCTGCCTCACCCAAATCTGTTCTCATCCCATCTCCACTAGCTGGCTCATCCGCAGTCAGGCCACCTGGGAGAGAGTTCCACCCTGCCAATACCTGGCTCCTGCAACCTCAAGCACGTCACTTCTTCTCACTAGGCCTTAAGCTTCTCATCTATAAAATGGGCAGGAAAATATTAAGGTAAGACAGATGAGTGGCTGGAAAGATAATGCTTTGCAAACGACTGCATCATCATCAACAGTTGTGCTGTTAGAGGATTTGGGGCAAGTGGCAATCATTTGGGCCTCAATGTTCTCATCTGAACAGTGGGGGAGGAGGGATCATAATGCCTGACAGTAAGGACTCAATAGGCAAATGTGTTTCACAGGCCTTTCAACGTTCCTGACACACAACAGAACACATAAACATGTATTGATTAGTAGACACACAATAACTATTAGCATTTTTTCCCCTCAGCTAGTTCTGAGTCCCCATGATAGAGGTGGCATGCAGATGTGAGGGGGCCCTGGCTCAGGATTTGAGGGGAAGAGGGGATAGGGCAAGCATTCACCCAGGTCCCTCAGGTGAATCATTCCTCCCACATAGGAGAGGTGGTCCCTCCCCTGGTCTCCCACAGAACAACCCCCACAACTAATCACATTCTGATAAACTGAACGTGGGTCTGTCTCTACACCTCATGGGTGATTTTCTTCAGGAGCAGGGCTGTGGTTCATTCACCTCTGTATCCCCAGGGCTTGGTGCTAATAGACATTTGGTCAGATGAAAGAATGAGAGATAACTACGCTGAAAATCCAATTTGCTCCTAAATCACATAACCAAGCCTCCTGCCTCACCGAGGCCAGCAGAGACTGGTTCCTGCTGGTTCCAAACTCAGACTCAGCTATGGGCACTGGCTCTATTTCATGTAATCTGGGTAACAGAGAGGCATGTGCGAAAGCTACGGCTCAGAGAGGGTAACTAATTTGTCCAAGACACACAGCCAGTGAGTGGAGGAGCAGAACCAACCCAGGTATTCCTGAACCCAGCTCCGCCTGATTCTAAGTCCCTGCTCCTTTCCCAGCCTGCTCCCAGGGGTTGATTCACAAAGCAGCCATCTAAATAGGGTTGAGGAACAAAGTATCCTACTGGCCAGAGAAAAGGCGGAGGCCTCTGACCCTCAGTCCAAACTCGTCCAGGCTGAGAAACGGGAAGAGGCGCCAAGGAAGGTCCCTTGATCCAAAACCAAGAAGGTCAAGTCCAAGGGAAACAGAAGGGAGGGGTCCGGGTCTCGGACGGACGGGTGCAGCAACATCCTGCCTGTCTTAAGCCCTGGCCATTGAGACCCTCAGGCAAACGGACTCAAATGGAAAGGGCAAGGCATGCCAGGAAAGCGCAGGGGTGGGGGTGGCAGCAGGCGGGCCCAGAGAGGCGCATCAGCACCCCGTTGGCCGGCCGTCGCCCCATCCCTAGTCACGGAGCCACAGAGACAAAGCTGCCCCAGACTCCCGGCTCCCCAGAGAACTGCGGATCCTCACCCATGACCAGTCTCATCCCCAGACTGCTGCCATCACCCCCAAAAGGCTTTATTTTTCCTTTTTCCCTCCTGACAAATTCGAAGGAAAACTTAGGGCGGCTGCGCAGCCCTCCTTGTCCATCACCGTCACCCTCATTCCCTTGGTGTCGCCTCCCCCTGCCTCACCCCTCAATCCCTGACAACCTGGAGCTAGAGGATGGATCAGATTGGCCTGGACTCTAATCCCAGCACCTCCCCTCCCAGTGAGAGACAGGATCACTTCCTCTGTCAATTTTCATATCCCAAAATGTGCACTGCCCTCTTTACAACCACACATTCTGAGGAATACATTGGTTAGGCCTGCTATAAAGGGGGACATGCGCCCACCTTATTGTGTGAGTGGGGACACAGAAGTCCGGCGACCAGAACAATCCTTCATACTGTTAGTAGCAGTCAGTTGGTTAACCCAGTTAACGTTATTCTTAGCCACTATCCACTGGGCAGTTAAGGGTCAGCCACTGTGGTAGACATCATCTCAATAGCTCTTCCAATAAGCCTGCCGCGTAGATCATTTTTTTGTGTCGCTCTCACATATGAGGAAACTGAGGCTCAGGGGAATTCAGTGACTCGCCCAGTAAGTAAGAGGAGGAGCTGAAGCGTTAAGACGTGGTGTCACCACTCTATGAGCCTGGAACTTCCAAACTGGAGTTTTTTAACATCTCTGGGAAGGTGGACAGACAGACCCTTTGAAAATCTGGTGAAGGCTCTGGATCCTCTCTATCAAGAAAGCACCCTCTTATTATAGAATTGTACACCTGAAACCTATATAATTTTATTAGCCAATGTCACCCCAATAAATTCAATAGAAAAGAAAAGGAAGCACCCTCATAAGCAAGTGCCATTCTGCGGAGTTTCAGAGGTGCCCATGGACTTCCTCCAGCTCCCCGTGGGCAGACTCGGGAGAGGCCCCCTGGCCTGCCCAGGGCATCTGCCCACACGCACCTTCCTCTCCAAGCCTTGCTTCTGGGAGAGTCTTAAAAACAACAAAGAGACAGAAGAAAAATCTAGAGACACTGAAAGAGAGAGACTAGAGAGAGCAAGAGAGGAGCAAGAGGCAGAAGGAATTAACAGCTAACAGTAGCTGCCTTGGATGGGCCTCCTGGAATGGGGGGTGGGGTGGGGCTCTGGATTTATCTGAAATGTTTGAGCCCTCTACAATATAAACATATGTGAGTGTCACTTGAGTAATAAATAGCAAATATCAACTGTTTACAAGAAAGAAAAGAGACTGAGTGTGGAGACAAAGAGGACAGAGGGATACACACAAACACACACAAAAAAGAAAAAATTTAGAGACAAAAATTGAAGGAGAGAAAAGATGTAAAGTTAGAAAAAAAAAGATTGAAATACGAATAGAGACAGACTGAAGAGATGGAGAGAGAGAACGGGGGAAGGTAAACAAAACAGAAAGGCAGACTTAGGGAGAAGGTCCTCCCAAGGCCCATAGCCCCTGTGTGGTTCTGCCCCAGGTCTTGGCAGCGGCAGATGCCCCAGCCCCACCCCCGGCCCAGCTGACCTGGAGGACCCGCTTGGTGAGGCCGGTCTTTTGGGCGAGCTGCTTCAAGTCCTTGGCGTCGGGGTTGTGGTTAATGGCAAAGTAAGACTTCATGGTCCGAAGCTGGTGGTGCTTGAAGGAGGTGCGCATGCGCTTCGTCTTCTGGCTGCTTGGGTACGGCTGGTCCCGGTCCAGGTGCTCCGCATCGTTCTCGTTGCAGCTCAGCGCTAAGGAGGGCACGCAGAGGCGGCAGGTGAACCTCCTGACTCGCTCCTCCCACACACTGCCTAGTTCACACCCGCCCCGCCCGCCCGACACCAAATGTTTCCAGCCTCGGGACCACACTGAGATGAGATCTTATCCCCATTTCATAGATTTGTAGGGGTATTTGAGGCCGGGGAGAGTGACCTGCCCAGGGTCACTCAGCTAGGAAATGCTGATTCAAAACCAGCTCTAGGAGAATCCAAACCCCACATGGAGCCACCATGTTGCAGTAATAATAATAATATGAATAATAACAACTACTATTATAACCTGTGGTGACTTATTCAACTTCAGAACTCCAGAGGATGTGCTAAAGGGCTTCATAGGCACATTTTCATTGAATCCTCAAAACCCTATGAGCCAGGCAGTATTTTCGCCTTTTTTGCTGACATTAAAACTGAGGTTCAGAAGGGAAAGTCACTTGATGAAGACCCAGCATCAAAGGGACTCGGGAGCCCAGGGTCTTCTTGTTCCCCCCTGCACTTCCTAAGGAGGGGACTGTCTCGGGTCTCCCCCAGCAGTGTCTGGGGCAGGTACCTGGAAGTTGCTAACTGACACCTCTCCACCTGCTTTCATTTGGCCCTTATCAAAAGTACTGTACGGACTCCTGGGCTGCGGGCACTGGGCTGCAGGTCAGATATTGTATCTTGTAGTTTAATCCTCGCCGCTGCCCTGCGAGGCAGCTGTTGCCAGTTTTACAAGTGGGGTAATGAGGCAGGGAAGTTAAGTGGTCTTTGGAAATCTCAGAGTGGCAGAGTCCTAACTGGAAAGGGAAGGAAGTTGGAGGAAGAAATTAATATGTATTCGACACCTAGGGTACGCCTTTGGCTTTATAAACACCACGGACCTTCACTACTGCTCAATGGGTGGCTATTGCTATTCTCCCCATTTTACAGATGAGAAAACTAATGCTAAGGGACACGAAGCCACGTGTACCACTGGTAACGGCTGAGCCCAGATTCACCACTGTAGTCCTTGCCTTTTCTCTGCACTACAGCACAAAGGCAGGCAAAGATGAAGCATGACTCTTTGGGGAGCCCTTCCCCATCCAGAAGGGGCCCAGCTGGGGCCTGGCTCCCAATGCCTGGAAGGCACTGGGGGTAAGGGACAGGGTGGAAACCTCAAGCCTCAGGAAGTTGCTTGGCAACCTGGCGGCTGATTGAGACAAGCAGGATCCTCTCCAAGATCCCCTCGTCACATCCGGAGTTATTACACACATAAGGTCTTACTTTGGGGGAAGCTTCATAGATTCAGTCCCCTGAAAGTGGACAACTGGGAATATATCTTGTGCCCCATCACATGCCCACAATAGAGCTACCAGATTTAACAAACACTGTGCCCAGTTAAATTTGAATTTCAGATAAACAATGAACAATTTTTTAGTATAAGTGTGTCTCAAATATTGCATGGGACATAGCTATACTAAAAATTCAAATACTACATGACATACACTTACACTAAAAAAAGTATTTGTTGTTTATTTAAAATTCAAATATTACATGGGATACACTTAGACTAAATATTTATTTGTTGTTTACCCCAAATTCAAATTTAACCGGGCGCCCTGCATTTTATCTGACCACACCACATGACCTCAGAAGTACTCCTCCCTCTGCCCAAGTGAAAGTAGCCACTTGCAGAAAAAATTTGCAAAATTCAGGTCTTGTTCCTAACCGTAGGGGTCCCTTCCCACAGGCACCCAGGCACCCAAATCCCCCATCCGGACTGCACTCCCACTAACAGTGCCCAGAGTAAAGAACATGAGTCCAAGGATTTAAAGGGGATCAGAAAATGACTCCAAACGGGATCCACGGAAACTGCCCTGCCCCCTCTTGGGGGCCAGCGACCCTCTTCTTGCCCCCAGTCCCCAGCTCCTGGGGGGGTAGGGGGGTAGGGCAGGCCTTCCCACGGGGGATCTCTGGGCCTATCCCTCCGCCCAGCGCCTGCCTGGGCCTTGCTGCTGTTAATGAGTTCCGTGGGGACCCTGGCGCCCCATGCACCCAAGGGACGTGCCCCGAGAGTGGCCTACATCAGGGTGTGTGTTGGGGGCGGGGTGTGTGGGAGGGAGAAAGGGCAGAGAAAGGAGAGAAAGACATAGGGGTAGAAAGACTGAGAGAATGAAGAGTGAGAAAAGGAGAGGGCGTAGGAAGAGAAAGATGGACAGAGCCAGGAAAGAAAGAGGAGAGACAGAGGAAAGGAAAGCAGTGGAGAGGTGGAGAACCAGAGACCCCTACAAAGGCAGGAAGAAATTAGGAGAGACACAGAGAGAGCCTGAGGGGACAGTGGGGCCCGGAAACAGGGGGAATGTGTGGAGGGTCCGGGCGACTGAACTGAATCCCGGGTTCAAGGAGATCAGGGAGGCCTGTTCTGAAGCTGTTACCGGCTGGGAGTGCGAAAAGGGAAAAGGAGGGAAGGGGGAAAGGGAGCCGCCGAGGCCGGCCAGCAGCTGGGGCACAGGGCTGTGCTGGGGAAACGAGGCCGCGGGGGAAGTGGCAGCTAAGCCCAGCTTTGGCGGGTGCCCCAGACCCCCTCACTCCCGCCCCCAGTGCCCGGGGCAAGTCCAGATTCCCCAGGATCGGATGGGGAGGAGCAAGGGGCCGCGGGAAGGGGGAGGACCTGGCTTTCTCTCTTCTTTTTTATTTTTTTTTTCCTCTCAATTAGGCCGATTCAATGGAGCTAAAGAGCTCGTAAAATCATGAATAATTTACTCGTGATCTGTTATTAACCCATCGGGTTTCGAGCTCTTGTCGCTGGGGCTGAACCTGTAATCAAATCTGACTTCGCCTCATTTTACTAAAGACGAGATTGTAGGTTCAATTGTCTAAATAATGGATTGGAATCAAATCAGTAATTACGCCGCCAGGCGCACACACATACACAAAGCCGGGCAGGGGGAGGCCCGGCGTCCGGCAGGTCCGCGCGGCCCCCGCGGCCGTGGAGCTCCGAGCCCGGCGCCAAGTGCGCGGCCCGGGCCCTCGCCGGCTGCGGCCACCTTGCCCGTCTCCCCCGCCCGCCAGCAGCCCCGCTCGCGGCTGGGGGCAGGTTTCAGTACCACCGCCGGGACCGGGGCTGCGCTCTCGGACCGGAGGGACAGCCCGGGGAGGGCCGCCGTGGCCACCGCCCCGGAAGGACTTTCCGACCTGCGGCCCCGCGGCTGCAGCTGCCCTTCCCGCGGCGGCGGGTCCCGCGCACCGACGGCGCCCCCTCCCCCTCGGCCGGAGCTCACCGCGCTTTAGCACGGCGCTGCGGCCCCGCCACCTCACTGTCCCCCCAGAGCCGCGGGCTTTGCAGGGGGGCCTGGGTGCCGGACACGCGCGCAAACAAGCTCACGTCCTCACGGTCGGAAACACTCAGACACCGACACTTGCCCCGTACACACCGCCCGCGGTTGCACCTCCACGCTGCCCCTTTCCCAGGGCTCCCCTTCCCCCACCGCTGCCATTTGCCTCCTGCCTGTGCCCAGAAGGGAGGGAGGAAGACGACAGCCAAACTCGGCCAGCCTGGCCGGGCGGTGCGGCCCAGGAGGCGCCCTCTTTCCCAACCTGGTCCCGGAGCCCCAATAAGCGAGCCACACGGCCACTAGAGATGCGCCCGCGCGCGCGCCAGCACAGGGAGCCCCGGCCAAGCTAGGCCAGAGACGCGCACACCGGGAGAGCCGAGAGGGGAACAGAGAACCGGGGAGACACACGGGGGGCGGGGGGGAGGGGAACAGAGAGAGAGAGAGAGAGAGAGAGACTGTAGGAAAAAAAGAGAGAGGAGCCAAGGAGAAAAAGAAATGGCAGGGGTGGGGAATGTCTTGTAGAGGTGCCAGCTCTCCTAAAACTCAGTCTCCAGCCACCTCTCTCCTGCTTGGTGTGGCGGCCTCACCAGGGAAGGTGGCTGAACAGCAAAAAGCACACGCGCACACACACACAAAATCTCTGAACTTCTACCTTTCAAATCCAAAGCCCGCGGTGAACCTGCGTACTGGGGAAAACACAATCCCGCTCCCTGCCCTCCGCGCGCCCTGGGGCCCGGCGTCTGCAGAGGCCGACCTCACTTGCTGAATAGGCGCGGCTTTGTTTGGGGGACCTGATCCGGACTCGCTTTGGTCTATTTTCAGGGTGGCTGGAGATGAGGGGTGGAAGTTTCGGAGAGCAGTGTTTCTGGTAGGGCCTTCAACAAATCTATAATCCAGCGGCGGACCTCCTCGGTCACTTCGCCAGCTACCAGGCTAGGGGCTGCACTTCCCTCCAGCTCGGCACGGACACACACACGCCCCAGGATCTTCCAACAACCGATTTCGTTGGAGCGAACAGGGAAACCCCACCCGTCCCTATTTCCCTCCCCAGCCAGCTCCGCTTTTTAAAGATCGAAATAACCCTGGCTCCTTCCCCACCACTGCCCTCTACGCAGGGTCCTCGGCTTGTTTTGCTTTGTTTTGTTTCCACCGGTGCGTTAGACTAAGGGGAAAAGGAGGAGGAAAACAAAATCTCCGAATCCGATTCTGTCGCAAACGAAAGAAAGAAAATAATTGCAAGTAAACTCTGTCTAGTTCGGAAGCCCGGGGAGTCATAAACCGTCCCCGGCCCGTGCAGACTTCGGGCAGATGTTGACGGTTCAGTGTGCTGGGCCCCAGAACCTCCGCGGCTGTCCTGCCTGGGGAAGGGTGCGGGAGGGGACTGAGCCTCTCCCTCATGGCGCGGGGTTCAAAGACGCCGGAAATGCGAAACAAGCCCTCCACCCTACCCCGAAGCACAGCCAGGCCTACTCGGGTCTCCTCCCTAGGCGCCGGCTTCTGAGGGTCCAGGCTCTTAACCCAGCGCCCCTCTGGCGCCCGGAACTCAGAGGAAGGAGAGCAAGGGAAAACCGAGACCTGGCTGAGCAGAAGGCTCCTGCGGATTACGGCGACCCGCCCTGGCGCAAAGGGCTCCGGGGCCCAGTTTCCCGGGCCTGCCGCCCTCAGGACATTTTACAGGACAGGCTGCAGGGCAATCGGATCTCTGTTCCCCAGACCGCTCACTGCCAGTCTTTTCTCTTGGGTCCCTGGCTGCGCTGCCGGGTTCATTCAACGCCCCAGCTCCCGCCCTCAGCCGCGCAAATCCCGAGCCTGTTTGGCGTGGGCTCCACCTTGCTTTCTCTATCATTGTACTTACTTTCTGCCCAGCAGGGTGAGGGTAAGGCCCAAACCAAAAAGCCGCCTCTAAAATATTTCTGCGCCAGGGACAGCAAGACACTAAAGCATTCTCTGGTCCTGCTCCAGCCAGGGGCATGCGAGGCTAAGATCCCGCCAGACAAATCCTAGGGTGCTCCGGCCTGGGAAGCTCAGGGGCAGCGTGTCCCGAGTGCTGTATATATACGTGCATACAGCCCACCGAGATTCATTCAGGCGGAGGGGAGCGATGGACGCCACGCACTTTCCCCCAACCGGACGGGGACGCACGCTCCGTGCGCCTGGCACTCACCGGCGTTGTAGGCCGCCAGATCCGCCCCGGGGCCTGGGCTCTTGCGCTTTCTCGGCCGCCCCTTCTGCACTGTGCCCACGCCGTTGTAGTAGGGAAGACCCAGCGGGTTGGCCCCGGCTGCACCCAGCCCCGCGCTCTTGGCCGCAGCGGCCGCAGCTGCCGCAGCCGCCACGTCAGCGTGGTTGAAGTGCGCGGGGTACTCGCCCTGCAGCAGCGCCTCGAAGTGCAAGCGGCAGTAGACCAGGCTGTCCTTCATGCCGAAGTGGTCACCCGTGGTCAGCATCTTGTTACACGTGGTGCACGTGAAGCAGTTGAGGTGATAAACCAAGTCCCGAGCCCGCATCACCATCTCCGAGGCCGAGATGCCCAGGTGGCAGCGGGCGCAGCGCTGCACTGAGAACCGCCTGTAGGGACCATCAGGGGAGGGACTGTGGGGACACACGGTTGGGTACCCCCATATTCCTCCTCCAGGTGCCGCTGCTGCCAATGGGGAAAATCCCCTCCTCAAGATGGGCAGCCTGGGTCTTAACTTGGAGGATGAGGGAAGAGGGAATAAATTTTGGCCTAGGTCTGATGCTACCCTGTAACACAGTGCCCCTTCATCACTTTCAAGCCTACAAAGGCTTCTACTTAACCCAGAGCCCGAGCAAGCCCTACGAAAGCCCTTGCCTGGGAGATGGGGGAGAAATTCCCCATTTACCCTTCCTCCAACTCTAATCCTGCCCTCCACCCCAGCGCCCGGGAATCCTACAGACCTTTGTAATTTGTTAAAAAACGCAAAGACAAGGAGAGAAAAAGGAGAGAAATATATAAACAAACTCTAACCCTAAACCCAGAGAGGAGAAACAAGAATCCTGGTACCTGTTAGTGATGATTTTGGTTCTTAAATCCTGGACTCCCAATCTCCCGGAATGATCGGGAAATGCCCCCATCCAATTCCCCAGCTCTCCCCAACTTTGTTCCCCACCAGCCCAGGCCACCTCGGTTGGGAGGAGGGGGGGCTAGTTTCTGTTCCCTCTGGTTGACCCAAGAAACTTCAAAGGGAGAGGGGTGTAAGGACACCCGAACCCAAGCCTAATTATGGTCTAAACTCAGGAGAGGGCAGCTTCTGCTTTTCTCTGGGTCCCTACACTTCACAGACATGTCCAAGAGTGTCCCCCAAATTACTGTGTATAAAGGCGGTCACCCAATTCTCCGTGCTGGAGAAGAGAACCCTCCCTTGGGACTGGAGGGAAAAGAGACAAGATTTCATCTGAGATGGGGAGTTCTGAGGGCAGTGGGTCCCGAGGTGGGGGGCTACCTGTAGTAGTCTTCCTTGCAGTAGATGCTTCCATCCTTGCTGAAACAGGTGAGCTCCGACTCCAGGTTGAGCTTGCACTCGCAGCACTTGAGGCAGCGCATGTGCCACTGTTTGTCCACCGCCAGCAGGTAGTAGCGGTCCGAGATCTTGCCCCCACAGCCCGCACACAGCGCAGCTCGGTCACTGCTGATGGATGGCATGGTCTGCGGAGGGAGGGAGGTGGGAGACCGCAGCCCCCGCGTCAGCCTGGGACCCAGCAGCCGCTGCCGCCAAGGGGAAACCAGCACCCAAAGTTCCCACCGTAACTGGCTAACCCTAAACTCCAAGAAAAATGCCAAGGGTGTGCAGTGTGCTTCCTCCACCCCAAAATGCCCATATCCAGAAGGTTCAGAACCCAAGTCCGCCTTCACAGCCCAGGCAGGCCACAGGCCCGGTTGCTGGCCTGGATAGATCTCCCCCACTTTACCCCTTTTCTGTACCTTCTGCCCTTTTCCCAGAAAGTCTCAGGCTATGTTTGGGGGCTGAGGCAGTGGTGGCTATCCCAGTCAAGCACTCCAAAACTGTTTCTTACAGAAGCCACTTGGCTGGGCCCCCAGGAATAGGGGTAAGATGACCATTAAAAGTCACCCTACACACAGACTCCTCTCCAGAGACACAGAGTTCCTGGCACCCAGCCCCAGTGATCTCTGGATCCTTAAGCCAAAGGTTTAGGGTAGGGCAAGTCCCAGGTCCCAGGATCCTGAGAGATGATTGGGGGGGGGGGGTGTGCAGAGCCACCCTCAAAGTCTCTGAGTGCAGGACAGGCCCAATCCAAATTGTCGGCTAACCAAACTGACAGGCTGAGATGGTTTAACCCCGAGAAGAAGAGCTCGCTGGGAAGACAGAGGCACTGGCACGGCTGCTCCTGCTTTCTGTGCAGAGAAACTTCCCGTGTTCCCACCTCCTCTGCCTCTAAAGGTCACTTCTGGGCCGAACTTGGGCAACGTCTGCTCATCTGGCCCCCAGGGAGGACTGAGGCAAGGAACTGACTATTTGGGGCTGGGCTGGCATAGCCAGGTGTGGAGATTCGAACGGACTCAGCTTCTGCAGAGCCAGGCCTCGGAGCCTGAACTACGGAGCCCTGGCCCGGCCAAGCCCAATGGATCAGAAAGCCCAGGTCAAGATCAACAGAAAGCGGTGGCCCAGAAGACTTCACTCCCTGAAATTGCGCTGGGGAGGAAGCCTGATGGCCAAGAAGCGGGATCGGCCCGAGCAGGCTGGAGCCGGTGTTCCCGGTTGTTTCGCCCTTCTCGGTGGCGCCAGCAGCCAGGGCCAAGTGGTGGAGGAGAGCTCGGGGCTGGTGACCAGAGGGCCCCGCCAAGTGAGAAGAGAGCCATCTCGGGCCGCGGGTAGGACTTCGCTCTTACTTCGGGAGAACTGCTCTCTTCCACCCTCTGGGTCTAAAATTTCGGTCTCAACCCTTTCCCCTCTCCCCGCCAGCAGCCTGGTTTCCCCCGAGCGGGGAGCTACAGGCCTTGTATCCTGTCCGCGGATCCCCAGCGCCCAGTCCCGTGCGGCACGAAGGAAGCTCCCCAAAGTGCCCCCAAACTTAGGGGAGCAGAGGCGCAGACTCACAAGGCCCCGTCCCAGCTTTCGGCCCGATCCGCAGCCGTGCGCCTACCGTCTCCGTGTCGCCGCGGTCGATGGCGGAGTGGATGGCGGGAGTTTGGTCTTTGCCCTGCGGTCCCATCTTCGTCGATGACCCCCGTGCACCTCGGGGCCCGAACAAAATTTTTGGAAAAGCATCCGGGCCGGGACGGACCAGCATCGCGCGTGACCGGCGAGGCGGGGGGGCGCGGCTCCTCCGCGGGGAGGGCTTTGCCCCCCGCTCAGCTGCCGGGCGCTTCCCGGCGCTAAATGGCCCCGGTGTATTCGACACTGCGGGCCCCGGCCCCGCCCGAGATTCGGCTTCGCCCCCAGACCGGGAGCCCGAGGGCCCAGGACCCTCCCCGCCGAGGCGCAGGGGCAGCTACATCGCGCGGGCGCCTGGGCGGCGGCGCCAAAGCCCGGGGTCACAAGGGCAAGGGGCTGAGGGGAAGGAGGAGGGAGACCGGGCAGAGGTCGGCGCCCCCCGCGGGCGCTTTCACGCCGCGGGCATTGCCGACCAGGCTTCGGCGCCCCGGGCGCAAAGCAGGAGCGCAAAGTCTGCCCGAGGCGGCGACGGCAGCGGTCGGGGCTCACCCGGGAGCAGCTAGGTGCCCGCGGCGACCCAGCTGCCAGGACCTCTCCACTCCCTGGGGTGCGTCCCCAGCCCAAGGCGACCCGCTTAGACGCTGGGTGGGCGACTAAAGTAGGGGTTGCTCCGAAGCCTGCGAGCCGAGCCGAGCTACCCGGAGAATTGAAGAGGAGGAGGAAGAGGAGGAGGAGGAGGTGGAGGAGAAGGAGGGGGGGGGAAGGAGGAGGTAGAGGAGGAGGAGAAAAAGGAGGAGGAGCAGAGTAGGAGGAGGAGTCGCCGGCCACAGGCCCAGCCGCGCGCAAAGCTCTCCAAGAGCGCGCCGAGCCCAGCCCCGGCTCTGCAGTCCGCGCCAGCCAAGCGTCCGCGCCTTTTCTACAGCCGCGCCTGACATCACGTCCTGCCGCCGCGCCATTGGCCGCCCCGCACCCCGGGCTGTGGCAGCGCGTGCTCCGGGAAGGCGGGAGACCCGAGAGGGAGGGGAGAAGCAGGAGGAGGAAAACAGCCACGAGATGGTGGGAGCTGGTGGGCGAGGCTGGAGGGGAGGAGTGGGAGGGAGGGAGGAGGTAGAGCGGGGGTGGGGTGGGTGGTGGTGGAGTTTTTAAGCGGCGAACAGTTTCCTGTGATTTCTTCGGGGAAGGGAAAATTTAAACCCTTCTCTCCCTGCCGTCTCTATCCTGAGAAGGCACATCTAGAGGATGCCTGAAGAAGGTCTCCCCCCCCGTCTTTCCTCTGAGGGGGAACCCGCCGCTTGGGGCACCGGCTGGAGAGGGCCTGGGGAAGGGAGGCCCTGGGGTAGAGCTTCCCAGAGCCTTGGGCTGCTTCCCGCCCAGTTCGGCTTAAGGGGCCAAGCCTCCCCCGCCGCGGCGGACTGCCGGAGGCTGCGCAGGCCTCCTGAGGACCCAGCAGAGCAGAGAGGCGAGAGACCTCGGGAGCTGCGACTCCCCGGGGAGGAGGGCCAACCAGCATATCCTCACTCCTAGTGAACTAGGGCCGATTTCTTTTCGCTCTTCTCTCTCTCTCTCTCTCTCTCTCTCTCTCTCTCTCTCTCTCTCTCTCCAGACTTTAGGAACTAAGAAAGGCATGGGTTTGAATCCAAGTTCTGCAATTTACGCACAAACTTAACCTTAGACAAATGACTTAACTTCCCTTAGCTGGTCTGATCTTTCCCATGGGAGACATCCCCTTCACATGGGTGTGATGAACAAAAGAGATCATAGATATAAAATGCCTGGAACATAGCAGGCACTAAGCAAATTCTTTCATTGCTCCCCCTTTCCCCTCTCCATCTCCTATTAAAAACTTGCCCACTCTGAGATATGTTAGGCATCAACAAGGTTCTTAAAGACCACAGGCCCATTCTCCAGCTACTGGGCGTATCATGCCATAGACTCAGCTGTTAACCTGCGCCCACCCAACTGCTTGGCTGCACCACTTCTCCAAAGACCAACAGCCTGTCCTTCCGGGTAAGGGTCATCCCAGCTGCTCCTCTCACCAGCCCCCAGACTTCAGGCTCAACATAGAATCCCTTGGGGACCAGGGGCCATGCCCAGGTGTGTGGTGAAGTTGGATTTGGAAAGTAATAAGTGATTGTAGAGGAAAACGGAGTGAACAAGTCAATTACAGAGTCCCATCTCCTGGGTCTGCTTTGGAGGTGGGTCAGTCTGAAGTGACTTGCTTGCCAGGAGGAGGAAAGGGGCTAGTGAGGACCCATGCAGTTTACCTTACATAAGGGCACAAAGTTGAGGCAGCACAAAATTATACTTTCCACATATCATACATAACTTTTAGACATGAGTAGATGTGTGCTTGTAATGCCTAAGCACATGCACTCATGTTCCCGTGTGCAAATTTACATGATCATCTCCATTGGCAAAAACACGGCCAGCAGGAAGGTGAAGCTAGGGTCTACACGTGCACATCCAGTGTAAGTGTCCAGTGCCAAGCAGAGGCAGGCGTCTGTAAAGTGGTTACAGTACAATTGCATGCTCAGGTGATCCTACCTAAATCCCTGTGTGCACTTTCTAGGAGGCCATGTTTTGCATATTTGCAAAAACTCTTGAAGTTACAAGTACAGATGCCCCAACGTGAGGGCAGGACCCTAAACCCAAAAACAGCATGTGTGCGTGTGTGTTCACACAGACCTGGACTTTGGCTCCTGCACGCGGCCTGCACCTGGGCACGCGGACTCCTACACAGGCATGTTTTACTGAGGCATCTGGGGCACTTTCTTTCAAAGAAAGTTGGGAATGAACATCTAATCTGGGAGTACCAGGGTTCATCTGGAGGTCGCCCAAGGGGTAGAAAAAAAATGTAACAACGCTGGAGCGTGTGTCCTTGGTGAGCCCTGGATGGATGGATGCAATACGTTTTCTGAGAACTCAAGGGGCTGCCTCAGGATCTGGGGTGTGTATGTGGGGGAGGGGGAGGGAGAGGGAGAGGAGGACTCGGTAACTCTTGGCGAGGGCTCCCCAAGAAACCTGGAAACACACACTGCGGCTCTTCACCCCCCGCCCCCACCCCCACCACGGACGTGTAAGTACAGGATTTCGTCGCCACCTCTCTGACCAGCAGCCCACACCCAGGGGACCGATTGCAAATCCCCTGGCAGTCAGGATTCCCACCCGGCGCACCCGCCCGTTCATCTCTGGGTGCCAGGCAGGGACGCGCTCTGGTCCGCCAGAGGCTCGAACGCATGTCCCGCCGCAGGGCGGGATCTGAGTGCCCGGTCCAGGGTTCAGAGGCCGGTAACTTTGCTCATCTCCCCCAGCAGCGGCGGTACGTGGCACCATCGCCAAACCCTGTCCGCGGAGACCAAACAAGGAGAGGAACAGGCTGTAAGCACACGTCCTGACACGTGAGTGACAT
Organism: Myotis lucifugus; assembly: GCF_000147115.1. Lineage (NCBI taxonomy): Eukaryota > Metazoa > Chordata > Mammalia > Chiroptera > Vespertilionidae > Myotis > Myotis lucifugus. Next base: position 1,721,916 of record NW_005871221.1, read on the forward strand.
TTACACGGTGCGAGGAGCCGCGGCCGTCGGGAAGGCGGCGGTGGGGGGAGCAGGCAGCGGCAGGTAAACGGATCCTCGCGAGGTGCCGGAAACCGCGGCCCCTCGACGCTCCTCCCCCAGACGTGGGGGAAAGAACCCCGAAGTCGCTCGAACCTGCCTTTTGTGGGAGGTGACAGGTGAACAGAATTCAGGTCTGGCTACTCCCGCCGCTGCCTACCTCCCCACCATCTGCTTCCTCGCAGACGAGCAGACCCGGCGCATAATGAGGCAGCAGCCTCCAGCCGGCCACCGTGACTAACTCAGAACAAAAGCGCTCCCTCCACGCCTCCTCCAACAAAGGGGCCACCAGTCCCGGCGCTCCCCGAAGGCTGCGGGGCTCCCGGCTGCCGGCTGCGGGGCTGCGGCGCACCAACTTCCCGGGGCTCCCGGGGCTGCCGGCGCCACCGAGCCGGGGCCGCCGAGGGAGGAAGCACATGCTGCCCAAGAGAAAGTGAGGCCAAGCTGGGAGGGGAAGGCGGGGGCGGGGGCCGGGGCCGGGGCCGCGGCTGGAGGGTGATTGATCAGCGCGCTGTTCCGGGAGCTCTGCCCCGTTATTAGAGGCGGCCAAAGCAGGGCCACGCAATAACCTCCGAATCGCCAACTAATTGACGCTGCAGGCAACTACTTCATTGTGCGCGCCGGTTTTATGTCTTCATAGCCGGTGATTGACAAGGTGTAATTAGTCATCTCACTCGGTGATAAACATGGGCATCCTCCTCCCGCGGCATCAGGCCGTGTGTACCAGCAGAGGAAGCGATAGTTGACGCTGATATACCATTAAATCAAAATGAAGACGTTCAGAAGTGTGTGTTTGCTGTGACGCTCTGATGGTTTATTTCTCAAATACGGCACCAACAGATTTACTTGATTTGCAAGTTAACTACAACATTAACTGGTTTTATTTATTTTGCCTCTTCCTTCCTCTTCCTAGGCAGGGATGTTGCTCTTGGAGAATGTGAAGACAGTTTGCTTCTTGACAAGCGAGCGAGCGGGCGCCCAGATTTTTTTGAGCCTCTCCGGAGGCTCCCCGGAGGGAAAGGCGGGCAGAGAAACCGCCAGATTTTGGGAGCCACCAGGGAAGGATTCCGCACCGGGAGAGCCGCCCTCCGGGGCCCAGACCTGCTTGCCTTTGGGCACTGGCACTAGATGACCTGACACTCTGAGGATGGTGCTGGGGATTGGGGCCGGGGAAGCCTCTTGGATATGAACTGCAAAGAAGAAAGAGGCAAAAAACAATGTCTCTTCTCTGCCTGGAAGCAGAAAGGACTGTTCTTAAGCTGTTGCTGCAGTCACAGGCCAGTTGCCTGCCTCAGTTCTCTGAGTGCAAAGCCTCCTGTCCTCCCCTCCCAGGGTTGCCACCCATTTCAGCAAAATTAATAACCTCCTTGCCTCATGAAAGGGGGGGCTTGGCC
>NW_005871221.1:1723635-1730808 GCF_000147115.1 Myotis lucifugus
TTTCAGGGTATCACACGTGCCCCCAAGACCCCCTCCCCCCCAGTGGGGTACCCTTCCTGCACCTTTCCTTTCTCTCTAACCTCTGTCTCTTGTTTTATGGCAGAGGAGTGGCGATTCCTGGCCACTGTGCAGGAATGTACTCCAAGAAAAGACGGGGGGGGGAAGTTGAGTCACAGGGGTGGCAGAAAAGCCCTATATCGTCAACAAGGACCCCCCTCCCAGGCCTATAGGTTTCGTTCAGCAAAGGGAGGGGTGTTTTAGATGGATGTGAGAGGCTGTCCGTCAGCAGCAAAATCAGCTCGGGCATGGCTATCTCTTTATGAAATCAGCTCATTGCCTTGGTCAATCTGCTGGTCACCACTATGGACAGTGGGGCCTTAGTTGTTTCAAAAAAGAATCCCATATCCCGTACATAAGTGGCTTGGCCCCTCTCAGGCAGAGAGGAGCCCAGTGCCTCCTCCTCTTCTCCCTGCAGCGATCTGAACAATTCTGAAACTGCCTCCCTGGGCGTCAGTTGAGCAGGTTGGGGAACTAACCAGGGCCCTCTCTCTAGGGCCCTGTTAAATGCACTGAACTTAAAATGAAACACGAAGTGTGAATTTCAGGTTTGAACATGATGCATCGGGAAATGTGGAGGTTGGCAGCCCTTTTCCTCCCCCCTGCCTTTCGGTAGCAGGTATTAATATTGTATTAAATGTTATGAGAAAGTAAGGGCTGCGGAGAGGAATGTGCTCAGATGCAATTTTGTCAAGGTTTTTATCTGTGATTATGATTCCAGATGTAGAAACTCCCGGAGGAGGGAAATGAGGGGCTGCTGGCGTGTGACATGTGTTTTAAGGTGTTTGGCAGTGTTTCTCAAAGTGGTGACAAAATGTTCAATTTTATTACAGGGAATTGGTAAAAGAAATATGAATACCAGGTCAGAGATTGTTCACCTCAGCCAAAGGATTTACCATTATTGATTAGGGTGGGGAAAGTTTGTATCTGGGTCTTGCTTAAATCACATTGTCAACAATATAAATCTGTCAGATCAGATTATTCTTAAAGAAGAATTGTGACAAAATACACAATAGCTAATTGCATCTCCCCACCTACTAATTTCCATGCAAAGATATACAGTGCCCTGGAAGCCAAAAAGGTAAATATTGCAAAAATATGTCAATTTTTTTTCCAGCTGGTATAACTACAGCCATTCCTTAAGGGTAATTTCTTTTTAATCTAACCCAGAAACTACCCAGTCCTACAAGAGCCATTTTGCTAATCTGGTTGTCTTTTAGGTTGAAGTACAAATAATAGCAATACATTTTCTCACACAGAGAACCACATTTTACTGAAGGAAGAATCAGGAATATATTGTATGAAAAAAGTGGGGATGAGGAGGAAGCAGCTAAACTCTGGCTGAGTTGACAATTCTTGTATCTCCATGCACTGGAGACTGGAAACATTTCCTACCACAGTCCCTTATTCAGGGGCACCTCTGCCATCCCTCTCTGACAGCAGGACACCCCTAAACTCTATTTCTAAGCAAAGGTTTCTCATAAACTTTTTATGAGCTTTACATACACTAATTGACAGGAGTGCCCAGCCAGCGCTGGCTAGACTGGACGTGGGTTTGGTAAACATTGTCACAGAACAAAAAGAAGGGTTTTTGGCCAAAGACGCTGGACTTGGCTCCTCCCTGGGTTCCCAATCAGAGGACAGAGGCTCTAGACCAGTGGTTCTCAACCTTCCTAATGCCTCGACCCTTTAATACAGTTCCTCATGTTGTGGTGACCCCCAACCATAAAATTATTTTCGTTGCTACTTCATAACTGTAATGTTGCTACTGTTATGAATCATCATGTAAATATCTGATATGCAGGATGGTTTTAGGCGACCCCTGTGAAAGGGTCGTTCCACCCCCAAAGGGGTCGCGACCCCCAGGTTGAGAACCGCTGCTCTAGACACTCACTGGAGAAATTGCTGTACAGAGCACCCTATACCTAGCACATCCATTCCGTCTCTCAGCCCTGTTCGGGAAGCTCACACGTATTTAGCCCCAACCTTCCCTTAATGTGGGCTAGAGAAGGTCGATTTGGGGCTTCCCAGCCGCTGGCACTATTTTACGATCACAAAAGATACTGGGTTCCTAGCACAAATTGCACCTTCCTTGGAAGCGAGAAGGTGCCTCCCCTGTGAGGTGATGTAGGACGGGTACGTGTGCGAGGGGAACGGTGAGATTGCAGGGGAGGGAATGTGAGTGGCCACCATCTCTCACCCCTCGTTTCCAGCAGGAGGTTTCCAGCCCAACTTTCCACTGGCCCGATTAGCAAATCTCCACTGCTATTGGGGAAGGCGGCATTGTCTCTCTCGGTGAGGAACAGTCATTTCCCACATATGCTTCAGCTGAAGCCCAGTCCCTGGCCCCTCCCCCATTTTATTCTTCCATTAATTAAAACAACTAATGTCCCATCAATTATCTTTGCATGAATGAAAATCATTATGGGCCCTTGCAGGTATATGGGAAATTCTGTTTGCTTAAGTCTTCACACTTTGATTTTCTATAGACTCATTTTCTCGGGCATAAAGAAATTCAAACAAAACAAAAACAAAAACAAAATCTCCTGACACTTTGCGAGAAAGCAGAGACCAGTGGTAATGAGCTTGTATGATCTCTTGCAGGAAGAAATGTTCAGATAGCCTCATTTTCGAGCTGAATTGTACTATCTGGTAAAGGATTCTAGACAGTTAAGGCAAACATTGATAGGTCACCAGACCCACGTTTGGAATTTGAGCTTGTGTCCAGTCAGATGAGCTCATCCAAATTTACTTTAAAGCTATGGTGTCAGTGCTTGAAAGTAAAAGGCAGGGGACAATCAGCTCTATTTGGATTTTCCCAGCCAGTTGGCCATTTCAGCTTGTATCTCTATTTCTGGGGGCTGCCATAATTAGAGCGATCTATTTTGCATTTACTTCTCTTTGCGAGCACTGCATTATTCACTCTTTCCTGTGCTTATTAAACAGTGCCACCTGCACCAAATTCAACAAAGCTCTTCCATCAGTCAGCCCAGCTAAGGATCCCAGACCATATATTATCATTAATTGAAGCTCAATTGAATAGTTGACGATAGAGGCATGAGTAAAAGCAACACATTTTCTAGGACCTGTTCATAAAGATGTTTTAAGCAAAAAAACAAACAAAACAACAACCATTTATTCCTCCAATTGTCATCTTTTACAAAGTCATTTCATTCTCTGTACAGTCATTCAAGCAGCAATTAGCAGGTCTTTTAATTTGTGCATGTCACCAAGGTGCCTTCAGCACAAATGTCCTCCTTCATAAGGTACTAGGGAATGCAGTCAATATTTTGTCACCCTAAGCCTTCGAAGCTGACCACCTTGATCGTCCTAACGCTATAAAGATGATCTGAAGAGCTAAGGACAAGTCTGGGAAGCAGAGGACAATTTTCAGGACACTAACCAAGGATAGTCTGAATCCAGAGAGAGGGAGTGGCAGAAGGAAGGAAATCAGAGACAGGGAGGGGAGAGGCAGAAAATGAATGTAGATAGAAATTAATGGTTAAAGAAAGGCAAAGTTTCTAGCAAAGATGGACCATCTCTGAGATCCAGTTGTGTTTTAACAAACTCTCCATCTACATGCTGATGATTTATACATTTTTAAGAGCCTCAAACCTCACTGTGTCTTGTTCTTTCCTAAGCTTCCTGCTTTGTTCAAAATACTGCTTATCTTTGCCATTGTCAACAGCTCTGCATCTGGGAGAGATTAATTAAGTGATAGGTCAGAGACAATGAGGTGAAAGGGCATGTCCATCCAATCAGGTCTGATTCATCCATTTCTACGTGGATCAACTTTTTTTTTGAGGGATGCCAATTTCAGTTTCATTTCCAGGGGGGACTTATCAATGGGAATGCCTGACCTCCTCCACTGAAGGACTTTTAGATAGAAAAGACTTTTTTGCAAATTAATAAATCTAAAATCTACACTTTCTGTCTTTTTGAGATGTGAAACAAAAACATAACTATAAATTGTCTGCATGCTTAAATTTCTCCTATCAGGATAAAGGCTGATTTTCCTGAACAGGATCTTTCTAAAGAATAGCTAATTAGGTGATTACAAATGAGATTGCCATGCAACACAATAAAAAAAATTAAAAGTTCGCTTTCTCTCCTCCCTTTTCCCAACTGTTTCTCATTGCTTCTTCCTTTCAAAGTCCACTTTAAATTTCTAGAAGAAAAAAAAAGAGAGAAAGAGACAAGGAAGAGTGTAGGAGAAGAGAGATAGGGGTGGGGGAAGAAGGAAAGAGAAATAGAGAGGTTTTCTAGGTGTCAAGTGAATTTTTCCACACCAATTAGAGGTTATCTTTAAATCTCTATCCCCCAGCCCCTCCACACCTTTCTAAATAGATCTTTAGATTAGTGAGAAATTAGTTAGTTGGGAAAGGCCATGTGGCCAGTTCACCCTCATTCTAACCAGAAGGGTTTTTCAGGACCTTAGACCTCACTCCCAGAAATGACACCCTCCCCGGCTCTTCAGCAGCACGACAGTCTGGGTCAAAATTATGGTTTTCAGTGTGTGTGTGAGAGAGACAGAGACAGAGAAACAGAGAGAAGTAAACTCCCAGCCCGTGAAGAACACACGTAAATTAACTGTTTTGGGCAGACCTCAAACAAAATATTTGGCATATTTTTACTCTATTCTTGAAAACCCCCACAAATGAAGTTCACATTTTCCAAGATTCTTGGGGGTGGGGTGGGGAGGGGTGGGGTAATAAACAATGGTTTGGGTATTTTGTAATGGACCAGACATTTCCCCTTCTCCAAAGAAATGTAGAATGCCAGTTTCTTAACTAGCCAATTCTTTAAATCACCTGGGATCTATCTATATTTATAAAACAGCAGAATACTTAACCGCCTGATCAATAGCCATTGACTGTCAGTGCACCTCACACCCTAACTTGCACAGCTTGATCATGTATATTTGATCATGAAAAAATTAAAAGCATCTTGAAGCAGTCTATCAAGCTTCCTACAAAATAGTCTTTTTCTGTGATCTTGAAAAGAGTGTGAATTTTTCTGTCCCCTGTATTCATCTATCTGTCCATCTATCTACACACACACACACACACACACACACACACACACACACACAGACACACACACACCCATTCCCTTCCTGGGGAATTTATTGCTCATATATTTGATGAAGAACAAGGTAATTAACTGCGAGGCTGTACATCTGGTCGGTACTTCATATTCATTGCAATAATAAAACACTTTTTCCCCATTTTAGCAGAAGAAAGGCTGGTCCTGCCCACAGATTCAGAGGACCCCAGAGCCTCTGTCTGCAAAGCCTCCTTGTTATAAATCCTGCCTCCCTCTTAAGTGATGGCACGCACGATTGCACCAAGGGGCACTAAGTCTATCTGTGCAAAAGCCCTGGAAAAGCTTGTGCATCCTCGGAGCTTCAGCATCAGCTAGTGAAGGGTTTGAAATAGACACAGCTGGTTCCTCCGTCCCCAGTCTGCGTGGCAGCAAACAGGGACAAGAGTCCAAAGGACTTGTCCTGGGAAAGGCCACAGGTAGTGAGGTGTATTTTGAGATCCCATGGCTGGTGTCCCCAGCACGTGCCACTAAGCCCCAGTACCCCCAAAAGGACCCGGTCCTGCAGACTTTTCTGATATTTTGGGGTCAAAAGGCTGGCTCTACGTTTCTCCATAAGGTCTGCCAGATCTGTCCCAACTGCTCCAAGGTCCGGCCAGAGGACTAATACCAGCTGGCAAGCCTGCTCCAAGCCCCCAAGACAATCTTTTTAACCCCAACCCCAGAGACCTCCCCCAGTCAGCAAAACAAATTACCTGCAGAACCTCCCATTTCGGGAGTCCCCTGCTCTGTGTTCCGAATCTGTGCCCAGGACAAATTTCTCAGGGGGGCCCTTCCTTCTAAATGCAGCAGCATCTGGGCTGAGGAGCCCTCCTTTATATCGGGGGAGGGAGACCTCATATGATAATACGTGTAATATGATATGGAATGACAGAAAGCATGACAGTTGCCCATAATACGGAGAAGTCAGTCAAAGGACAGAGGGGACATTTGGATAATTACCATCCATTGGCTAGTCAATCACGCGAACAGAGAGAAACTGCACAAAACCCACAATGGAGTTGGGAAACAAAAGAGACCCGAGCCAGACTCGGGATTAACCGGTCTAAAGCGATCTAAATGCTTTTGTATCTGAAGAACTGAGGCTGCCCCCCCCCTTCCCAATCCCAGGGAACTAATTGCGGGGATCAGAGTTAAAGCTCTCTCCCTCCTTTCCCCTTTCTCTTTGTAGACTGCTCACCACGCAGGGGGAAAAATGATTTCTCTCTCTGTGTTCATTAAACTATTTTAAAGTTAAAGGGGTGGTGGGGGGGAGGGAGGCTCACTGTGGCCCCTCAGCCCAGGAGCTGGGATTCTCCGACCTCTGAAGGGGCTGGCCAGTCTAGGTTGGCCTCAATTCTTTGTTTCAGGGTAAAGTCTTCCCTCCTTGCCCCTGGGAGCAAATATGCCCCGTCCACCTGGGCAGCTGCCCTTTGCCTGGGGGCGAACGTGATGGCCGGTACCCTGCTTTTGGGGAAAAAGCCCCATGACCGGCCCCTACACCAGAAAAGCACACCCCATCGTTGAAAACTCAAATGGCATTTGTCCACACGCTCAGAATAAAGTGCAGGAAAAGGGTGACAGAGAAGGGGCGTCTGCTTTCCCAGTGGGAAAGCGAGAAAGAAGATGGTTGTAAATTGTAAGGAGAGAGCATTTCCTTCTACCTTGGGGAGCGAGGAGGAAGAAAATCCTTCTAAACTGGGGCGGGAGAGGATATGCTTAATTGGGGGAAGGAAGAAGACTCCTGGCTGAGAGGCGGGGAGGCAAAGAAGTGCTTCCTCAAGGAGACACAGGCCAATGGTCCTGTGAGAGACTCGGATGGAGGAGAGCGAGGAGGATTCCCAGAGGGGTGAACGATGGGTCTGAGATCCGCGCCTGAGCGCGAAATCCCCCGTGGTCCCGGGACAGGACGGGTGACTGCCTCACCCAAGTCCACCAGGTCCTCCTCTGTGATCGCACTCGTCAGAGACGTCCCGGCCGCGGAACTCTCGCGGGTCCCGGCTCGGTGGGAGCACGCAGTCCCAGGTCTGGGTC
>NW_005871221.1:1731201-1773093 GCF_000147115.1 Myotis lucifugus
TCCCTCCTCGAGCGGGCGGGGCGCTCCAGCCTCCTGGGCCGGCCGGGAGCCGGGCCGGGCGCCGGGAGAGAGGCCCCGCGCCCGGGAGCAAAGACGGGGCGTGCGGCTCAGAGGGGCTGTTCGGTCGCCGGGGCCGGCGAATCAGTCGGGGCCGCCGGGCCGGGGGGCTGCCGCCCTCGCTGCGGCGCTCGGGCTCCCGGGCGGGCCCCGCGCTGCCAGCTGCCGGCCGCCCCGGGTCCGCGCGGGCCGCGCGTCGCCGGCTGCGCTGCGGTCATTAGGCTGCGGGCGCGTGTGGCCGGGGCGGGGGCGGCGCGGCGCCCGGAGGAGGCGGCCGCATCCCTCGGCCTCCCCCGCCCGCCGCCGTCCCGCGCCCGCTCCGCGCGCTTCCCCAACCGCCCGCACCTCCGTAGCTGTCTCTACTCAGGCCCTCGGTCCGTGGTCTGTCCGTCTCTGCCTGCCTCCCTCTGTCACTCTCCATCTCCCAGTCTCTGTAGCGCCTCTCTCTCTCTTTCTCTCCCTCTCCCTCTCTCCCCCTCCTCCTCTTCCTCCTTCCTCCCTCCCTCCCTCCCTCCCTCGCTCTCATCTTCTCTCTCCGTCTCTCCCTGTGTCCACAGCTCCTTTGCTCACGGAGCCTCTTTTTCTCTCTTTGGATCCGTGGCGCCCACTCTTACCCCTCGTCGCTCTCACCATGTTCTCCCTTCCCCTCTTCTTTCTTTCTACCTCCCTGTGCTCTCCACCCCTTTCTCAGGAGTCCCGCTGTCTCTTCCTCTCTCCTTCCTTGCAACAGCAGCCCCAGGATCCAGCTTAAGCCATTTCTCGGAGGAGTCACTTCACGCCCTCCCTTATCTCTAAAAATAGTCAATTGCCGGCTCAATTGCCGGCTCCAGGTGGTGGGGTGGGGAGGGGGGCCGGAGGTGCGAAATGACTCAGGTTCCCCCTCTTGGTGGCCATGCTCTCTCCAGTGCAGCAGTCCCTGTGGCAGCTGCTTTGCTACCAGGGCTCACAGGTGCCCCGTGTGCCTCATAAAACCAGTCACCAGCCTCCAGGGCCAGACAAGTACCAAAAGGCCAGGTCAGCAAGGAAGGTCGAGGGCAGTTTCTTCTGGGGTTCCTAAAGTTTCTCCTGAAGAACATCTGTGGTGCCCCCACCCCTACCCCAGGGCAGATCCCTGGCCTGGGTCTGATGTCTCAGGCCCTGTCACTGCTGTTTCCTCCCTTCACTGACAGCAATCAGAGGGGCCATTGCTCACTCCTGTCCTTAGACACAAGCAGGAGAAAGCCTAGTCTTCTGGGCTTCACACACACACACACACACACACACACACACACACACACACACCGTGATCGGCTTAAAAGCTTCAAAGATGCTTCCGGGTGCAGTGTGGCTTCAGAATCAGACAGATGTGGGTTCAAGACCATGGCTTGCCTTGGGCAAGCCGTGCAGCTCAAAGCTTCAGTTTCCTCATTTGCAAAAGGAGAAGAGTAACCACCTTCCTTTACAGGTTGTGGTTCAGTTCAACCATGACATGGATAAAGAGCCCATGCCTAGGAGGTTATTCATTCTGTCCAGATTTTATTCCACAAGCATTTGTTGTCCATGCTTTTTAATCCTCGCCTGAGGACATGTCTTTTTTGTTTTTGTTTTTTAATTGATTTAGAGAGAGACATTGATGCTCCAGAGAAACATAATCCGTTGCCTTCTACATGTGTCCTGACCAGGGATCAAACCTGAAACCTGGGCATGTGCCATGACTGGGAATCAAGCCCTCAGCCCTTTGGTGCACAGGACGATGCTCCAGCCAACTGAGCCCCACTGGCCAGGGCTGTTGTCCATGCTTTGTGCTGGGCTCTGAGGATACAGCAATTCACAAGGCAGGTGTGGTCTCTGCCTTCAAGCAATTTGCAGTCTAGCTGGGGAGACAGACTGTGAACAGCTATTCCACAACTGTTACATGACAGTTGTACAAGTACCATTGAGTAGAGAGTGCAGTGAGACCACATATCCAGATAAACTGACCTGGACTGGGGGCTCAGGGAGGGCTTTCTCAAGGTGAGACCGAGGTCAGGTGTGGGGTCAGGGTTGCAGTTGGCAGGAATTGGGAAGAGGCTGCTAATGGGAGAGTGTTCCTGGCAGAGTGAGGAGCATGTGCCAGTACAGCTGAGCAGAAGGAAGGAGGGGAATGAGGCTGAGAGGTGGGAGGAGCCAGGCATGGAGGGGGCGGGGCCATAGCATCAGCACGTGGGAACCACCTGAGTCCTGCTTTTACCATTTCTTAACTGGAAGGAGGAAGCAACATTCAGTTCCCATTCATATCCTTTGCCTTCTGTCCTTCTTGCGAGTTATCATCTCTTGTCCCCTCTTCTGCCCTGACCCAACACTGTTCACCCCACAGTGGCATTACCTATTTAGCAACTTTAACCCACCTGGGTGTGGCCCCCCTGACAGCACACACTAGGCTCAGTTCTCTCTATACTTTTACAGTCAGCCCACAGGGATGTCCTCAGCTGGCATTTGTTGTTTGATTGAACAGTAAGTAGCCATTGGGTCAGCTGTGCCAGACTGTGCTGGCATTGCCTCTGCCTTCGCAAAGCACTGGTTGTGTGGGAAAGACACTTCTGAACACACAGAACCATGATGACACAGTACCATGGGGATGTGGGGCATAGAACTGGAAGCTCTTTGAGGGCAGGTCTATCCTGGGTTTGCTCACCCGAGACAGTCTTCAGGGTGCAGTACAGCGCCTGACACAAGGTGGGCACTTGATATCATGTGTTGAGAGGTTGGAAAAGAAAAGTGAAGTTTAAATGCAGAACGATGAAGGATAGTAGGAGTTAAAGTGAGTCAAAGGAAAGGATGAAGAGACTTGCCTATGAAGATCTAGTTAGTTGCAATGCAGACAGGAGGACACAAGAGGGTCTGTACAGAGGAAGGGAGCTAATGATTATTGAGCTCCTCCTTCAGCCAGGCAGGTGCTGGGCACTTCTGTGCAGGGATCTTGGCCAACCTTCACAGCATCCCTGCCTTGTGGGCACCCCTGTCCTCCCTTTTTTGAATAAGTGCTGGAGTCCAGAGAGGTTAAATCACTGGCCTGAGGTCACACAGCTAGTAAAAGCCTTCACCTAGATTTGAACCCAGGTCTGCCTGCTCCTCTTCACTAAAAGAAGGAAGCAAAAGAGGAGGAGAAGGCAGAGGAAGGAGATGACCGAGAACAAAGGAAGAGCGGTGGCAAAGGAGTGAGCTCCACGAGTAATTTTTCAGCTTAAAAAAAAAAACGATTCCCATTCCCCAGCCCCGCAGCGGCTGGCTGGCGGATCTGAGGCGAGGCCCGCCCTCTGACTCGCAGGAGCCTGCCAGGGGCCCCAGCGCGTGCTTCAAAGCCGGCCTCTTCAGTCCAGGCGCTTTTAAACTTCACACGGGAAACTTTCCAGGGCTGACTTTTTGCACTTTGTTTCCAAATCAAGAGATGGGAAGTCCCTCTCAGCCCAGCGGGGAGGAGATCTCAATGAGGGGCTTGTCCTGAGGTTCCAGCCTTGTTATGGGGCTCCCCACCTCCCAGGGCAATAATGGGGGGCGGGGAACCTGCCCCCTGTCCTCAATGGGTTCCCAGGGAGAATTCAGGGTGTGGCCTGGCCAGCTGGTCCCCCGGGGGGACACTCTTCCTGTGTCCTCCCAAATCTGCTTTCTACCTGGGTTCCCAGTGGCATTTGCTGACAAGGGGTGACCATCTCACAAGGTTCATAACGTGCTTCTTGCCCTTCTCCGCATAGCAGCCTCCAAACCAAACCATCCTGTCTGTCATTTTCTGATCACCACGGTGAGAGGCGGCAAGGGTCTCCCTAACCCTCAGCTCCCTCTGATTTTTGGAATTCCGATTTGGATTTTGGATGTACATCAAGAGGCTGGCTCCATGCATTTTAATTAAGCTGTCTTTTTTCATTTATTACTAATACACTCCTCTTAACTATGATTTATTTGTTAAACAAAGCACCATAAACCGTCACTTATTCATCTTAATTTCAACAAAATTAAAGTAGTCGCTGTTAGATTGCACCTAATTGCACTTGCAATGAAAAGAACGGAGATGTTAATCAAAATAAATTGAAGATAAACAATAAAATCATTACATCTTTGCGGCGGTAAGTGTAACTAATCAGTTTTGACTCCAAGAGACGGAACAGGAATAATGAATGTGTCACCGAAGGCGTGCTCATTAAGGGAAGCCATCGTGGCCTGGGTCCTCAGGGCGCAGACAGCCACACTGCCCATGTGGCCCCGAGGGTTCCTGTCGCCTGGGCTGGGCACAGGGGCCCTGAGGAGGAAGGAGAGCAGAGAGGAGGCTCTTAGAATGGGAGAGAGTCTTGGGTATGGGTTCTGAGCTGCTACAGAGGGGTTCTTCCAACTCTCATGGGAAAGTGAGGGGCCCCAGGCCCATTCAGGACATCCTAAGTAACCAAAGATGGGGGAGAGAGAGGGGCCTGGTGAGAAACAGACAGACAGATATCCAGAGGACACAGACTGCCAAACACATGCCAAGGGACACAGGAGAGGAATCCAGCAGAATGAAACAAGGAGAAAGAGAAATAGGCAGACAGAACGAGACCAAGGTGAGAGACCAGGGGATAGAGCTGCAGAGCAAGGCCAGGGGTGGACAGTCAGACAGGATGGACAGAGTAAAGAGCTATGAGGATAGGCGGCTTGGACAGGGCAATGGAGGAGGGATGGGACAAGCTGAGTGAGGAGGAGACCAAAGAGACAGAACCAGGTGGGTCTGCAGAAGTGGAAGCTTGTTGGTCTTAATGAAAGTCTCTCCTGGGAAAACAAGACATGCATGTTCTAATTCTGAGCCACAAAGTGGTCCTCGGGAGTCTGTTCAGGTAAATGACTATCAGAGAGGGACCCCTGGACTGGGCTCTGGGAATACGAAGAAAGGGAGGGTACTGCAGGGGGGGGAGGGGGTAGAGGGCCACCAGAGGGTCTTTGGGGCTCATCCTCTAATCATAGGGGTTTCCTGGGCCTAAAGGGTCCAGATTGGAGTTCCTTCCCTGTGCCACAGCAGCCCTTGGGTTGGTGGCCTGGACACCAGATACAGAGCCAGAGAGATGCCAGCCTGGCTGCTGGCTGAGGCTGCCCAACAAAACCCCCTTTCCAGGCTGGGAAGATCCGGAGTGTGGACAACTTTGGGAAAGTGGAAAATCTGAGGACGTAGCCATCTGGGTAAGATTGGACAATCAAGAGAGACAACCTGAAAGATATACTAGTACAGAGTGAGGCAAAAGTAGGCTTACAGCTGTTTGTATGGAAAATAATACAATAATTGATAAATAATAATGCAGGAATAATGTTTGTGTTTCATGTACTCACAACTGTGAACTTACTTTTGCCCCACCCTGCGTTTTTTGAGTACCTACCATGTACCTAGCCCTAGGCTGGGCCTGAGAAATGCAGAGGTAAACCAGATATAACCTATCTCAATTTCCCTATCTTTAAAGTAGAGTTAATAGAACCTACTTCCTGCGTTTATCATGGGGATTAAATGAGTTAATATTTGTAAAGAGCTTAGAGTGGTGGTTGGCCCTTGGAAAGGGCTTTACGTGTTTGTTAAATAAAAATAAAATAAGTCCCTGCCCTTGTGGAGTGCAGAGATCAACAGAGGAGACGGACTCATTCGCAGTCAAGTTCAGTCCAAAGGGGTAAAGGCCATTATACATGCACTTCAGGATGCTTTGGGAGTCCAGCCAACCTGGAGACAGAGCCTCCCGGTGAGCAGTCTGGAGGAATAGTGGGAATTAGTCAGACGCAGGTAGGGGGAAAGGGGAAAATATTCTGGGTAAAGGGAACCATGTAAATAAAAGCATGGGGGCAAGAAATGGCAGGACATGTGTAGGGATGTGAAGCAAAGTGGAATTAAGGTGAGGCTGGAGACCAGGGACTCAGATCTTGATGCTTCTTGGTAGGAGCCATTAAAGAGCATCTATGCGAACCCTTACTGATTTTTTTTTTGGGCGGGGGGGAGTGAGGGCTGCTCAGCATTTTGAGATTATGTTTTCCCCCTTTTTTCCCCTTCTTCCCGCTCAGTCCATGTGGTAGATACAACTCCACCATGACTCCAGGGGAAGGAGCATATGACCTAAGCCAATCAGCACATTCCATTCCTGTGGCCATAGTGATTGGTTGAGAAATGGGTAATCTGGCCCAATGGGAGCCAATCCAGGGCTTTGGCTTGAGGACCTGGGAGAAGTCTTTGAACCTTTCTGCTGGTGTTTAAGCTGAAAGGACATAGGGGCCAGGGCTGCCATCACCATCTCACTCCTATGCAGAGCTTGAAACCAAAGCCAACAGAGCAGAAGGCAGCATGACAGAACAAAAAGAGTTCCAGTGACATCGCTTGAGCCTTAAATCCAGCTGAGGTAAAGCTAGCCCTAGCCCCTGGCCTTTTTGGTTTCATGAGCCAATAAATTCCTTTTCACATAAGTTAGTATAGGTTGAATTTTTTGTCACTTGGAACAGAAAGTTCTGGCGGATAGGCTTCAAACAGAAATGCAACACCGTGGTGTATCTTAGAAACATCTCTCTGGCAGTCACAGTGTAGCAGAGGGATGGAAGTGAGTGGGCTTGGAGGCAAGGAGGCCAGAGGGAGGCTGGAGTGGTCCTCACACAGAGGGCTTATGATGAAGAGCAGGCAGAGCTCAGGGCTTTGGTCCCCACCAGTACACTAGTTTCTTAGTGCTGCTGTAACAAGCCACCAAGCGCTGGGTGGCTTAAAACAATAGAAACGTATTCTCTCACATTCTGGAGGCTAGAAGTCTGAAGTCAACGTGTTCGCAGGGCCAGGTTCCCTCCGAAGGCCATAGGGGAGAATTCTCCCTTGCCTCTTCGGGCTTCCGCTGGCTCCAGGCATTCCTGGGTTTGTGGCTGCATAATTTCCCTCTCTGCTTCCATCTTCCCATGGCCTCCTCCTCTTGTGTGTGTCTTCTCTTCCGTCTACATAAGGACACTTGTCATTGGATTTAGAGCCAAGTCGCTGACTCTTGGGAAACTTGTCCACTCCCAAGGACAGAGGGAGGAAGAGGTTTGCACCACATCATCATCATCCCCCAGGCCCTGTGCCTGGCTCAATGCCTGGCACACAGCATGTGCTTAGTGGGGATTGCCTAAAACAGAAAGAGCCCTTTCCATCTCCAGGTCACTATGGCACCCATTTCACTTCCCAGAGCCTCAGTTTCACCATCTGTAAAGTGGGTCAAGGTGACCAACACACAATGTGACAGAACTGTGCGGACACTGAAGCCCTGTTCAGATGCAGGGGTTTAAAGGAAGGTAGGAAACCAATCTCCATATTGCTGTCTCCTGTACATGCCCTTTTAGTAAATATGAGTGGCAGAAAACAGGACCAATTTCCTCATAAAAGTTCTTCTATTCAATTAAAGAGAGATAAATTAAATGGTAAGAACGGACACTTTTTCCTTGCACTACAATAAGGCCTACCAATGATATTCCATAAGCATGAGCTTCTATTCCCACCTTCGACTCATGATAAGGAAAAGGAATTTAAGCTGAAAGGACACAGAGGCCAGGGCTGCCATCACATAGACTCGTGGGGTAAGAGAGGGGGGTTTGGCTTGGCCAACCTGGAATCTCCTCCCAAGGACCCTCAGCTGGGACCCTGAGGATTCTGCTCAGAAGCACCTCACCGTCCCAGCTCCCCTCTGTCTCAAAGCTCCCTCAGCCTCGTGCTGACCAGGCCATGACAGCTCTGTTGACTGACCACTTGCTCTGTGCCAGGCAGAAGGCTCAGGGATGTTCATGCATTAGCTCAATTTCCCTGTTAACAGGGTCTATTACTACCCCCCCTTTTTAAAAAAATATTTTATTGATTTTTTTACAGAGAGAAAGGGAGAGGGATAGAGAGTTAGAAACATCGACGAGAGAGAAACATCAACCAGCTGCCTCCTGCACACTCCCTACTGGGGATGTGTCCGCAACCAAGGTACATGCCCTCGACCGGAATCGAACCTGGGACCCTTGAGTCCGAAGGCCGATGCTCTATACACTGAGCCAAACCAGTTAGGGCACTACCCCCTTTTATAGATGAGAAAACTGAGTCTCAGAGGGAAGAAGTGGCTTTCTCAAAGTCACACAGCCAGCTGCTGCCTGAGCCAGGTCTTATGATCTGTCTGATTCCAAAGCCGATGTTGCAACCAGGACCCTAACCTGCTTGGGTGCAGACCCTGGAGGGCCAGTGGGGCTGGGAGGACAAGGATGCCCTGGGCTGGGGTCCCCTGGGCTGGAGCAGGAAGAGGTAGCCCTCCCAGATGGTGGTGCTCCAAGCAGCAGTGCTTCCCCTTCAGCTAGGGAGCTTCATGAAACAGGAGGTGGCCCCTAAATTCTTCTTGGGACTGGGAGCCAGAGGAGGGACCTGCCCCACAAGGGATGGCAGTGGAGAGCCAGGAAAACACCAACGACCCCCTCCTCAGTAGAGGTCAGTGTAGCCCAGAGGAGCCTTGGACTGGGCACCAAAGCCTGGTGAGCGGAGTCTGAATCAACCCTGTGCTGGGCTGGGAGGAGGGGTGGAGCAGGAGCCCATATCTGGCCATGGGGTTCCTGTTTAAGCTGAGGAAATGAAGGCCTTAAAACACTCTATATAAAAATTAAACATAGAATTGCCATATGGTCCAGCAATTTCACTCTTAGGTATATAGCCAAAAGAATTGAAAGCAGCGTCCTGGCTGGTGTGGCTCAGTTGGTGGAGCATCTTCCCATGCACCGAAAGGTCACTGGTTCCCAGTCAGGGCACATGCCCACGGTGCGGGTTCAATTTCTGGTCCAGGTCCATGTAGGAGGCAACTAATCAATGTTTTTCTTTCACACAAATGTTTCCCTCTCTCTCTCTCTCTCTCTCTCTCTCTCTCTCTCTCTCTCTGTCTCTTTCTCTCTCTCTCCCCCTTTGCCTTTCTCTCTCTCTCTCAAATCAATGAAAACATATATATTTTTAAAAGAATCAAAGGCAGAGACCCAAACAGATGTCTGTACACCCATGCTCATAGCAGCATTATTTGCAGTAGCCAAAATGTAGAAACAACCCAAGTGTCCGTTGATGGGTGCGTAGATAAACGAAATGTGGTAGATACATATAGTGGAATATTATTCAGCCTTAAAAAGAAAAGAAATTCTGACATATGTTACAACACGTATGAACCTTGAGGGCATTATGCTAAGTGAATTAAGCCAGTTACCAAAGGACAAATACTATATGATTCCACTTATATGAAGTCCCTGGAATGGGCAGATTCCTAGAGACAAAAAAGAGAATGGTGGTTGTCAGGGGCTGCGAGGAGAGAGAATGGGGAGTTAGTGTTTAATGAGTAGAATTTCAGGCTGAGAAGACGAAGAAGTGGTGAGGGAGGGGGGTGATGTTTGCACAGCAATGAGAATGTACTTAACGCCACTGAATTTAAAAATGGTTAAAAAGGTAAATTTTATGTTGCACATATTTTACCACAATAAAAAACCCCAAAGCTGACAATTCCCCTACTTCTAATAAAAGCTCTTCCTATCCTAAAAGTCAAAGACAAAACAAACAAACAACAACGACAAAAAAACATGCTACACAATGTTCATTGAGGGCTCACCGTGTGCCAGACACCCTGCTGACTGCATTCCGTTTATCATCTATTTGGTCCTTGGCAACAATCACAGTGGTAATTATTTCCCCATTTTCCACATGAGGAAACCGAGTATCAGAGCGCCTCATCTCAGGCCTCACAGCCAAGAAGTAACTTGAACCTATGCCCTTAACCGCTATTCTCAGACGGGGACAGAGACTTGTCCAGGAGCACACAGCCAGAAATGGCAGCTCCTGCTTGGCAAGCTCTCCATGGTGCAGAGGCAGAATGAAACGTGGGGAAAGACAGAAGGCTGGGGCCTGCTTGACCACTGGGCAGAGGGAGAGCACGCCAGAGGCTGGCGGAGAGGGTCCCCAGGAGGCCAGTGGGGAGCCCGTCCTTATGAAGGACCCCTTTCACCCTGGAAAGACCCCAGGACACCTTCTCCACCTTTACTGCCTGAAGGGAGTCGCAAAGAACCAGAGCATGTTCAATACATGTTTTATTCCATTCCGAGCTGGCCCTCTTGGGCCAAACAAGCTCCTTTCTCCAGGAGGAAATAAAGAGGCAAGCATTTCTTAGGCACCTGCATGGGGATTGGTTTCTATTTCGCACAGAATAACCTTTGGCTCAGAAGTAAAGTGACTTGGCCAGGCCCACATAGGAGGTCAGCCCCCAAGGTCCTGGCTTCTGGTCCAGGACCCAGCAGATGCCTCACTTCACTGTGGAGCTGTCTGAGAGCTGGGGCTGCCTCCCTCCCAGCCTCTGGGTCCAACTTCTCTGGTTTTCTAACAGAGGAACCCTTAGCAGGGTTGTGGGTGCAGGAAATCCCTATGGTATTGAATCCCCAGAAATCCTCTTCCCTGCCCTGAAGGGCACTGGATGGCTAAGTCATTAAAAAGTCATGAAGGTGACTTCTTGGAAAAGCCCTCCACGAGGAGACCCCTGCCTCCTGCTCCCCATTCCAGAGACTCACCCACCCCCTAATGTTGAGCTAATAATGTTGAGCTAATAACCACTCATTCTCAGGTCTCAGCTTGAGCATCACTTCTGGGAAGTCTTGCCCATCCTACCCAGCTCACAGCTCACTACCTGCACCCTCCACTACACATGCACACGACACACTCATTCCTACACACTCACACATTTATAGTCACTCTCACAGTCATGCACACTCATGCTACACACACACACACACACACACACACACACACACACACCCTTATCTGGTGTTCCTGGCTATACCTCCAGTGCCTAAAACACCACCTGGCACAGAGCAGGCCCTCAGTAAATTTAGATAGATTGAATAAGTACATAAAAAGGATACATTCAGGTTCAGTTAACAATCCTGGATTTGCCACTTGGCAGCTGGAGAGGCCTTGGGCAAGATTCTTCAGCTCTCCAGGACTCAGTTTTCTCGGGGTTAAAATTTGTATTGAAAAAAGAACCTTCCTCGCAAAGTATATGGAGTCATGAGAGAGGAAAGTGCTTGGCTATGACCCAAGTCATGGCAGGGCCTTAGTGAATGTTCAGTACCACTATGCCTGGAAGAATGTGCCCTCCCCACAGCCCTCAAACCTCCCCTATTGAGAACCATAATATGTGCAGAGATTAATATCTGCTTAGGATATCCATGAGCTCCTGAACTAGAAGTTTGAGGCAGATAAGCACCTTGTCCTTCAAGGGCTTTATGGTCCAGTGGAGGAGAAAGGCCCTAAATAGCCGATGACAGAGAGCATGAGAGGGCTGTGTGATAGAGGGGGTTCTTGTGGGAGCCCCAAGGGTGGCTTCCCAGGCAAGGTGAGGCCAAAGGAAAGGCAAAAAGTAAGAGTTTCCCACGCAGAGAGTTAGGTGGAGGGAAGTCCTGCAGGCAGAGGGAAAATGTGAGCAAAGGCCTGGAGGTATTCCTGGAAAATGGTGAATCCATCAGGACCAGGTGCCTGGTGGAGGCTGAGTGGCTGGGGGAGGGTGGGGCCATCAGTGAAGGGTGTAGGGAGCCTCCATCCTAAGAAAGCTTTGATCTGCAGGCCAAGGGAGGCCTTGGCAAGATTTCAAGCAGATTGGGAGTAAGGATTGGAGGGTGACGTCATCAGATTTATCCTCTGAAAGAGAGTGTGAACAGGGCTCCGCCTGGCAGAAGAGATCCCCTTGGAGGCCATCAAAACATGCTCCCCACAAGTTCATAGAAATAAAAGTCATCGGGTTTGGGGGTCAGGTAGACCTTGCTTCTTCTCTGGCTCCTCTTCTGGGAGCCGTGTGACAGTGGCTGGCCCCTTCTGAGCCTCCAGTCCTCATCTGTAAGTCAGGGACAAGATGACTGACTCATGCCTTGGCCGGTGTGGCTCAGTTGGTTGAGTGTCGTGCACTGGAAGGTTGCTGGTTCAATTCCAGGTCAGGGCACATGCTCAGGTTGCAGGCTCAATCCCTGGTAGAGGATGTGCAAGAGGCAGCTGATGATGTTTCCTTCTCATATCAATGTTTCTCTCTCCCTCTTCCTTCTTCCCTCTAAAAAACATAATAAAAACATATTTAAAAATAAATTAAAAATATATATCTTACTTTCTCTTTAAAAAAAAGAAAGAAGACTGATTCACAAGGCTGCTGAGAGGATTTTTGAGATTCTGGATGTGCCAGTGCCCTGCACACAGTAGGCATACAACCAAGGCTAGCTCCTTTCTCCTTGGGCCTAAAGAGAAATTTATTCTAGTTATCCTCCGTTCTGTGCCCACATTAACCAGACTCATTCCAGAAGCAGCAGCTGGAACTTTCCAGAGCACACTGGGTATCTCCAACACCCTTATTAAAGACATCCTCTGGAATGGGTGGGCTGTGGTCACCTGTGCACACCTGGCCATCAGGCAGGGGCAGGTGGACCTTTGTAGCTGCACACCAAAGCTGCCCATCCCTGGTTCCAGGGTTTATAGCCAGAGTGACAGTGACATAGACCGAAGACCCTGTGTTCAGAGAGACATCCCTGATGCAAACCTTCCACCTACCTGGCTAGTCCACCCCCCAGGACACCCGAGATGAGGGCCTTTGAGGAGATCCAAGGCATACTGGGTATAGGCTCTAAGAGTCCAAAGAGTTTACAATGTAGCTGGGAAAAGTAACATTCCCTCCCTCCCTCCCTCCCTCTCTCCCCCCTCCTTCCCGTTACTGTACACACATTACACATCACTCTTGTCCCTGATGATGTCACACTGTGTTAATAATCATCACATCTACCATTTGTTGAACCTTCCCATGTGCCAAGCACCTTGCTAAGTTCTTTCCTTGGACTGTTTCTCTTTACAGCATTGTCAGGTGTATACAACTGCCAGTCCCATTTTACAGACAAAGAAACTCAGGCTCACAGAAATTACATCACCTGCCAAAGTCTTCCAGCTGAAAACTGGTGGCCTGGGGACTTGAATCCAGATATGTGAGCTCTGGATCCTCTTTCTCTCTCTCTCTCTCTCTCACTCTCTCTCTCTCTCGATCCTTCTCTCTCTTTCTCCCCCTCCCTCGCCCCATCCCTGTCCCTCTCCATCTCCATCTCTCTGCCCTGAGCACAAGGTCCAGCACAGACAAGGTCACAAGCAATGTTGTGGGATGAATGAATAACCCAATGGAATGGACAGAGGCTACAGATATGATCATAGGAGGCTCCAAATGCTGCCCCTGGGAAAGAAGAGAAGCAAAGGCCTGTGGGAGAGGCCAGCTTGGCTAGAGGGATACTCCAGCTCGCTTTGACTGGTTTAAATTAAGAGTGAGTTCCAAAGATTCTTTTTTAAGAAATATTTTTAATTGGCTTCAGGATGATTCATTCCTTGACAGTTTCACCACATGCATCACTTCTGAGGGGGCTCTCATTGCCCAGCTTTAACTCAGAAATGTTCCCTTGCTTCAGTTCACTCACTCATTCTACCAGTCAGGATCAAGTAGGTTCTGCTGTGGGAGCAACCAGTCTGGAACCCCGGTGGCCCACTCTGTAAGCACATGCAGGTTGGCTGGGGACCTCTACTGTACATTGTCCTTCCTCAGGGACCCACGCTGAGGGAGGCTCCTTCTCTGTGCTTCTAGGATTGCTGAGGAGGGAAAGGGACACTACAGATCACTCACCAGCTCGAAAGCTTCTGTTCAGAGGTGATGCATGTCACTTCTGCTCATATTTCTCCGGCCACGACACGTCACATAATCAAACCTAACTTTACACATGGCAGAGAAATGCAATCCTAGCACAAGCTTCAAAAGAAGAGAAAGCAAAATATGTAGCAACTAGCATTAAATACCACCACACCCCCCATCAACGTTTACTGTGGTCCTACTATGTGGCATGCATAGTAGGAGTTCCAGAACAGCAGGCGGGATGTGTTCTGCTCACATGTTACCGCTGGGACGTCTCCTATGACTTCTGGCAAGTCTCAATTACCCCTTCTCCACTTGGTTTTGTGTCCCAAACTGCACAAATGCTTCGAGTGCCCTTTCTCTCAATTTCTGCTTCAAATGCTCTTTTTCTCTTCAGTACTTGGTAAGTCCCCATCAATTCTTCTCCCTTCCCTTCCTCCATTCCTTCTTTCTTTCATTAAATAAGTATATAGTAAGCACCATGATGTGGCAGCAGGGTGCTTGGTATTTCAAGATTCAGCTCAAATATGTCATGTGCTCTTGGAGGCCTTCCCAATTCTCCAGCTTAAGAAACAAATGCCCCCTGCTCTGGGTACCCCGCACTTTGAACATCCCTCTTCTTGTCCCTTTGGGTGGCAAGTTTCTGTGTCCACACTGTTTTTGCCCACCAGGCTTATGAGCTTTGCAAGATGAGGAATGTCTGTCATTGATTCCTATATCCTCAGTGCCTGCACTTGTGTGCAGAAAATAATTAGGTAACTGGACAACTGACTGATTGAATGAATGAGTGAATGGATGAATGGTTGTCCAACAATAATTTGCATTCAAGGTAGGAAATGACTTCCCGCTGTATTCACACTAAAATCCAAACCTTTTCCCACAGACTCCAAGGGCCTGCCTGATCTGTGCCTGGCCCACCATGTTCCACTTCTGTTCATCTTTCAGAGCATCGATAAACCAAGGTCATTTTGGCCTCAGGGCCTTTGCACCTGTCATGCCCTCCTCCTGGAACTTTGTTTCCTTCATCATTGGGCTTGCTCCCTCTCCTCATTCCAGCCCCAGCTCCAAAGTTACTTCCTCAGGGAGACTTCCCCTGACCACCCAGTCTAAAGGAACTCCCACTGATCTCTGTAGAATAACACCTGTTTCATTCTGTTCACTTTCCACCTGAAGTTAGTTAGCTCATTTATTTGCTTATGCCGCTATCATGAACAACCTCCTTCCACAATATAAAGTTCATGAGAGCAGAGTCCTTATCTGGCCTGTTCACAGTGCCGCCACTGGAGCCCTAAGCGGTGCCTGGCACATAGCAGGTGCTCATGTCATTGTTGAATGAACAAGTGAAAGGTAACATGTGATACTATCTGAGAGGGATACAGCCTAAATGAGGGGGGAATTCATCTGTTTCCTGCCCGCCAACCAAGCCATAGGCCTTGACGCCCTTGGCCTTCCCATTGCTTCCTTTAAGGTTGCAGGCATGGCAGCAGGGTGCTTGGTATTTCAAGATTCAGCTCCAATATGTCATGTGTTCTTAGAGGTGGGTGACTGCAGGGCAGGCCACGAGGTGCATATACATCTAGGACACTGGCGTTCTCAACCCATGCATACCTATGGAACCCTACAGAGCTGGCCCTTAGCACGAGCCATCCCTTGGCATGAGCAGAGAGGTCCTGCGGGCTGTCTCCTTGCTCACCTCACTCCTGGCTCAGGGCTGAGTTGCTGCTGGCTGCCTGAGCTCCCAGTGCCATGTGGCTGTGGCATAATCCTGTTTTATAGCACGATTGGATGTTGCTTCTGTTCTACCTTTGAGGAGAGGGCATGGGGCAGCCATAGCAAAGTGGCAGGTCAGACAGAGAT
Organism: Myotis lucifugus; assembly: GCF_000147115.1. Lineage (NCBI taxonomy): Eukaryota > Metazoa > Chordata > Mammalia > Chiroptera > Vespertilionidae > Myotis > Myotis lucifugus. The sequence continues at coordinate 1,746,768 of NW_005871221.1, forward strand.
TTCAAAGGCTGTGTCTTTAACTGCTGGCTGCCAGCAAGCTGGGAGGCAAAGGGGCTGGAGGCAGGGTGGAGCTGACCGGGAGCACATGCTGGGGTTAGGACCAAGCCGGTTCATGGGGCCTTTCTTCTCTCAGTAGCAGGTGAGAGCTCCTTAAGGGCAGATGGGGAAGATTCATCACTGGGTTCCCCGCACCCTAAATGGGACTAAATGGAATACGACAGTGCTCTCATGTGCCCCCAAAGTGTCTTCCTTGCAGGAGACCAATCCTCTCATTTTCTCACACCGGCTCACTTTTTCCAGAGGGCAGCCTTGCCGCCCGTTGACATGCTTTGAAAACGCACGCCCTGGGAGCTAGTGTTTCTCTTTAGGAGCATGCCCAGCAGAAGCCAACACAAGCATGCATTGATCCGTTCAGTAATTTGTTCCTCTAGTTGCTCTACAAAATAATACTGAGGTCCTTCTATGTGCCAGGTCCTACTATGAGCTAAGCATCGAGATAGTCTCATGAACACATGATATGATCCCTTTGGTGCCCTTAAAAACCTCAGAGCTGAGTGGGAGAGAAATGTCCAACAGCCATTCACAGAATTCCTCAGGTGAGATTATACTAAGTCAGCGGTTCTCAACCTGTGGGTCGCGACCCCTTTGGGGTCCAACGACCCTTTCACAGGGGTCGCCTAAGACCATCGGAAAACACATATATAATTACATATTGCTTTTGTAATTAATCACTATGCTTTAATTATGTTCAATTTGTAACAATGAAAATACATCCTGCATATCAGATATTTACATTACGATTCATAACAGTAGCAACATTACAGTTATGAAGTAGCAACGAAAATAATTTTATGGTTGGGAGTCACCACAACATGAGGAACTGTATTAAAGGGCCGCGGCATTAGGAAGGTTGAGAACCACTGTACTAAGTACTTCAAGTGAGAAGTGCAGGGCCTGGTGGGTCAAAGCGCAAGCAATGTTATTTGTAAGCAAAAAGAGGCAGCAGCCCAAATATCCATCCACAAGGTTGAGGCCAGGAAAGCTATGGTACATCCAAACTTTGGATTCCCATGCACCTATGTCTTTGTCCACTTGGGCTATCCCAAAAATACCACAGTCTGGATGACTTAGAAACAACATAAATTTATTTCTCACAGTTCTGGATGCTGAGGAGCCCAGATTAAGGCACTGGCAGATTTGGTATCTGGTGAGGGCCCACTTCTGGGCTCACAAATGGCCGTCTTCTCATTGTATCTTCACATGGAGAAGGGGTGAGGCAGCTCTCTGGGGTCTCTTACAAGGGTACTAATTCATTCATGGGGGCTCCATCCTTATGACCTAATCACCTCCTAACGGTTCACCTCTAATACCCTCACGATGGGATAGGCTTCAACATATACATGTTGGGAGGGACACAAACATTCAGTGTATAACAACTAATCGAGAAGAAGGAGGCATGTTAAATGAACTGACAGCGAAAGATGTCCTCAATATAGTGTTAAAATGTTTTAAGGAGTACGGTATGCCTAATTCTGTAACACCAACAATTATGATATTTGTGTGTGTCATTAATATTTGCATGGGAAAAGGCTGGAAGATTATGTTCCATATTGTTAACAGCTGCTGTTTGGGGGGAGGGCAATACCTGTGACTTTCACTTTTTAAACATTCCAATAATATTTGAATTGTTAAAAATAGACATCCATTACCTTGGTGAAGAGGAAAAATAAAGAGCAGGGGGGAAAACTGATGCTGATCGTTCTTGAGACTCCCCAACCGTCCAGAATCAAGGCCACTGAGAGAGTGGAATCTTCCTTCTGTAAGACAAATTTCCCTCCTCTTGTGCTAGAATCTCAAAAGAGAAAGAATCACGGTAATTAAGGGGTGGGAGGGCCCTTAAAGGTCAGCTTGGGACAGGGACCTGAACATGAACTTCAAAGTTGGGGAGAGCTGGGTTCTAATCCTGACTGCCCTTCTCCCGCTGGCGATAGGGGAGGTCGCTGGGTCTCAGTTTCCTCTCCTGTGGAAGTGTGTAGTAACCTCTTCCTCATAGAGTTGTTTGCAGATGAAATAAAATGCTACATTAGAATTTTCTTGGAAAGCTACTACTCGGTGGTTCTAAACAGAGGGAATGCCTTTGCCAGACCTGGAAGCATCATATGGAATTGTTGGAAGAGGAGGAATAATTCTGCTCTTGGCTCTTCCTGCAGGGAAGTGAAGTTTGCTTACATCACCCACCTTGGAAAATCAGTAACATGCCTGCTTGTTGATGAGAAGCAGTGCTTTCAACCTGCTTCCTCGGCATCCCCGTCTGGCACAGAGACGGCATCGGAGCTTGTTGACTGAATGCATGAACGACCTTCTCCAACCTACAAGTGACTAATGGCTGTCACCCAGTGGGAAACTCAGCTGAACAATTCACGGCACAAAACCCACATCTCACTCCCCAGATAGTCTTGACCATGCGATGTCTTACTAGTAAGCAGAATCCCAGCAGGCACACGTTCACATCTAATACTTTATTGCATGTGGAGGCCGGGGGTTCCTTGGACCTAAGCTGGGTCTCCGGGCACTATTCAAGGGCTGTTCGCTCCAGTGGCAATCTTTGAATCACAGAAAAAAAAATAAAGTTCTGGTGAGAAACTCAAGTAAGAAGACACTATTGTGTGTTCACTACATATCAGGTAAACCCTTTACCTGGATTAATTTACAATCCCCTACAATACATACTGGCATTGTTCCCATTTTACAGGCGAGAAAACTGAGTCTCACGGAGAGTAGCTTGTCCAAGGACACACGACTAGTAAAGACTCAAACAGGCCATCAGAGGATACTAGGATGGCAATCACAGCCCCATTCATTCAGTGTCCAGTGTCTGACTTTATGCAAAATGCTAAAGTCATCACACGTGAATCTTCTAAGTCTCCAGGGAGTTATTATTTAATGGGTGCAAACTCTCTTCTTACAGGTGGAGGAAGTGGCTCAGAGGTGCAGGGGCTTGCTCCAGCACACACAGAGGTGACGACAGTGCAGGACTGGAGACCAGGTCCCTCTGTCAGTCTGAATCCAGATGTTGAGGCTTTCCTACCAGGCTGACTCAGCCTGCAGATGGTGGGGAAGAGCTGAGCCTAGGGGGCACCTGGGGCCTCGGAGCTTCCCCCTGACACATGGGTACCAGATGGGTAATGGCCAGACTGCTCCTGGGCCCCACCTGCCTGACGGGTGAGGCTAATAGGCTCCCCCGTCACCCCATCCTAGTCCGGAGCCCAGCAAGCTGAGGCTGTAGCTGGGGCCAGGAAAGCCCAGCCTGGTGCTGCCCCTCCTGGCCTGCCCTGAAAGCCTTCATGGAGAAGGGGATGTAGCTCCCTAGTAATGGGGGGCCCCTACACACCAGGTCCAGGGTGAAGGCAGAGGCTGATGGTGGGGGGCATGGTCTCCACTGGAGGGGACAAAGGCACCAGAGAGAGGCAGGGACTCCTCTCTGCTTTCCCTGCCTCTCAGCTGTCCTCTTCCCATTTCTCTTCTACCCTGAAGTCACAGGGATCTTTCCAAAATGCAAATCTGACTCTACCACTACTCTCAGGTAATGGCCTTCGGCTATTGAGCCTGGCATTCAAGGTCCTCTGAGTATGACCTGGCTTTGACCTTCCTAGCCTCATTTCCTACCATATTCTCCAAGCCCACTCCAAACACACACACACACACACACACACACACACACACACACACACACACGCACACACACACACAGCCATTCTGAACACATTTTCTTGGATATACCAGGTCCTTTTAAGCTTCTGTGCCTTTCCATTTGCTGTTTCCGTTGCTTAGAATGTTCTATCCCCCTTCATTCCCAGGCTAGCACCTACTTGACCTTCATGTTGACCCTCACAACTCAGCTCTGGCAAGACCTCCTCCAGCAAGCCTTGCCACCTGCACGCTGGCTCAGACGCCCTCCTTGCAGCTCTGGTGCTCCCTCCCCCTCCATCACTGTGTGGATCAGGCTGTTTTGGACTGTTCTGCTGTGTGTCTCCCTCGTTAGACTATGAGCCTCTCCTCTCAGGCTGGACGGAGCCTGCCTCACCTCTGCTCCCCTGAGCCCAGCCAGGCCCTGCAGGGGGCAGGTAAGGAGTCTGTCCGTGGTTGCTGAGTGAATGGATAAATGAAGGAAGGTGCCCCAAAGGCTCTCCCATTTTCTTCTCCCTTCTTTCTCTTCCTTCAAGACAATGCAACTGGCAGCAAGAGGGTTAAAGCATTGAGATGCTCCAATGTGTTAGCAGCATGAGGACCAGGTGAAAACAAACGCTTACCAGGCTGCCATGCCACATCCACCAGGCTCCTGCTTGTTCCTGGCACCACATATGGTCTGTATGCCACCCACCTGCCCGAGAGAAGGGTTGAGCTGAGAGGGCGCTGGGGGCTGCAGGGCTCAAAGTGTGTGTGAGTGTGTGCATCTGGTGGGGTGAGGGGAGGAGGTGAAAAGAAGCAAGAGAGATACATGAGGAGGAAAAGAAGGGAGGAGAAAGGGAGAGTGACGGGAAATGAAAGAGAAGGCAGAGAAAGTTAGATCCAGAGAAGAAGGGAGGAGAGGGGAGGGGAGGGAATGAGAGGGGAAGATGTTCCATTCACCCAAAGGAGAAATAGAAATGAGTCTGTAAGTTATTATGAGCTAGAAAGCCAGCAGAAGAACAAGAATTCACTAGACAATGGGACTCTCAGGCAACACAGAACCTGGAGGCAGATGAGCAGGGGAAGGACACTGGACTGTGAAGGTTTGCTCAGCAAAGGCCGTCCAGGGCACCCTAATCACACTCTGGTGTGACCGCACCTGGAACCATCTGCAGACCCTGCTCCACATCTGTCCTCAGTGGAGCCTCATGCCTTGAGCGCCTTGAAGTTTTCCAAGCCTCCTTCTGGGGGCTGGCATCAGCTAGGCTGCCTGTGCCATCTGCGTGGGGTGCCCTGAGCTCAGGCTGGGACCTTCGTGGACCCTAGAATCCATTTCTCCTTTAACTTAATGATGCCTGAAGAGTTTCAATACCTGTGCCTAGGTGGGCCGGACAGATCCCAGTTCCAGGGGTCTGGCGAGGACACCATTCTGGTGGTCAGTGTAGAATTTTGCAGAATCTTGGGAGATTGGGCACCGGAATGGTGCTGACTTGCTGATTTTGAGTAACTCAGATTGTTTATATAGACAGAGACTCTGCACAAGTTATTTACCCAGCACCCTGCACACCCTAGGAGGAGCCCCAACTGCACCCTGAGATCAGCCAGGTAGGAGTGGGGAAGGAATGTCTCTTTAAGGAAGAACAGCCTTGCCCTCCCACCGCCCCCCCCCCACCCCACTGAGAAGTTCCTAGGCAGAAATGGGCTGCAGGTGCAGCAGGTGCAGCTGTAATGGTTGCCAGCCCAGCCAGAATCTACTCTCACCCCCACTTTGCCCACCAACCTGAATCTGGAGTTTCTTTGCCAACCCTGAGAAGAGGCTGAGTCTGGCCCCCTCATCAGTCAGGACAGGGTAAGGAGGGAAGGTGTTGGGGCATACTGGGAAGAAAGAGAGGGGAGCTGGGCACAGAGGTGTCTGGAAATTCAGAGGAAGGTGGCTTTTAGTCAGATCTAAACCTGAGTGATAAACCACTGAAGCTTCTAGAAGAAAACAAAGGAGATCATCTCCATGACCTTGGTAAGCAATGATTTCTTAAACAGGACACAAAAACTTTAGCCATAAAGACAAATATTGATAAATTGAACTTCCCTAAAATGAGAACTTCTGTTTACCAAAAGACAACATGAAGAGAGTCAAAAGCAAGCCACAAAGAGGGTGTATTTGCAATGCATTTATCTAACAAAGGACTGATATCCAGTATATATAAAGAACTCTACAAATCAATATGAAAAATACAATCCAATAGAAAACTCATCCAAAGCTTTAACCCAACATTTGACAAAAGCAGAAACCCAACTGGCCAATCAACTTATGACAAGGTACTTAAGGTCTTTAGAAATCATGGGGGTGGAAGTCAGGATCACAGTGAGGCATCACCCCACACCTACCTGAATGGCTAAAATTTAAAAATCTGACAACACCCAGTCTTGGTGAGGATATGAAGCAATGGAATTCTTGTATTCGGTGGTGAGAGCATAATTTGCCCAGAATGTTCTATCCCCCTCATCCCCCAGCTAGTAAGTTTTGGGATGGTTTGTTACACAAAAATAGCTCATGGCTATATCCTTAAGGCCCCCTATGATTCCAGGCAAGATGGGCTCTCTGCCTTCAAGTTTCCAATCAATGTGGACATTTCTCTTACCTTAACCTCACGTTACAATGGCATGGAGATGCAGCCCATCTCTCCTCCCAGACTGTGAACCCCCTGAGGGCAGGGAATTTGGCTTGATTTCTTTGCCTAACTCTAGGGCCCTGAGCAGAAAGGTATGCAATCATTGTTAGTGCATGAACACATGGGTGGCATCAGTGCACTCATTAACATAGGACACAACCAGCCAAGATAATCCCATCAAGCTCCCAGCACTTCACCATCCTTTGTATGTAAATTTCATTCATTCATTCATTCATTCATTCATAGGCAGAGATGGAGCAGCTCCAGTCCCCACAGTGGAGGAGCTCACAGCCAAGTTGGAGAGAGCAACTCATAAAGAATGAACTGCAGCAAAGGGAGGTGAGTACTATGATATAAAGAACAGCTAAAAACTGCGGTGTAAGGTGGTGGCTAAGAGTGTGGGCTTTGGCATCAGAAAAGCTGAGTTCAAGTCCCAGCTCTGTCACTTACTAGTACTTGGGCAAGTTACTGAACTTCTTTGTACCTCATGGTGGCATAAAGATGGGATCGTTTATGTCAATTGCTTTGCATAGTCCTTACTGAATAGCAAGTGCTTGCATTAGTCGTAAGGATTGTTATTATTAATTGGTGGAACAAAATAGTAATAACAACACAACAATAATATGTGTCCATAATTCTAAAATCCTAAATGCCCTGAAAAACAAAACCAACATTTTCTTTCAGAAGTTTGGTGGCAAAACCCCACCTAACCTGATAGGAAACTATTTATAGTCTTCAGTTAGCGTGTGAATATTCACGCGGTTCCTGCAGAAACATTAATGAGCTTTATTATGGGGACCTGCTCCATAGTCTGCTCAAATTTTTTTATAACATACGGTACATGTACTTTATATATTTTATAAAATCTGAAAAGTCCTGAATTTTGAGGCACATCTAGCCCTCATGCTTACTGTCCTAAGCATTTTACACAAAGTAATTGATTTAGTTGTTATTTCAATTCTTCCTGATCAGGTCGAGCAGAAGGAGAAAGGCCTGGGAAGCTTTTGTGGGGCGGTAACCGTTCAGCTGAGTCTGAGGCTGAGTACAGATTACCCCGGGGAACAAGCCAGGGGGAGGGGCATTCTGGTTGTCAGTGGCAGCCTATGCAAGATCTTATAAGGAACAAAAGTGGGGGCTGTACCTTAGAACTGCAGGCAGAGGAGGAGGGCACCGGAATTGGAGGCTGGGAGGTTTGGCAGAGACCAGATCATTGAAGGCCTCACATGCACAGCTGAGGAGTTCGCAATCTATCTTATAGGTTTTTGCAGGGGAGGGGCCAGGGCAGATTTGTGCTTTAGGGAGATTCAGGTGGGTGAGATACCCCTCCAAGTGCCTTGCTGAAATCCAGAATCACGCTGCCTACAGCCTCCCCCATTCCACCCAGACCACACATGGAAATGAGGAGGCTTTGGCATGGTTTGCCTGGCACAACTCAACTTCTAGAAAACGTATTTGTAAGAATCGATCATGCCATGGCAGGAAACCAACAAGGAAGCCAGCAAGTGTGACTCTGAGAAGCTGGTAAGCAAGGTTCTGTGGACAATCTCCAACCCCGATTTCAGGCTGCCCCGGGGCTTCTGTGGCACCGTGGCTGACCTGGCCCACGGGACAGGCTCAGCCACAGCAGGGCTCACCGCTCAGCTGCTCCTGGTCTCTGCTCCATGACGGCTGTCACACATGCTCGACAGCACCCATTTGCACCCAAACAGACACTGTTCACTTCTCAAGTTGGTTTTTAAATCTTGCTCTTTTTGTTCCTGTTTTTCATTTAGAATTTTGGCTGGTTCACGTTCGACAGGCAATTTTGACACTCAGATTAAGGGGAGAGAATATAGCCTGTAAAAGAGCAGACAATGTGTGTTATTAGTTTTCGAGGGACCCTCAAAGGACATGTACAAGAACCGAATCTGTCAGCCAGGTCCCCCGGTTTCTGTCTTCATCTAGCACGAACCCCCCCCCACCCCCGCCCGCTTTTTTTGGTCCCCACCCTTAATTCATAACCCTGCCCATACCATCAAGGCATCCACTCTTGAGTATCTAATGTGCGGCCTCTCAATCCATCTTCTATATCTTTATTCACAAATATGTAAATATATAGGATTGCTTTGAGTGTGCTTTTAAAACTTTATGGAAGTGATATCATGTTATACATCTAATTCTGCTTCTCACTTTTTTTCTTTTGACATTATCTAAGAGGTAAGTCATTCCCTTTGACTGGAGTAATATTTCATCTCATGCATTTCCCACATTTTATTTGTCCATTTCCTTAGCAATGGACATGCAGGTTGCTTCCAATTCTTGGTCATTTTCAACATTGCTGCAACGAGCGTCTCTGAACTTGGCTAAAACAGAAGCTTCACAATCAACCACACCTGGGAGTGAGTTCGACCCCCACCACTCATTCATTGTGTGACCCTAAGCCTCAGTTCCATCATTTGTTTAAGATAAGGTGGGGGAGGGGAATAATAGTGACCCTTCCTTATAGGGCTTCTCACACTAGACTGCATGCTCAGGAGTGCAGCTCTCATCTGCCTTCTTCACTACTCGAACCCCACGCCTCTCAGAGCCTGGCACAAAGTAGGTGCTCAATAAACAGGCATTGAACAAAATGACTGTTGTAAGGATCACCTGGGATATTACAGACAAAAGGGCTTTGGCAATGCTAAGTATACATATACAAATATGAGTTATTATTCATAGCTATTTACATAAAATGTATAACCTGTGTACAAGTCCAGTAAAATGAAACCGACTTAAATGACAATAACTTCAGGGCTTACATTCTGCATGCACCCCACGCTCTCCTGCCTCTTCCTCCTACCCACCTTCCCTCACATCAGGAAATACTTTCTGAAGATGATTTGAGTGGGCCTGGCTTGAGATTGGGAAATCTGAGAGTGCCCGGCCAGACCGAGGCCGGGTGGGCCTGATGGTCCTTCTCGAGGCTGGTGTCATGGGGTCACTCACTGTCCAAAGGTCTCCCCTAGGCCACCTTGGCCTAGAAAGCCTTGGCTAATGCCACACGCCCACCTCACTTAGGTGTCGTGAAGATTAATACTCGCTTGTGAAGGGCTTTGAAGATGAAACGTGCTTGTTATGGGAGTAAGTGGCTTGAGACGCGGAGCTTTCTTCGTGCCTTCGTGCCGTCTGTCTCTCTGGCTGCTCTTGCCTTTCAAGAGCCCCGGATGAGTTCAGGGGCTGGGGTGACCTCCCCGCGACTCCTGTGGGAAGCCGAGGTTGAGTGCAGGCTTCCCGGAACAACTTATAGATGTGACCCCTCGCTGCAAGTTTAGTTTCAAATTTTAAATTCCTGCTCCATTTCCTATCTAACCGAGCCGAGCTGGTTCAAAATACATTAAACAGATTCAGCGATGGGGTGGTGAAATGTATTTCCGATACTGAGCTTTTTGCTGCCAAATTTAATTATTTAAATTGGTTTTTAAAAATTGGGTTTCTTCCCCCTCTGTCTTCCCAGATTCAGAAATATTTGAAGTGGAGGAAATGCGAGCCAAATGTCTTCCAATGGTGAAGTGGAGAACGGCGGGTGTTAGTGTCAGGCGGACCCGGGTGCAGGTCCCAGCTCAGCCCCTCACCTGCGATGGGCAAGTGAGGTAACCTCTTTGAATTTCAGTTTTCTGACCTGTCAAGTGGGGATAATAATAGCCCACATTGGGGTTATTGTCAGTATTGAGTGGCTACAGGAAATGCACAATAAAGTTCACTCAATAATTGTCAGCCACTAATCACAACACAACCAAACCTGGTGAGAAAGGTGGTAGCGCCCGCACGTGACAAAGGAGTCTGAGCTCCGGGGGGTGCTGTGTCTTGCCAAGATCTTGCGGAGGGGAAGTGGGGTGCCAGGATTCAAACCTGGGTCTGCCTGACCCCAAAGCCCAGGTCACTCACATGTGGCCTCACCCCTGGATGGTGTTTTCTAAGACCGGGACCTGGAGTAAAAGCCAACCCCAGCAGAGAGAGAAAGAGGGAGCCCAGCAGAGTGTTAGAACCTGGAGGGTGGCTGCTCCCCTGCCACTGAGTTGTTTAATCCCACATTTCTACATTATATTGGCATTCCATATGTTCGCTTCTCATTTCCCACTCCTCGCGTTAACACTTGCTTGCCCAAGTGGGGAGTGCTGGTGAGAAGTGCGTTTTTGTACACACCACGGCGGGGCCAGGAATGTCCTGGTGGCTTTGAGGGCTCCTGGCAGCGAGGGGCGCTTCTACCGTGAAGGGTCTTGAAGCTGCTGAGCCTTCCCCTGGGTCTAAGCCCCAGGGCCTCCTCTGAGCTCGTGTGGAGGTCAGTTTAGCCGGATCCCTTCTGGAAGCCAGGATCTTTGCTCACATTCATTCGTGTCTATGCCCTGTTCTTCACTCTTTCTGTTAACAGACATTTATAGAGCTCCTACCATGTCCCCAAGCACTGCTTAAGCACAATGACCCTGTTCGATGTTTCCCACCGGTTGGGTATTGCACTTTTCTAGGCATCACCTCATTTAAACCTTACAACAGTGCTTTGAGGTAAATAATGAATATCATCACCATTTTGCAGTTGAGGAAATAAGACTCGGAGCACAAATGAGTGTCAGAATAAGAAATGGAACCCAGGTTTTCCTGCCTGACTCCATAGTCTGTGCTCTTAACCATGACAACATACTGCCTCCTGGAGGGCATGCACAGAATCTCATTCATTTCTTGTCAACGCCCCCATCCCCCCCCCCCGCCCCGGGGTGTATGCCGGAGGTGTTCCAAAAATGCTTGGTGGTGGATACATAAGGGCTGGATAATCGCTAACACATACACAGTACTCTACAGAGGTTGCCAATACAGGGGATGTGGGGTTCATGATCCCACTTCACACATGAAGATTGCAGAGTAAGTAACGTATTTGGGGGCATGGGTGGAGCTCGGGTAAGACCCGAAAATAAACTCACAGTGAAGACACAACATCCGATGGAGCTGCAGAGCAGAGAAGTATCTGTCTGGTTGGAAAATATGGGTATTACCAAGCCCTAGAGCTTAAGCCGAAATCCATATGCCCAGCACATGTTTTTCTGAAAAACATTCACATTTCTTACATGGTCGGTGTGAGGTTTCAGATATTAAAATTATGAAAGAGCAAAGCAAGATGTGAAAGGCAGAGATGGAAAGAGAACAAAGTAAAGTTTAGCCTGTCACCACCTCCCAGAAACCTCTCAAAGATCCAAGTTTCGACCCAAATTTATCTTGAACGGTACAGCTTGTGGCTGGGAAGCATGCTATAAATAGGCAGATTTGAAGATTTGAAGCCAGATTCAAGTCCAGATTCAGTTACTTTCCAGCTGCGTGACCTTGGACAAGTGTCTTTGACCTCTATGTCCTCATCTATGAAATGGAGATAAATCACAGCTTGTTGGGATGATAAACATGCTTTGTAAATTACCATGAACATGTTACTTTGTTACTTCCTTTTTATATTGTAGGAAATAAAAATTATAATAGTTTTGAATGCAACTGGTATCCAGGTCACACACAATAAGCTCAGTTTTGCTACAATAATAAGCAGCCCACTTCTGTGGCTTCACACAACACATGTTTATTTCTCACTCAGGTGACATGTCCATCACGGATCAACATGGGATGCTCGTCATATGGTCTAAAGGGACTCAGATGAGACAGCAGCCACCATCTTGTTTATGATCATGTGTCCAAGGGGAAAAGGGGATTTGAAGGGTCTCCCAGGGCTAATGAACTGTTCTGGCCTGGAAGTGACACATGTCCCTTTTTGTTCACAATTCATTGGCCAGAACATGTCCCGTGGCTCCACCCAATCACCAGGGGTCCAAGAGGTACAACCCTACAAGAAGGGGAGAGAGTCAGAAGTATGTGTTGAATGGCATCTACCGTTCACTGAGCTCTTATGACGTGCCAGGCTTGGTGCTGAGTGTTTTTCTGATAGATCCTTTAATTTCCTCAACAGTCCACGGAAGCAGGGACTTTTAGCTTCAGCTAATACTTGAATAACCTGACGCTCAGAGATGGGAAGCACCTTGTTCAAGGCTGCTCAGTGATGAAGCAGCAGAGTCAGGGTTGCCAGCCAGGTAAGAACCCCTGCTGCTTCCCTGAGTGCGCGCCCCAAGGGAGGCAGTTACCCAAAAGAGTGGGTCAAGTAGTCGCTGGCCGGAGAAGTAGAATGAACTGATCTCCTCCTATGTGTTAGTCCCTTTACTACCTTCTCAGTTACACCCAAGAATCCATTTCCATGTCAATGATAAAGGACCTGAGGCTCAGAGAGGTTAAACAACTTGCCCAGGGCCCCCAGCAGAGGTAGCTCTTGAACCCAAGTTTTTCCAGCCTGAAATCTTTGCTTGTTTTACACCCTCCACTCTCCTCCTCCTTATTCTTTATCATGTATTATAGTAACAATAGCGCTGTGGGACAGGAAAGAGCATGGATGTTAGAGCTGGGTTGAATTTGGGCTCAGGTACTTCCTAGCTGTGTGACCTTGGAAACGTATTTTATTTCTCTGGGAGTCAGTTTCCAAATCTGCACCATGAGGCTGCTCATCGTACCTACTTGACAGAGTTGATGTAAGGAATAAATGAGATGATCATGATGATGATAATAATTAATGTTTTTTTAAAAAGAACTTACAGGGTCCAGATAATGCATTCCGAGTTTTTATATGCTTTTCCTTTTAATTTTTCAGTTGGGAATTATTTTAGTTTTACAGAAAAGTTGCAAAGATAGTACACAGTGCTCCTGTGTTGCCTTTACCCAGCTGTCTCCTGATGTTAACATCTTACTTAACCAGAAGGCATTTGTCAAAACTAAGAAATTAATATTGATATGACACTACTAAGTAAACTACAGACTTTATTCAGATTTCGTCAGGTTTTCCCCTAATGTCCTTCTTCTGTCCCACGACTAAATTCGGGATACGACATTGCATAGAGGCATGTCTCCTTCATTTCTGCTGATTTTACTTGCATTCTCTCACCCTGCTGAGAAAACCCAGGCTCGGATGATCAAGGCACCGGCCAAGGTCACAGAGTCAGTAGCTGGTGGTGTTAGAATTCAAACCCAGGTCTGTCTGACTCAAAGCCCACATCTTTACCATCCATGAAGGAATTGTCAGGAAGAAATCCAATGTTCTGAATCAGATCAGCACACAGAGAAGCAGAAGCTCAGGGGGGCAGGAGGAAGACTAAAGCCCAGAGACCCGGCTTTATAGCTTTAAAATACCCACTCAGCCTGATCTACTGCAACCACAGCCAAAGTCCAGGAAATCTGTCCAGCGAGGAAGAGACTCGGGCTGGTGAGTGTGCACCTTGGGAGTCACGTAAAGGAATCAAGCTAAGCTCTGGCTTAGTCACTAGCAGAGGGGGTTCCCCCAAAGGCCAGACTGCCCGCTCCCTGGCAACAAAGCCCATTGCAGAGCGTCCTGATAGAGGCAGGGAGTTAGCAGAACGGGGCCACAAAATTCATTTAGCAGGTGTTCCCCGGCAGCTCCTGCCGCCCACAGCACACAGCGGAGCAGCTACTACCAAACCAGCCACATTAGCAAACGTGGCTTTATTAATGCCCACCATAAAACGTCTGCTCGCCTGGCATTTTATGTGTGTAGCCTCCAGAGAGAGAAACAAGAAGAAAGTCCTGGTCTTCTGTTTCTTGAGGACAAAGAAGGGATCCAGATGGATCGGTCGGTGCATGCAAAACCAAGGGAGGCCCCAGACCCTGGGTGTCGGGCCCAGGTGTGGGTGCTCCAGCACAGGGTTGGACAAGGAGCAAGTGTCAGTGACTACAAGTGGAGTGTGCGAGCAAGTGAACTCACTACCCGGCGTATACTCCAGTACATGGTAAAAGCATGGCACCTAGTAGGGACTCATGAAAAAAGAAAGAAATTAATTTATTTAGATCTGTGGCAACATGCAGGACTCTGAATGGCACTGGGAACCCTTTAAATGTTTGTTGACCCAATGGATGGACCATGACTAGGGTGTCCAGGGAGGGGTTTCCAGTCTGTGGATTGCATCTCTTAGCACAGAGGCGCCGTGGGCCAGAGTGGCTGTGAAAACAGAACCTGGGGCTCGGGGTCTTAAGTCTGTCCCAGCTCTGCCACTTACCCACTGTCTGACCTTGGGCAGCGCACTTAACCTTATCTGTAAAATGTGGGCTGATGCCCTACTGGTTTGGCTCAGTGGATAGAGCATCAGCCTGTGGACTGAAGGGTCCCAGGTTTGATTCCAATCAAGGGCACATGCCTGGGTTGTGAGCTCGATCCCCAGTAGGGGGTGTGCAGGAGGCAGCTGATCAATGATTCTCTCTCATCATTGATGTTTTTCTCTCTCTTCTTCTCCCGTCCTCTCTGAAACCAATAAAAATATATTTTAAAAAAATAAAATAAAATGGGGACTGCAGATGGTGGTAATGTCATCTACTTCAGAGAGTTGGTATGAGGATTGAGTCACACACACACATACATATGAACAAATTGTGTGTGTGTTTTAATCTGTTTATCTGGAACTTAGCTCAGTTTTATTACTGAGCCTGGCCCAGTAGAAGCTCCTGACAGGGTTAGCTATTAGAAAACTTCCCTGACTCTTCTCTCTCCCAGACCCAATTCTGATTAAATGCCTTTTAAATCTGACTCAAATGCACCCTGTGTGTAACCTAGTACAGAACTTATTCAAGCTAATATCAATAAGTTGTGCAATCAATACCTTTAAGGCACATTAACACAGAAAATCTTACAGTGCCTCACAGAGTGGAGAAAAGTCCTGTTTCCTGTTTCTGTTGTAACACATGTGCGTGTGTTTTCTGGGTTGTGATGTAAAATAAATTTCTTCCAGTGGGTCACAGTAAAATGCTTGAAAGCCATCCCCTCAAAAGGAACATGCTACCTGGTCTTCCTAGCCGAGGAGTGGGCCGGCATGCTCCCAAATGTGCTTTGCTGCCCTCTTCTTGCTTCTGGTCTCTGTTGCCAAATGACCTCTGGGAAGACTTCCCTCCTCTTCGCCCAGCCCCATGTGGCTTGCACAGTGCTGTGCAGGTCTGCGGTTTATGCAGAGAGTCACAGAGCCACCGCACTGGGCCGTTCACACACCTTAGCTCACGAGATCCACCCCAGCAGGCCATGCAAGTGGCTCTCAAGGTGAGGTCCCCCTGTCAGCACCAGCATCCCCTGGGAACTTGTTAGAAATGCAAATTATCAGGCCCAGAAACTCTGGGGCTCAGCAACCTGTGTTTTACAAAGACCTCCAGGTGATTCTGATGTAATCGAAAGTTTACAAGCCGCTGCCCTGTGAGGAAACTGTTTTGCATGTGGGGAAACTGAGGCTCAGAAAGAGGAAGTGACATCCTCCAGATCAGGGGTCCTCACATGCAAATACAAATATTGTATTTGTACCCGTTTTGTTTTTTTACTTCAAAATAAGATATGTGCAGTGTGCATAGGAATCTGTTCATAGTTTTTTTTTTTAAACTATAGTCCGGCCCTCCAACGGTCTGAGGGACAGTGAACTGGCCCCCTGTTTAAAAAGTTTGAGGACCCCTGCTCCAGAACATCCGGGGAGATCGCCCTTCCCTCCCACTAGATAGTCCTCCCAGTAGAGACCGAAACAGATGCATTTCTTTCTTCCAGCTTTTATAGACAAATGAGCCTTCTGTACAAGTGCTCTGTGACCTCCGATGGGTGGGTAAAAATCCCATTAGGATTCAGCTCAGGTGAATGCTCTGCTCAGGTTCAAATGGGCATGAGCACCCCAGACTGCAAGAGGAGATACACACGGGGGTGGAAGGACTCACTTCTTGATCAGCAAAGTTTTGTAAGCTGTAGCCCAGAGTGGAGTCATGCTCAACTGTGATTCCACTCTTACATCACTGTCAGTTTCAAGTGGGTCTGTGGGGTGGAGGGTGGGAGCCAGGAAATGGTTAACAGTTTGATAAATTAAAAAAAAATCCTCTACTGGTTGTGAGACTTTCCAATAATGAGAAGTCAACACAATTAGACAAGGCACTATATTTTCGTGCGGAATGCCAGCTGTCACTCTTCTTGACTAGCTCAGATCAAAGAACCGTATTTTATCTCCTAAGTTATTAGACATGATAGGGCCATTAAGTGGAGATATTGTCATAAGACATCTAAGAACATAAGAAATATGTTGCTTGCTTTGAAAATAAACATCTCACCTTTGCTTCTTTTTCTCTGTGAAAAGCTCAGAGAGGTCAAACTATTAACTTGGGTCTTTCCAACATGCTCGCATCCTGTCATTTTCTCCTCCCCCAATCAGATCTGGGATTTTAGCTGCAATCCTTCTCCCTGTCATTCCAGAATGTCTGTATTATGTTGGAACTGCAGGGCTGAGAAGCCAGGCAGAGATGCCTGTGAGCTGTAACCCATCCCTGCTTTCACCAGTCATAACAAAACTTGCCATGATTCCAAAGCTGTTTGCTTTGAAAGGAGCGCATCCTCAGATGTCTTTCCAAGTGCTTATCTCCAGCCTTTCTTCATCTCTAACCTGCATCTGAAAGCTCACTCTTCATCTCTACGAGTAACAAGGCTGCTTGTCTGGGCTGAGAATGGGGCTTGAGGTGGCCACGCTGGTTGCTTATGTTCACCGATGGCGAAGGAGCTGAGCGTCCAGGACGGAGAGAGAGGACAGTTCAAAAGGCGATATTTATTTATTTAATATGTTTTTATTGATTTCAGAGAGAGGGAGAAAGAGATAGAAACATCAATGAGAGAGAATCACTGATTGGCTGCCTCCTGCACGCCTCACCCTGGGGATCAAGCCCACAACCTGGGTAGGTGCCCTGACCGGAAATCAAACGGTGACCTCTTGGTTCATAGGTCTATGCTCAACCACTGAGCCATGCCAGCTGGGCCAAAAGGGGATATTTAAAAAGAGTTCAGTGAAGGGACTCTTTCCAAGGTGGGCAGGGCTAAGGGATGGTGAAGCACCCCAGGGTTCGCAACAGCAGGGAGCAATGACTGTCCTTGGTGGGAAGAGGCAAGGAGAGGGGGAGGTCACTGGAATTTGGTAAGCACGCCACCAACAGGAGCTGTGGCCGTGGAGAGAAGAGGCAGGCTCTGCCGAAACAGTGCGGCAGGGAGTGATGCCCCATCCTTCTCCCCACCTGCCCCCCCCCCGCCCCCCGTCTGGTGTTCTCCACTGGCTGAACCCCGCTGGAAGCCAGCAGGTAAGGGAGCCTGGCGGGTGCGGTCTGTAGTGCCCAGCCTCCTGGGGCACAGAGCAGAGTGGAGGGTGGATCTGGGGGTAAATGGAGACAACACCACACACACTGAACCCCGCCCACCACAGAGGGTTGGGCATACCTCGAGAGGATAGAGTCGGAGTGGTAGAGACCCTGCCAGAGCTACATTGCAGGATCAGGCCGGGGACCCTCAGGGAATTAACATCAAGTTGTTGGACCTAATGAGTGAGACTAGGAGGAAAGAAAGGACAGGCACTAATGAAACTCATCCCATCGTGTGCCCCCAGGAGCAGCGCTGTGTCCTCAAATTCAGAGCCTAATGCCTCACTGGATTCTGTGACACTCAGGCCTCAAACAGCCTTGCGGTGGGGACCCATTCACCAAATGAACACACACGGAGTGTTCACCTCATTCCATTGGGGTGTGAGGGGGGCTTCCAGCTTTCTAGCTCCTTGGCCCCTAGGTGGTGATTCAGCCTGAAATGCCCCTCTGGACGGGTGTGAAGCCTTTTGGGTCCGAGTCTCTCCATGTAAGTCAGCAGATGATGTCCAGCTCTGTGACGTGGACACATGGAGGCCCCTCTGGAATCCCGAACTACTTAGAACTGCGAGAGCCTGGACTTCTTGAATCAAGAAAGATTTGGGTACCAATACACTTGTTTTCACAGGCTGGTGAATGTTGGGACCTTTTCCCATCCTTGTAGCTGAACTTCAGGGTGGGAGTTCTGGCCCCATGTTTAGAAATGAGGGTTCAGTTCACAGAAGGCAGTCCGGGCAGGCTGAATAAACAAGCAAGTGAATGAAAGAGAGAAAGAGAGGGAAGGGAGGGAGGGAATGAGGAAGGAAAGAAAAGACAGAAAGGAGGGATGAATGGAAGGAAGGAAGGAAGGAAGGAAGGAAGGAAGGAAGGAAGGAAGGAAGGAAGGAAGGAAGGAAGGAAAGAAAATTATAAGTCCAGGTCCTTTTATTTCCCAGGCTCCCTCTGTTCTGGCAGATAACCTACCTGAGGAAGGCAGGGGACTGAACGACCCTGGGTATCCTGAAGTCTAATCTATCTCTGAAACTGTCCCTACCATCACCTCCAGCTAGGTAAACAGTAGCTAGGATGATTATTATTGTTGCTCCCCCCCGCCCCCCCACCTCTGGGTCTCAGTTTCCCCACCTGACTCCAGCCAATGCCTGCTTCTTGCACTTAACAGTCTTCTTTTCCTTGAACCCTGGTCTCCACCTTGAGCCCAGGATCTACCCCATCCAGTTGGAATCTCTGTACTTAGAGGCCTCAGGAATGTAGCCTGCTGAAAATGAGGCTAAACTAGGTCTTCCAAAGAAAATGCCCGTTTGGAAAACGACCTCCCATAGCTCTGCAGCCATGGGCTTGTCTATCGGGAGATGCCATTGATGGCCCCTGCCAGGGGTCAAGTCCCCTTAATATCCTGGACTTCTCTCTTATCCAACTTAACATGCTTTGCAATTACTTGTCACATAATCTAACATCACTCCCTCCACTAGACTGCCAACTCCTTGAGGGCAGTAGCTGCGTCTCTTTTCACTTCCGGGTTCCTCAGCAGTGATTGCAGAGTAATCAGTAAGCCTTCAGGTGAAACTTACTGAATGAGGAAATGGACAGAAGAGAAAGTATTCTGAGGACAATCATTTAAAGTGAATAAACACATGCATTAAAAATCTTGTCCTCCTGCTTGAGCGGCCGAGATGAGAAAGTAGAGCTCTGACAAACTAAACTAAGCTCAGCCTTTGGGGGCAAACCAAGAATTTTTCTAATCTACTTCTTGTTGCCAGAGGAGCGAAGGCAGCTGAATGTAGGCTTGGCGGTGTCCACAAGGGAAGTCCCTCAGGGTCTTTCTCTGGAGGCAGGGTGTCTCCCAGCCAGATCTGTACCTCTGTCTGGGGTTTCACCTACTCTTTCACGTCTGACTCCTCCCTCTTCCCCCTACTTGAAAATCTCCTCCACTGCCTTTGTTTTCTGGAAGGTGCTGCATCTGTCTCAGGAGGGCCCAGGGCCCTGTCTCCACTCAGGGTCTGGGGACCTTGGTCTGGACTTGTCAGCAGACCCCAGCCAGCCCCCGGCCAGCCTCCTGCCCCACCCCAGTCCGCAGCATGGCCTTGATTTCTTTCCTCAGAAGCTGGGCTGGGTGGGATCCGGCGACAGTTCCCACCAAACTCCCAAGCTGACTGCAGACATTTGTGCTGTCAACAGAATTGCAGGAAATGCAATTGGTGTTGTTAATGAGCAGCTTGTTTGGGTAAACAAACCAGGTGAGGTGAAAAAAGTGATGCTCTCCAGTAGGAAACACAAGTGAGCATTAGCCAGATGGAGAGCGCGCTTCCGCACACTTCCCTTCCGAGGCTCTGGTGGCTGGAGCGGAGGCTGCGGGAGCCCCACCAGAGCTGGGACCTGCACCCCCCCTGCCTGGCCTGGATGTCCTCCCAGAAGAGCAGACATCCCCTTGTCCCCAGCGTCACCCTGAGCCTGCACGGTGCCTCAGGTCCTGCTTGGCCTTCACCTGCTTTGTCATTACTCCTCATGGGTCTGTGTGAGGTGGGTGTTATGAAACCCACTTTACAGTTGGGGAAACTGAGGCTCCGAGATGAGGAAGACTCTTGCTCACAGTCAGGGTGGTGGAACTGAACCCAGGTCAACCTGACTCTTCAAGCCCATGGTCTCCCCAGTAACCCACAAAGTTCTCATTGCCCTCATCCCTGCCTCCCCTGTCAGTGTCAGTCTATTGGGCATCGGTAGCTGCCTCCTCCCTCAGACTGTGAGGCTGAGGAACCTTTTAACTTCCAACTGTGGGGATTTGCCGCCTGTCTGGTCAGGATGGCATGGCCTTCTGAAAGCTGTGCGGGGAGATTTTGACCAGCTTCCTCATGACAACAAAGAATGTGTGTGTGTGTGTGTGTGTGTGTGTGTGTGTGCGCGCGCGCGCACGCGTGTTCATTCACCAATCCATTCCAAGAGGAACTGGCTTGTCTCTGGAAAATCAATAATTTAGGGGCATTCACAGTCCTCTCATCATAAACTGACTGCATACTCTTTTTTGTTAGCCTCAGATCATTCAGGAACACACACACATACACACACACACACACACACACACATGCACACACACACATGGATATGGCTATATTTTACAGACATGAATGATTTGGGTAATTGCAATGACTAAATCTGTCCCCCATACAGACATGGTCAGGAAGAGGGAGGTTCAGGTTGCAGCCTCAAGTCTTACATATGTTTCTGACTCTCTTTCTACATTGCTCAAGGAAAAAAAAAAACACCCCACATTACATTCATATGTTGTAATGCCATGAGTTATTTTCCCCTTAGCATTCAAGGGTAAAGAGTCCATTAAGCTGTCATCAGCCACATTACCAGCAGGAGAAGTCGGGGCAGACAGTTTGGCTGTAGCTGCCCGGGGCACACGCGCTCTGCCCAGGATGAAGACTCCGTGGTGTCCGTGTGCGTGCGTTGCCCTAGAAGCAGAAATCAATTACTCCTACTGCTCTTAGGAGATGATCTGGTTGGGGAGGCTTGCTGTGAATGCAGCCACCGTTCATTATTGAGCTCTTTATATGTATAATATCTTTCTGACTACAGGAAAACCGAGGCTTGGGGAGAGAGAAGCTGTATCACAGAACCAGAGCATGGCTCATGCTGGGGTTTGATCCATCACCCCCCTGGCTCCAGCCCCTGTGGACTGAACCACTTGGCTATCGTGTCTCTCCTGCAAACATTGGTGGTTTATTCCCTACGAGTGGCCCATGTCATAGTAGCTCCCAGCTTTTGAGTGGCCACGTATTACGTGTCAGGCCCCATGGTTATCTCATGTAATCTTCACCGCAACTCTGTAAGGCAAGCTCTTCTATGAGCTCAACCTAACAGCTGAGGAGGCGGACTCTTGGGAAACAGGCAGGGACTTGGCCAAAGTCACCCAGCTCGAATGTGCTGGGGGTGTGTGAACGAGGGGGGTTTGTTTTCCACTCTGCTGTGCTGCCCTCCAGCTCGGCACACAAGCCAGGAAGCAGAGGGGTTTCCACAGGCAGCTGCCTTCTCTGAATTCAGATGAGTTTTCCGGGAGCAGCTCAGCTTTCTCTTTCATGTAGGTGGGAGCCTTTCCTTTGAATGAGCCAATTATGTTCAAAAAGCAAAAAATAATGTATGCATATTAGCTAATGAGGATGCAATTCAGGATATTTTTAGCCAAGCTGAGAGAGAGAGAGAGAGAGAGAGAGAGAGAGAATGAGGGAATGGAGCTTGGTAGAAATTGTTTTGAAAGAGCAGGCAGCTTGGGAATCAGACATCCCTTTAGCACAACTCTCAGCTCTTGTCGCTTTTGGCTGGGTGACCACGGGCAAGTCTCCTTCCCTCTCTGGAATGTGTAGCATAAAACCTACAGGACTGGAGATAATGTGAGTCACCAATTGTACCTATGATAACTATTCATTTATCAAATATTTATTATCGCTAGACCCTCAGATTTTATAGATATAATAATTTTACCCTCATCACCATTCCATGAAGCAAGTGCTGACAAACCTCCATTTTCCAGATGAAAAACAAAGTTAAGGTGAAGTAATTTGCTCTAGCAGGGTTCGGATTCAACCCCAGGCAGATGGTGCCCTGACCACCGCGTGATGCTGCCTCTTTGTCCCTGAAGAAATGTGACTGTGAACAATGGGGAGGCATTAGTTTCAGGAGGTAGGGTCTTCTTTGGGAACCTCAGTAAGCGACCTACAAAGCAAGCACAACTCGGTCATTGAACTGGGTTGGGAGATCTCCTCCCCAGTGTCGTGGCCACTCTGACTGACCAGCAAAAACTCTGCTCAGGCCAAGACGTCAGAGAATGAGGGTCTTACTCTCCACTCAGATGCTAAGGCAAGTCTGTCTCTACCACTCATTTTGTGGGTCTTGACATGAGAAGTGGGGGTTATACTAGGATTGAAACTTTAGAATTTAATCAACTCACAACAAAAATACTACAAAGGGCCTGGCCGGTGTGGCTCAATGGTTGAGCATTGGCCTATGAACCAGGAGGTCCAGGTTTGACTCCCAGGCAGGGCACATGCCCCGGTTTTGGGCTCGATCCCCAGTGTGGGGCGTGTGGGAGGCAGCCAATCAATGATTCTCTCTCATCATTAATGTTCCTATTTCTCTCTCCCTCTACCTTCCTCTCTGAAATCAATAAGAATATATTTTTTAAAATACTACAATGATTATGTGAGAAAAAAAGTGGTTGAATAGGGAAATAATATATATTAATCCTATCAAATAAAGAGGGAATATGCTAATTGACCCTCACACTGTCGCAAAGATGGCGGCGCCCACAGCCAATAAGGAGGAAATATGCTCATTGACTGCCCTGCCCTCAAAGATGGTGGCACCCACAGCCAATAAGGAGGAAATATGCTCATTGACTGCCCCGCCCTCAAAGATGGCGGCGCCCACAGCCACAAGATGGCCGGCAGGGGAGGGCAGTTAGGGGCGACTGGGCCGGCAGGGGAGGGCAGCTGGGGGCAATCAGGCCTGCAGGGAAGGGCAGTTGGGGGGGACCAGGCCTGCAGGGGAGGGCAGTTAGGGGCAACCGGGCCGGCAGGGGAAGGCATCTGGGGGCGATTGGGCCTGCAGGGGAGGGCAGTTGGGGGCGATTAGGCTGGCAGGGGAGCAGTTAGGGGGTGATCAGGCTGGCAGGCAGAAGTGGCTAGGGGCAATCAGGCAGGCAGGCGAGCGGTTAGGAGCCAGCATTCCTGGATTGTGAGAGGGATCCCAGACTGTAGAGGGTGCAGGCCGGGCTGAGGGACACCAACCCCCCCACCCCCATGCACGAATTTCGTGCACTGGGTCTCTAGTAATATATATAAATGCACATGGGGAAGAAAGTATAAAATAAAGGAAAACTAGCAAGAGAGTTTGAGAGTATAATGGGACAGAGTCCTGCCAACTCCACAGCTCACTTCCCAAAGGGCAGAGGCACATGGTGACCGTCTGCAACATGGAAGAGAAGAGATATTTGTACATCCATGTTCATAGCTGCATTATTAACAATAGCCAAAGGGTGGAAGCAACCCAAGTGTCCATGGACAGATGAATAGATTAATAAAATGTGGTCTATACATACAATGGAAAGGATGCAAATTCTGACAAATGCTTCAACATGAACGAACCTTGAGATACAATGCTAAGTGAAATGAACCAGTCACAAAAGGACAAATACTGTATGATTCCACTTATATGAGGTTCCTAGAATAGTCAAATTCATGAAGATAGAAAGTAAAATGATGGTTGCTAGTAGCTGTAGGAGGGAGGAGAAAATGGGGCATTATTGTTTTTTATTTATTTATTTTTTTTTATATAATATTTTGAAAAAAAGTTGTAGAGATGGTGGTGATAGTTGCACAACAATGTGAATATGCTTAATGCCACTGAATTGTAAGTTTAAAAATGGTTAAGTGATAAATTTTCTTATGTATATTTTACCACAATTAAAGAAAATATAAAAAAATAGAAGGTAAAGAAATATACTAATTCAAGAGGTCCACAATGCACCTTGCTACATGAATGTCCATGAAAGGTTCAGTAAAGAAACCTATTTAACTTGGTATGATTCTGTATATCCCAAAGTTACTTCCTTATGTAACTACTCCTTTTGGTGTTAGGTTAGCAGCACCTCTGTTCATAGGCTGTGGATTCTTTCTGCTGAATATAACTGCAACATCCAAAAGAATTAAAAACATGTGTCCACACAAAAACTTATACATGCCCTAGCCGGTTTGGCTCAGTGGACAGAGTGTCGGCCTGTGGACTGAAGGGTCCCAGGTTCGATTCCGGTCAGGGGCATGTACATTGGTTGTGGGCACATCCCCAGGAGGGGGTGTGCAAGAGGCAGCTGATCGATGTTTCTCTCTCATCGATGTTTCAAACTCTCTATCCCTCTCCCTTCCTCTCTGTAAAAAATCAATAAAATATATTTTAAAAAAACTTATACATAATTGTTCATAGCCAAAAAGTGGAAACAACCCAAATGGCCATTAACAACAAAGTGTGGATAAGCAAAGTGTGATCTATCTGTACAATAGAATATTATCCTATATAATAAAGAGGTAATATGCAAATTAACCCCCATGCCCTCACAAGATGGCTGCCTATGACCAGGCTGGCAGGGGGGTTAGTGAGGGACGACCAAATGACTGAACAAGCAGGCTGTGTGGGGTGACCAGGCTGGTGGGGGGGCTGTGAGGGGTGACCAGGCTGGCAGGGGGGCAGTTGGGGGTGACCAGGCTGGCAGGGGAGGCAGTTAGGGGTGACAAGGCCAGTGGGAGGAGGCAGTTAGGGGTGATCAGGCTGGCAGAGGGGGGAAGTTAGGGGCGACCAGGCAGGCAGGCAGGTGAGCAATTAGGAGCCAGAGGTCCAGGATTGTGAGAGAAATGTCCAACTGCCGGTTAAGGCCCGATTCCCCGAGGGGTGCTGGATTGGAGAGGGTGCAGGCTGGGCTGAGGGGATCCCCCCCCCGCCATGCATGAATTTTGGGCACCAGGCCTCTAGTTAGTCAATAAAAAAGAATGAAGTATTGATAGATGGTACAACATGGGTGAACTTTGAAAACATTATGCTAAGTAAAAGAAGCCAGACAGAAAGGCCACACTATTATATGACTCCACCTGCATGAAATATCCGGAATAGGCAAATCCATAGAGACAGAAAATTGACTCAGGTTGCCAGGGGCTGGGGAGAGGGCAGAAAGGATGGGTGACTGCTAATGGGTATGGGGTTTCTTTTGGGGATGATGAAGTACTCTGGAATTAGATAGTGGTGACAGTTTGTACAATTTTGTGACTCTGTACACTTTAAAATTTTATGGCATGTAAATTATATCTTAAATTTAAAAAAAGAATATAATCACAACAAAGTGTAATAGGAACAACAGACCACTGGCTAATTGGTCCTGCCGTTTTACACTGTATCGTTAGTGGGGTATTAGAGATCTTTGGGGGGGTACTGTCCTCCTTTAATAATCACAGCCTCCTAAGCAGAAAAAAACAAACAGGTAGAGGGGAGTGAGGGCGAGCTTGGAAACTGAGGAGCATCAAAGTGTCTGCGCAGGTGGTATCACACACGCGGTTGGACTTTTTATCTGCCAGATTTGTTTAGTGAGCCTATTTTGACAACAGTTGAGAAGACAAGTTCCTTAAAGCCCATCTCCTCTCCAGGAGGTTTCAATTCCAACTATTGGTTATGCTATGTATTTGGCGGAGAGTTCTCCTTTTATTTAAATAACATCAGATTCAACTAAGTTTAGTGGAAATATAAAACAATAAGCACTGAATTATAGCATTTTATACCTGAAAAGGACTTTGGACAGAGATCATCTGGTCTGATTCTCTTACTTTGGTTATAGGATAACTGAGGCCCAAATATAGTGTCTTGCTCAAGGTCACATAGCCAAGGATGGCTGGGCTGAGACTGCTAGCTGTCACGCAGTATCTGTCCTTCCCTAATTCTCTGAAAAGACTCACCACCCCTGGCACTGTGCACATGATTAGCTGAAATAAAGGTTATGTTTCCTAGTGAGATGTGATTGTATAACTATGTTCTGGCCAATTGAAGGTAAATGGAAGTATCCTTAAAGATTAGGGTCGGCGTGGGGCATGCCCTCCTTCTTCTTGCTGGCTTGTTGGTTGTGAGTTAGATAGCTAGAGTTCAAGCAGCCATCCTGGACCAGGAGGTGGACGCTGCATTTGGAGGAGAGGGGAGTAATAACATAAAATTCTGGGTCATCG
>NW_005871221.1:1775419-1776441 GCF_000147115.1 Myotis lucifugus
CGTGTGGGGGAAAATGTGCCTGGTTCAAGGGAGAACACGGACTCACCATCATGAACAGTAGCCTAATGGTAGCTGTCATGATTGCCTCCTTTGAGATTCCTCAGGCCTGGAGGAGGATGCTATTGAGGTGCTCATGAAAGTGAGCCCCCAAGGGGAAAGCACGGAGTAGGTAGCAGGTTGGTGATCTTCACTCTTAAATACCTTCATTTTGCATTGAGCTAATCTTTATCAGGGACTGTTATGATGACATGAGTTTTCTGTATAGGAGCCCCTGAAATGTCTGATAAAGGGAGACTAAAGCCCTCAAGGGTAAGGCAGAGCAGAACCACTAAATAGGTCCTATGAACCCCAGGTGGCTTTCCTATGGGTATGTGAGGTCTCCTTCAAGGTCTAGCAGCCGTTCTCAACCTGTGGGTCTTGAACAATGAAAATACATCCTGCATATCAGATATTTACATTACGATTCATAACAGTAGCAAAATTACAGTTATGAAGTAGCAACAAAAATAATTTTATGGTTGGGGGTCACCACAACATGAGGAACCGTATTAAAGGGTTGCAGCATTAGGAAGGTTGAGAACCACTGGCTAAAGGGTGAGGAAGGGGCCACCATCAAGGACCATGTTGGGGAGGGAAGTGGATGGTGTGATAGGAAAGAGAGCCTGTGGCTCCCTTAAGGAACTTACTGGAAGGTAAGGGATTATCTAAGGGAAAACTTGTGTTTTCATGGAGGCCTGAGTGGGAGACAGATCTCTTTACACCAGAGCTTCTGGTGGGAGAACTCCGTAAGAGAGGAATGGGCGAGGGTTTCTTCAGGGGAGCGAGGGGTCTCTATGAGGTGGGGGCCTTCCCAAGGGGGTTGCAGGTAGCGTTTTCGATAGGAGATCAGTGGCATGGAGCTCTGCAAGGGCCTGTGCCAGGGAGGTCTGATAGACAAGCCCTGAGAGTCAGTGGGCGGAAGTGCGGTCCCCACCCACCCTCAGGCGGCCCCCACCTCCCGGGAGCGGACTACACTTCCCGGC
>NW_005871221.1:1777347-1789251 GCF_000147115.1 Myotis lucifugus
TCTAGTAATTATGTCAAAGTTGCATCCTTGTCCCCCCGAGGTGCCATGCGATGTGACTTTTGTTTAGCCGTGTAGTCCCCCGGGGCTCAGGCTTCCAGCCACAGACTGTGTCTCATACTTGCTGCCACAGCCCCGAGACCTTTGCTCCATGGAGCCAGCAGAGTCTGTTCATAATGAAAATGGAAGAGTTGGACGAGAACACTGTTCTTCGTTTTTGTGGAAACGAGGGGACAAATGTAGAGGCGTGCCCCACAGAAGAGCTCGAGAGCAGCAGTTCTCAATCTGTGGGTCGCGCCCCTTTGGGGGTCCAACGACCCTTTCACAGGGGTCGCCTAAGACCATCGGAAAACATATATAATTACATATTGTTTTTGTGATTAATCACTATGCTTTAATTATGTTCAATTTGTAACAATGAAAATACATCCTGCATATCAGATATTTACATTACGATTCATAACAGTAGCAAAATTACAGTTATGAAGTAGCAATGAAAATAATTTTATGGTTGGGGGTCACCACAACATGAGGAACTGTATTAAAGGGTCGAGGCATTAGGAAGGTTGAGAACCACTGCTCTAGAGGCTTGGGAGGTGAAAAGACACAGTTGTTGAAGTATTGGGCTTAAAGAGGCACTCCACGTGTAGCTCCTGCTTCCAAGGAGGAGTTTTAAACTTGGATTTCAGTAGCACTGAGGAACACTTTCCAAAAGCCACCTTAGAGCTGCAGAGGATGCTTGTGAGGATGCTTACCCTTCTTGTGACGCAGAAGTTCAGACACTGGTCTGATACGAAGCAGGCAGAGAAAGCCCAACAAGCAGGAGTTGAGATGACTGGGCTTTGGGTCTCTGTCTTGCGTGTGAACATTGCAGGTTAACAGATACATATCTCAAGTGCGTTTTGGGAACCCATCACGCTGAGCACTTGGGCAAGAGAACTTACTAATGCAGTAAATTAGTATAAAGACTAGCCTTGATGTTGAAACTAGACTGCTTTGTGATACAAACTTGGGCTTGGGAAATATATTAACTTTACTTGTGGTGAGACTGAAAGAGAATATGAAGAGAGAAATTACGAAAAGTACTTGTGATTTACGGGTGACTGTTGACTATGCAACTTCTGCCTGCAGGTAGGAATGGTGGCCAGGAAACCTACTTAGGTGCAGCCCTACTTGTTGGAGGACGTAGCTTTGGTTGCTGCTGACCATTCCATGCTGATAGGAAAGAAGACACGTAGCTTAAGGGGTTCACCTGTCTGAGGTGAAATCTGTGTGCAGGCTCCTTTGTGTAGGACAGTCCTGGGGGTGGGGGAGGAGAAGGCAGAGAGTACACTGTGGTCCCTCCAAGCAGGAGAGCACTATGGCTGTCTGTGTTTTCTTTTGCTGTCTCTGATGCTGTGTGGCCCAGTCAGGCTGATATGTAGAATCAGATCTGGATTCAAATTCCAGTTCTTTTGTCTACTAACTACGAAGTTCCTTATTCACCCCGAGGATAAAATGGGGAAAACTGTTGTTGCAGGGTCATTATGAACAGTAACTATAGTATCACCATGACTGCAGGGTCCATATTAAAAGCTCAGTAATTGTTAGTTTTCTTTTACACTTTCTCTATAAAAAAAACAAGAAAACTAGTATATTGTATACCAGAAATGTCACAGAACTGGATGTTTCAGATAATGGAGAAGAAAGTTTTGATGATCAAGGAATTAGACTGTTAACATGCAGGGCAGGACTTAACATTCTCTCAGTAAAAAATAAAAGTTATTAAAAACAATAATCATGTAATTGTGAAGCTGGTGTCTGCTGTATAATCAGTTGAGTTGCTAGGCATAGGTATTGAGATTTAGTGCCTGATCAGACTTTCCTTTCAAGCTAAGGCTGGTTGAGTACAATCTCTGTGTCAGACATGGTGGTAATGCTTTATGTTGAACCATTTCATCAAATCCCTCACAGCTGTCCAATGATGGAAGTACTATGAGCCCCATTTTTAAAATGAGAGAATGGGGAGTTTATAGGCCTAAGATCAGATACTATCTCCTGGAAAGCCTGCCCTGAGGCCAGTCTGTGCATCCCCCTCCCCAGCCTAGGCCAGGTGCCCCTTATCTGATCTGTGCATCCCCCTCCCCAGCCTAGGCCAGGTGCCCCTGATCTGTGCATCCCCCTCCCCAGCCTAGGCCAGGTGCCCCTTATCTGATCTGTGCATCCTCCCCAGCCTAGGCCAGTGGCTCCTCATCTGTGCATCTTCCTCCGCAGCCTAGGCCAGGGGCTCATCTGTTTCAGTGGCCCCTTGTGTCATAGCACTAAATCCAGTTCCTTGTCTGTCTTCCATACTCAGCCTGACATGAACTTTTTGAGAGTAGGGACTCTCTTATTTGTCTTTGAGTTCTCTGTGTCAAACCCAGTGCCTGACACACAGATTGTTTAGGAAGAGTTTATGGAATGCATTTAAGAATATGTTAGGATCTGAATTAAGATCCTAATTTAGTTTATATAGAGTTAAAAGAACAATTTGCTACTTGAACTCTTGAGGAGGAAGAGTTTTATAAGTTTTTAAGCCAACTTGCCCTGGTCTAGGCAGATAGTTCCTTATGTTTTCTAAAGAGTGTTCAGTTCATGTTCACTTTATTTAGAGGAACATTGTCTTGCCTCACACCAAACACTTACTTGAAAAGGAAAGAAAAGGTCACCAGTTATGCAGGTAGTACCCTGGAAAGCTCCTAAGCTTTAAACCTGAGTAGATACTTAAAGGATAAAAGGAGCAGTGGTGACTAGTATCTTCGACAGCTATGTTTAAATCTTAGTTGGTGTTTGAGTGATCCCAGTGGACTGGAATGTGGTTAGTATGAAGCAATTTAACTGATAATGCAGACACACAGCAGGAAACGGTGTGGCAGCTTAATACTGCTTGTGGTGACATCCTAGAAATTGTTTCCAGGCACCAAAGGCAGGAAGTGGATTGTAAGTAATCGAAGGAAGTATTCTAAGTGAGTTTGAAGAAACCTGACATTTATGGACTCAGAGAAAAGCATACTCAAAGATGTGAAGGCATAGAGGACAGGATAAAGCAGCTGATTTGGCCTTGGGGTGTGTTTATTCTGCATTAGCCTGTATACCTGTCTTCTGTCCCTGTCAGACTCTGACCACTTTGAGGTTGGTGACCAAGAAATTTATCCATTTATTCATTCACTCATTATAGAACTAAGAAGAGTGTCAAGCACATATTAAACACTCAATAAATGTTAGTCATTATAGTTATCATAACTGGTACTATTATATTATGTGCCCGATAGTGCACTAGGGCATAGAAATGAAGAGATTTTCCTTCGAGTTAAGGCTTCCCAAAGTAGTAGTAAGACAGAAATGTGAAACAAAACCAACTTCCTGCAGGCCCCCTCCCCACCAAAAAAAAAAAAAATACCCTGAGTATAATACAAAAAGATCATTTTTTAAAATACATTTTTATTGATTTCAGAGAGTAAGGGAGAGGGAGAGAGAGAAACACCAATGGTGAGAGAGAACCACTGATCTGCTGCCTCCTGCACGCCCCCCACTGGGGATCAAGCCCGTACCCAGGCATGAGCTCTTGACTGGAATTGAACCCGGGACCCTTCAGTCTGCAGGCTGATGCTCCATCCACTGAGCCAAACCAGCCAGGGCAAAAAGATCTTTTTTATGGTGGAGTTGCAGCCAGTGATGACTAAGTGAATAAGTGGAGGAGAGACTGTTTTCCAAGGAGGGCTCAAGAAAGGAAGGCTTCATCAAGAAGATAACTGTTTTAGTTGAGACAGGGGAGATGAGTAAGGGTATGAAAGGGGTAAGAGTGGTGGTGGGGTGGCAGTGGTGGTGATGGTGGTTGTGATGGCAGCAGTCATAGTCATCTCAATACAGGAATGGCACATTAGGGAAATAAAAATACTAATTACCATTTTATTAGGCACTTAAATGCTAGGGATAGTGTTAGACATTGGGAATTGTAATGGTGAATAATAATACATATTCATTCCTACTCTTGTTGGAGCTTACAGTCTGGTGGACCTGACATAAAAAAACCAAAATCAATTCACGTAAAGCTATGTGGGTGTGCTACAAAGGAAACAAAATTCTGAGAGAATGATAGGAGCAGCTGTCCTATTTTAGATAGAGAGGGAAGGCTTACAGTGGAGATGACATTTGAGCCGAGACACAAAGGATGAGAAGTCATTGGTCATGTAAAGAGACTTGAAAAGACTTTTTATTCCAGGCAGAGAGTAGAGAATATGCAAAGGCCTGGAGGTAAGAAAACCCTAGCCGTATGTCAGGAACGGATAGAAAACCAAGGGGTTTGGGAAGTGACTGATGGTAGAGACATTTGAGGTTAAGGTCAGAGAGAGAAACTGGGGCCTGAGCAGGGACTTGTAGGCCGTGGTCATCTGAAAACAACTTTATTAAGTTATAAGTCACATATCATAACATTTATTCTTTTTTTGGTTAATCCTCACCAAGGATATTTTTTCCATTGATTTTTAGAGAGAGTGGAAGGGGGGGGGGAGAGAGAGAGAGAAAGAGAGAAAGAGAAACATCAATGTGATTGGTTGTCTCCTCCACGCTCCCCGACCTGGGCTGGAGATTGAACCTGCAACCCAGGTATATGCCTTTGGGAATTGAACCTATGATGCTTTGGTGTCTGGGCCGACACTCTAATCACTGAGCCACACTGGCCAGGGCATAAAATTTATTCTTTTATAGTGTACTAGAGGCCTGGTACATGAAAATTCATGCACTTGGTGGGGTCCCTCAGCCCAGCCTGCACCCTCTCACAATCCGGAACCCCTCGGATAAGGTCCCTAGGGGTTCCGCTGTTCAGTCTATTTGCATATTAGGGTTTTTTTTCCCTTCCCCCGGCTGCAGGCAGCTGGCCCCACCCCCGCCACTGCCACTGCTTGCCATCTGTGCAGCGCTGCCCCCCCTACCCTGCCACCGGTGGCCTCCCTCTGCAGGCGACAGGCGTGGCGCGATCGTTGACCAGCCCCATACCTGCCACAGAGTCGCTGCTGGTGGCCTGGGCCTCTTTCTTTGCTGGGGGGCAGGCCAGCCCTTCGAGGGGCTGTCTGCCTACCTGGTCATCCGTAACTGCTCACCAGCCTACCTGATTGCCCCTAACCACTCGCCTGCCTACCTGATCACCCCTAACCGCTGGTCTGCCTGCCTGATCACCCCTAACCACTCTACCTGCCTGCCTGATCACCCCTAACCGCTTGCTTGGGGGCAGAGCCAGCCCAGCGAGGGGCCGTCTGCCTACCTGATTGCCCCTAACCACTTGCCTGCCTACCTGATCACCCCTAACTGTTGATCTGCCTCCCTGCCTGATCGTCCTTAACTGCTTGCTTGAGGGCGTGGCCAGCTCAGTGAGGGGCTGTGGTGGTTCTGGTCTCTGGTCATTCTGGTCGTTACGCTTATGGTGGCTGGCCTTTTATGATATAGGATCAGTAAATGGTTTTTAGTATGCTCACAAAAATGTGATTGATCACCACTGTCCAATTCCAGAACATTTTTATCACCCCAGGAAGAAGCCCCATACCCATTAGCTGTCTGTTGCTCCCCCTTCCCCTCCAAACCCTCTCAGCTCTAGGCAATCACTATTTGTAGTTGCTGTAGATTTGTCTATTTTTTTTTATAGATTTGTCTATTCTTGGTATTTCTTATAAATGGAATCATCTATACATATAAAAGCCTAAGCGACTGATTGATCGAACGACCGGTTGACTGGACGCTATGACGTGCACTGACCACTAAGGAACAGATGCTCAACGCCCAGGATTGGGTTCCCTTCTGTCTGGATCGTGCCTGCGGGGATTGGGCCAAAACTGGCTATCCGACATCCCCTGAGGGGTCCTAGATTGCAGGGCGCAGTTCAAGGTGCACAAATTCGTGCACCAGGCCTCTCGTACAATATATAATCCTTTGTCTTTCATGTAACATAATGGTTCCAAATGTTATCCATATTATAGCATATGAACATTTTATTTTTATTGCTTAGTAATATTTCATTGTATTGACAAACCACATTTTATTCACTCATTCATTCATTTGTTGTTAGGAATTTGGGTTGTTTTCACTTATGAATAACTAGGGACCCAGTGCACGAATTTGTGCACCTTGAACTGTGGGCTTCAAGGCTGTGGTAGGCACGGGGGCAGGTCTCAGCCCTCTTCTGCGCCCCCACCCAGCCCCTCCTGCTGCATCCCCCAGTCCCGTCTGCTGGCAGCCCCGCTCCTGCCACTGTTGCTCCTACACGCTGATGGCGCTGGCCCCACTCGTACCCGTTGAAGGTGTGGAGTGATTGGGGCTGGCGCTATCTGTAGATGTGAGCGACGGCTGCTGCCCTAATCGCCCCTCAGGAGCAGGGGGAGGTGGAGAAGCCCTGAGGGGCCAGCCGCCGGCAACAGTTGTGAGTGGTGGCTCCGGTGCTGGCAGTGGGTGCGAGTGGGGCCAGCGCCGGCAGCAGGTGCGAGCGCCTGGTGGGACTGTGGCATGCGAGAGCAAAGAATTTTCAGTATCCATCAGAGGCTCGCCTGATGACAGCGACTGGAGCCCCGCCTTCGTCTGGCGCCCCTGTTCACCTGCTCCACCATCCTGCTGTGGCTGATGCCCACCATGTTCTGCACTTTGCCACCTGCTGCCAATGTCCACCATGTTCTGCACGCGTCCCCTGGTGGTCAGCGCACATCATAGCGAGTGGTTGTTCGGTTCCGCTGTTCAATCTATTTTCATATTAGGGTTTTATATATATAGATGTTATGAACATAGAATGGTATTGCTGGATCATATGGTAACTCTGTTTAAGGAACTGTTAAACTGTTCTCCAAAGCAAGTGCACCATTTTGTGTAAAGTGGTATCTCATTGTAGTTGGTCCAGTGAGTTGTGTAGAAAACGAAAGAGCAAAGTAGACAGAGATAGTTTTCTCAGAAGTTGGAACTTGAACTGAAAGGAAGGTGAGATTTGGAGAAGGGAGGAAGGATTTCCAGAGGAAGAATAATGGAATGACTTGGAAGTGGGGATAAGCCCATCTCTGGTACAGAGCAGCAGGCTTGACTTCTTAGGATAGCTCTGCCAGTCTTTTTTTTTTGGACTGCTTGTTAAAGGATCCCATAACCAACATGCACCACAGGCTTGCTTGCTTCTTGAGGCCAGTTGCATAGCACAGTTGACCTATCGCCCTTACTGTGGGATAAGACTAGAAGTTGAAATGTGACTTCCCTTAGCGGGCTTCTCCCTCTAATGCAGCGGTTCTCAACCTGTGGGTGGTGACCCCTCGGAGGTCGAATGACCCTTTCACAGGGGTTGCCTAAGACCATCGGAAAACACATATATAATTACATATTGTTTTTGTGATTAATCACTATGCTTTAATTATGTTCAATTTGTAACAGTGAAATTGGGGGTCACCACAACATGAGGAACTGTATTAAAGGGTCGCGGCATTAGGAAGGTTGAGAACCACTGCTCTAATGCCTCTTCTCTTTTCTCCACCTTAGTGCTCTCGTCCCACTCCCCATCGGAGACAATACAAAGACAGTACAAAAGTCTTGTTGGAGGCTGAGCTCCCCAGTATTAGTTGTCAGAGTTAGTCAGTTGAATATTCATGATGTTTTTGGAAAATGTATTGGGTGCAGCACCATCATTTAATCTTAGCCACTGTAGTCAATGTGGAGGGATTTGCGCTGCAGATAGGAAGGGTGAAACAAGGAAGGGAAAAACCTGAAGAATTGCTGTAGGAAAGGATTTATTTAGGCCATCTGTAAGGTCCTGGCTGGAATTCTGGTTGTGGGTTGCAAAGGCTTAGCCTTTTCCCTGGCCCTAGGGGGAACTAATATCTGGATTTGCAACATCCTTTTGCTTAAAAGGATTTTGTGGGGAAATGGAAAGATAAACAAGGAAGAAAAATAAACCAAAGAGAACAAAACAAAGTTGGTCTCCTCTCCTTTTTTTTTGGAATTCATACCCATTCTTCCAAGTATTTAGGACTTGAAAAGGAGACAAATAATGGAAGTAACAAAAGGCATGTTCAAAATATAAGTTCCTCTAAAAAAGATGTTAACATTCCTGAAGTTTATTTGTAAGTTGGCTAATTGCATTTAGAATGTATTTTTCTCTTAGAGATCCTGTTATATATAAATCAGTGGCTATCAAGAATAAGGACTTCCCAGGCATAGGGAACTATGTGTGTAAAAGACAGGGAGGTAACAGGAATAACTGAGATACAGGATATGCGGGTGAGATTATAGAAGGTGAAGTTGAAAAAGTAGGCTTGTGCCACTGGGACATGATGCCATTGAAGGATAGAGTTCAGATTTGGGTTCTTAGGAAGCTTACTCTAGCAGCAGTATTTTAGGACAGTTGATATCTTTGGCTTGTGCAAGATGATCCACCGAGGTGTGAAAAGAGTATGGTAGAATTTATATTTGTTTTTATATTAACCATCAAAATTTCTGTTTTTGTGTTTTACAGTGCTTATATTAGTATAGTAAAACATTCTTATAATTTATAAATAAATATATGTATAGCAATTGTATGTTCAAATGTTTTACTGATAGGAAGGAATGCATGGAAAAAAAATTGGAGACCACTGGTTTACTAATTGTGTTATAGTCTATACTGCAGAAGATCAAGGTCCAAAGTGAAGTGTTGGTTGCTGAAAGAAAAAGGATGGATTTGAGAGAGATTTTAGGTAGAACTGCATGACTTGGTGACAAATTACGTGCAAGAGGAGAATCAAAGATGACTTGGCAAGGTTAGCAAAGTCATATTATAAATGAACTAGAGGCCTGGTGCATGAAATTCGTGTACTGGAGAGGGTGGTTCCCTCAGCCCAGCCTGTGCCCTCTCACAGTCCAGGACCCCTTGGGGGATGTCCGAGGGGATGTCCTGGGGATCGGGCCTAAGCCGGCAGTCGGACATCCCTCTCGCAGTCCGGGTCCCCTTGCTCCTTACCGCCCGCCTGCTCGCTGCTCCTTACCGCTCAGCTTATGGCTGAGTGGTGCTCCCCCTGTGGGAGTGCACTGACCACCAGGGGGCAGCTCCTGCAATGAGCGTCTTCCCCTTGGTGGTCAGTGAGCATCATAGTGACCAATCATTCTGGTCGTTCCGCCGTAATGGTTGCTTAGGCTTTTATTATATAGATGTTTGGAAGCTGAGGACTGGTTATGTAATGTGTTTGCTTCTCTAAGGAAAAGTGAAAAAGTATGGCTGGGAGGAGGCATTTTAGTATGCAGTGAGAAAGGAAGAAATCTTTTAAGGGCTCCATCGTGAATGTGTGTGCTTTGTTAGATGAGTAAGACCTAAAGTGGACTGGGCCAAGTTGCTGAGGGGAAATCTGTTCATGTTAGATTTAGAGAGGGAGAAATAATAAACTCTTGGACTCACTTTAGCCACAGGAAAGGTTGCATTGATCTTGCCTGGGCTGTATGAGTCAAAAGGAGGAAGGAAACCAATCTAGAGAAAGATGTTTGACTCCAAGCAAAAATTCTTGTATTCCAAGGTATGAGAGCAGCTGGGGGGATGGCCGTGGAGATGCTCAGGCTGGAGTCCCCAGAACTACACAGAATCCCCGCCTGATTTCTAATAAGTTCCTGAAGTTTTTTAAAAAAATATTTATGAAAGGAAGCTAATTCACCTATAAGGTTGTTGTGAGGATTAAAAGTGATCTTATATGTAGCCTTCAACAGATAAGTGACTGTTTAGTAGATGGTAGCTATTATTGATATTGCTTGGAGAGGATGGTATACACTTGTGTGAACAACCAGGAGCTAAAAAAAGTCAGAAGAATACATGTGTTCCTTTTCATAGTTTTAAGACATAGAGAAAGTTTTTTGCTTGCTCTCTGTGAGTATGTCAGTATATCTGTTGTATATTTTACTGAATTTATTTGAAGGATTGCTATTCTGATATATGCAAAGCACTATTCCTTTTGCTGGTTGGGGAAGAGAAACTTAATGTCTATTAAAGATAAGATAAGCCTGCAAATAATTAGAATGTTAATATTTAAGAACATTTATGCCTCCTTACAAATAATATTTGAAAATGGTATTCAATTTTATAAAATACTTATATCATTTATATTTATCTTTAGCTGGTATTACTGTTCACTTCTAGTCTTTTATTTTTCCCCCAAAACAGTATTGTTGACAGTATTATAGATGATTCCCATTTTTAACTTCTCATTTTTTTTCCTGAGTGCTTAAAATTACTATTTTTTAATTTTTATATTTTGGAAAATGTTAAATATCTATGAAAGTAGAGAGGCTAGTATGAGCCCCCAAATGTCCATCACTCAGTTTCAGCACTTATTAATTAATGGCTTACTTAGTTTCATTTATAAGTAACTGACTATAAACTCCCGCCCCCACCCTCCAGTCCTAGATTGCTTTGAAGCAAATTCCAGATGTCATATCTCATCTTAAATATTTCCATGTGTTTCTAAGAGATAGACATTCTTTTTAAAAACCATGATGATGATATCACACCTAAAAAATTTCCTTTATATCATCAGATATCCAGTGTTCAAAGTTTTTTAGTTATATCAGTTTTTTTTAAACAGTTGATTTGTTTGAATCAAGTAAGGTCAGATTGTAATTGGTTGGTATATGTCTCCTAAGTCTCTTTTTCCCCTTTTGCAGTTTATTTATTGAGAATGTTGGTTATTTGTCCTATATGTTTTCCATTGCATCCTGTTTAATATGTTCCGTTCCCTTTATTTCCTACAAACTGATAGTTAGATGTATTGACTTGATCAGTTCAAGTTCATTTTCTTGGCAAGAGTACTTAAAAGGTGGGATAGGTACTTCCATCAGGAGGTGCATTATCTCTTTTGATCACTGATTAATCAGGGGCTGTAAGATGGTGATATTTTGTTTCTGTCATTTCTTCCTCATATTAGCTAAACAACTTTAATGAAGGAAACCTTCCTCATATCAGTTACTTAGTTAC
The DNA here is from genome assembly GCF_000147115.1 of Myotis lucifugus. Taxonomy (NCBI): domain Eukaryota; kingdom Metazoa; phylum Chordata; class Mammalia; order Chiroptera; family Vespertilionidae; genus Myotis; species Myotis lucifugus. The sequence continues at coordinate 1,788,311 of NW_005871221.1, forward strand.
CTTGAGGTATAGTTCATATTTGATTCCCTTTATTCATTTTTTAGCCGATCTCTGGATGCCGGTAACAGCCACTCAAGATGGCGCGGTCTCGAGGCTGAGCCGGCGCCCCGGGGGAGGTTTCCCATTTTTTAAACTGAGTTAATTTCCTACCATTTTCCAAAGGTGACTGATTTTATTTTTCGATTGTCAATTTAAACACAGATTTTTTTAAAGTCTACAGTTGAATGGTTTTTAATACATCCATAGAGTTGCACAACCATCACTACAGTCTATTTTAGAACACTTTCATTACCTCAAAAAGAAACCCCATACCCATTAATAGTCACTCCCCATTTTTTCCCAACTCCTCCAGCCCTGGGCAACCCTAATCTACTTTCAATCTCCACAGATTTACCTATTCTGGACATTTCATATGAGTGGCATTATATACTATGTGACTTTTGTAAACACAGATTTAAACAATTCTTGCTATATTTCAATCTATTATGGTTATCCCTATTGATGTTTAATTTGTCCTTTCTTTGTCCAGTGGGAGCGTCTTCAAGTTAACTTTAGAGTCCTTTTGACAAGATCCAAGTAGTTTTTAATAGTTTCCTTCCCTTTTGGTGTGACAAGATGTTCTAGATCTAGACTCTTGTATGTTTCCTGCTCTGGACCTGTATTCTGCTGTTTCTCTAAGGAGTCTTGCTTCCTTTTGGTGGTAAATGGTATTAGAGATTATAGTTTTGGGACATTTTTTTTTTTTTCTACTAGATCAGTTTTCTCCAAGGGTCAGAACTAGGATGTGCATGCTTCTGTTTTTGTGTATGTGTATTTTTAAAAGGTAAGCAATATCACATGTCCATATTATAGCATTTTTATTTAACCTTATCATTCATATACCTGAATCTCCTGTCATACCAAAAGTCCTGATTTCATTGGATTGATTGCTTTATCCCACA
>NW_005871221.1:1789570-1799350 GCF_000147115.1 Myotis lucifugus
GATTCCCGTTCAGGGCATGTTCAGAAAGGTAGCCAGTCGATGTTTCTTTCTCTCTGGCATCAATGTCTGTCTGTCGCTGCCTCCCTCCCCGTCTCCATCTATCCCTCTCCTTGGACCCCTCTCCTCTCCTTCCCCTCTCTAAGCATGCTCATGGGTGAGAAATAAAGAAAATCACTAGAAATAGTTTCTTTCTCTGTGGTGGGTCACTAACTCAATACATAAGGTTTTTGCTTTTTCTTTCAACCTTTGGGATTGCTTTAAAAAATTATTAATTACATAAAATATTTATATGGTTTCAAAGCTAAATCTATAAAAGGTATATTCAGAAAAGTCTCATTTCTATCCCTTTCTTACCACTCAGTTTTTTCCTTCCTTCATAGGTGGCTAGTTAAAAAAAATATTCCCCTATTTGTCATGTCTTTAAAAAAAAAGTAAAATTATATCTATATCTGTATATATTCACACCTCCTCTCACTAGCACCTCAGATAAATGGTAGCATTCTCTGCACTTTTCTTATTTTATACTCTAAAGCAGTGGTTCTCAACCTTGGCTGCACATTAGAATTACTTGGGAATCTTTTTAAAATCCTGATTTCTGGGCCTCATCCTCTGGAAATTCTGTTTCTTTGTTTGGGGGGGGGCACAACATTAGTAACAAGAAACAAATTTCTGGAGGATGAGTCCCAGAAATCAGGATTTTAATAAGATTCATTACTAATGTTGCCCCACCCCATAACAAAGAAACAATTTCTGGAGGATGAGGCCCAGAAATCAGGATTTTAAAAAGATTCCCAGGTGATTCTAATGTGCAGCCAAGGTTGAGAACCACTGCTCTATTATGTGCCTCAAACTCACAACCTAAGTATATGCCCTGCCTCGGAATCGAACCCTCAGCCCTTTGGTGTATGGGACGATGCTCCAACCAACCGAGCTACTCAGCCAGAGCTAATGCCATGCATTTTTATTCTTCATAGAAGTCATCAGTTTTCATTGTTTTTCTTTCATTCTTTCTTAAAAAGGCTCTTACTGTCTTTTTATCCTCTTTTCTCCCTGTTGCTTTCTGTTCCTGTTTTGTAGAAGTTACGTTGTTTCTGTTCTATTTAAGGATGCCAGTTTCCTGAAACATTTCTTAATCATTTCAGAGATATATTCTTCTTGCAAGAGATGATGTTCCCTCTTCCCCATTCACAAGATTTTTAACAGGTCTTTTATTTTCCCATATGCCCTTTAGCAATGTGAGCTCTATCTAGATTTGCTAGTTGCCACAAGTGAATGGGTTACACTGTTTGTGCCCCATGGGTGACGGTCAGGTCCCCCTTCTCAGATCTGTTGCTGAAGAACTGATTCATGCTCATTGTTCACAGTTGAACTTCCAGTGACTAAGCAGGTGTTTGTACTACTGAGGTAGAATTTTATTCACTCAGTGCCTGATATCATATTTTGAACTAATGACATAGAAAAGAAGCTAAAATTCACCGAACATGCTCCATTAGAGTTCTTGCTCTATTCTCACTGTACTTTATGTTGTACTTGTTTTTGTGTAATTATTATAACCAATGTAACTAATTTTAAAAAAGTAATCAAGAGATTACATAACTCCCTCTCCATATTAAACTGTGTGTGTGTGTGTGTGTGTGTGTGTGTGTGAGAGAGAGAGAGAGAGAGAGCGAGAGCGAAAGATAGATATCCATGAGACTAATCAGAGTTGAAGGGCACAATGACTAAAGGTGGGTAGACAAATTAACCTGCTATAATAGAAGAGAGGTAATGAGGGCTGATATTTGCATAGATCCTTTTGTTTTGCATCACATTGCCTTTAAGAGTCCAGGTATCAGTGAGGGTTGTCAAAAAGTAGTATCAGAAGAAAGTCTTTACAACGAGATGGATGATGACTCCAGGGGTAGTAACCTGGGTGACTGATAGAGCTAGCATCAAAAATAGGGAATTGAGTTATTTGGGGGAAATAAATCATTGGTTTGTTTTGGGTTCTATTGAGTGTGAGATTACTATCTGTGGGAAGCTCTCCAGGGACAGTTGAAATTTGGACTTGAAGGTCATGAGAGAGGTGGGAGCTAAATATATAGTTAGGGAGTCAATTACAGAGTGGTGAGTAGTGAAAACTAAAGGGATTTCATGACTCTTTAGTAGGCAGATAGAGAGTAGGAGAGAGGAAAAGATCAGTAAATATTGGGGACATTTCACATTTTAAATCCAAACATCTCCTCCACTGCTGCTCTCTGGGGTCCAGACCACCATCCTCTGTTACCCTAGTGGCTGTAATTCGTCCATACTGGGTTCTTTCTACTACTCTTGCTTTTCTCTAGTCCATTCTCTAAACAGTACCCAGAGTGAGCCTTCCAAATAGGAAATCTGATAATGTCAGTACATTGCTAAAATCACTCATTTGCTCCCCATATATCCAGATTAAAAACTATACACCTAACATGGTTTACAACACCCTTTGAGATCTTGACTCTGCCTATTAATATAAAAATAGTAATGACTAACATTTACTGAACTCTTTTGAATATTAGTACTTATTCTAAGTATTTTACATTTGTTACCTCATTGAAGCTTAATCTTTCAATTTACCCTCCTTAACAACATAATGGAGAAGGTACTGCTCTGATCCCCATTTTGCAGATGAGAAAGACACAGAGATTTCTAGTTGCCCCGTGTCTTAGAGCTAACATGTGGAGAGCCAAATGAAGTGACTAAAGCTAGAGATGTTTTTTGCCCGGAGCACACAGCTTATGGGGAGGTAGAACCTGGTATTAGAGCTCATATCTACTGAGTGTGCTCTCTTCTCCATTTTTGTTTGATCCCCATCTCATCCATCGCACCCCTGACCTCCTACCTCTACGCACACATACATATACCCTTGGTTAACTTTTAATCATTCTTCAGGTTTTATCTCAAACTAGAGGCCCAGTGCATGAAATTCATGCACTGGGGTGGGGGCGCTGTCCCTCAGCCCAGCCTGCAACTCTCCAATCTGGTACCCCTCAAGGGATGTCTGACTGCTGGTTTAGGCCCGATTCCTGTGGGATTGGGCCTAAACTGGCCATCAGACATCCCCCTCACAATCCGGGACTGCTGGCTCCCAACCACTCACCTGCCTGCCAGCCTGATCACCCCCTAGCCACTCCCCTGCTGGCCCGATCGCCCCCAACTGCCCTCCCCTGCTGGCCATTTTGTGTCTATGGGCGCCGCCATCTTTGAAGGCGTGACAGTCAATTAGCATATTCCCTCCTTATTGGCTGTGGGCGCAGCCATCTTTGAGGGCGTGGCAGTCAATTAGTATATTCCCTCCTTATTGGCTGTGGGCGCCGCCATCTTTGAGGGTGGGGCAGTCAATTAGCATATTCCCTCTTTATTAGATAGGATAGAGCTCTGGAGAAAACTTTCAGCATCTCTTTTACCCTTCCTGCTGCACTTGGAGGAACTTTGTCCATTAGTCCTGGTTGTTATTGATTGTCTTTCCCGTAGTCTGTGAATTTCATGAAATCTGGTACCTTGAGAGTCTTGCTCACCATAAACCTTGAGTGACTTGCACTGTATCTGACACATAGTAGGTGCTCAGTTAATATATATTGAATAACTAATTGAGTGTTTAACTCAATATAGAAGTTTAGTCTTGACTGAATTTCATTTCTAAAAGTAGTCTTTTCATATACAGGTATTTAATTCCCAACTATTTATGTTTATCATGATTCCAAATAATTGGTATCTTCAAATTACGCTTTTGCAAATCCCTTTGGGACTGTAAATATTAATATTTGTGTTATTTTCTTAAAGATAATGTTATGCTTTATTTCTAGAGTAACTACTGATAATCATCAGAGAAAGACAGTCCACAAAGTGCTGGTTTAACTGGAGGATGCAGCCTGGGGGTGCCTCAGTTGCTATGATTAGAATAAAAAGTCACTTATTCTTACACTGATTATTGAAAGTTGTTTCTACTCTGCCTCTAAGCTGGTTTTTATTTTTGGTGCCAGAAGATAGGCAGTCATAGTCTGGAATTAAGGAGGTATTCTGATGGCCCACTTAATCGATTTTTTTTTTTAGACAAATTGGTCTGACCTTTCCCACTGTGGTCTAACTTCCTCATAGGAAAAGTTTCACAAAGCACAGAAAAGAACTCATAGCAGGGATATGAGTTGCATATTACTAGTTCAGTGGTGGTCATACATGTTCAGGTGATAGAGTCATGGTATTTTTTTGTGGACTATTATGAATATTTATATATGAAAATTTAAAATACATTTTTTCTTAAAGCAGATACTATTATATATTCTAGAATAGACAGAGAATAGTGGGTGAGAAAGATTTAAGAAAATTTATGGTAGGAAAACTTAATATTACCATAATTTTTCATGCAAATTGGGAATAGGCCATTTTTTGGCACCTTAGACTAGTTCCCAGACCTCCAGTGTTTGAAGTAGCATTGTTGGAGAATGTCAGAGTACCATTGACAGAAACTGGTGGGTCAGGAGGGAGAACTAGCAGCAAGGTCAAGAAGAATGAATTTGGTTGACTATAGATTAATGATACGTCAAGGAGAAATATGCAGTTAAGCAGTTAGAAGATAAGCGTACTATCTGTCACATAGTAAGGCCCTCAGTGAATGTTGGATGCCACTGTTACCAGGGAGAAAGGGTAGAAATTTGGAAATCATTGGCATAATGAGGAAGATGGAACTCTGAGAGTTGTTTCAGACTGAATAAAGCAAAGCACAGTTCAAGGTTTGAACCTGGGGGGAAAAAGAGACATAGATAAGCAGTGTAGAATACTTTTGGGAGGTCAGTGGACTCCAGAAAAGATGGTTTGACTTAATGGTGGGTTATGGATGTCCCCTTTAAGAAAATAGTTTCGGTATGGTGTTGCATTTATTCAGCCCAGACAGAAATCTAGGAGTTATCGTTAATACTTCCCATATCATTTGTCCCTCTAATTTATTGATAAAGTGCTGTTAAATTTACCTTCTTAAGTAGGACACAAAAAGTAAATTATATAAGAACTAGAGGCCCGGTGCACAAAAATTTGTGCACTGAGGGGGGGGGGTCCCTCAGCCCGGCCTGTGCCCTCTTGCAGTCTGGGACCCCTCAGGAGATAACGACCTGCTGGCTTAGGCCTGCTCCTGGGTGGCAGAGGGCAGGCCCAATCCCTAGGTGCAGCCCCTGGTCGGGCTCAGAGCAGGGCTGATTGGGGAGTTGGGGCGCCACCCCCTGTCATGCACAGAGCAGGGCGGATTGGGAGGTTGCGATGCCACCCTCAGTCACGCTCAGGGAGGGGCCGATTGGGGGGTTGGGGCACCGCCCCCTGTCACACTCAAGGCAGGGTCGATGGGGAGGTTGCGGCACAACCCCCTGTCACGCACAGAGCAGGGCCAATCAGGGGGTTGGGGTGCTGCCCCCTGTCACGCACAGAGCAGGGCCCATCAGGGGGTTGGGGAGCTCCCCCCTGTCATGCACAGAGCAGGGCCGATCAGGGGGTTGAGGAGCTCCCCCCTGTCATGCACAGAGCAGGGCCCATCAGGGGGTTGAGGAGCTCCCCCCTGTCATGCACAGAGCAGGGCCCATCAGGGGGTTGAGGAGCTCCCCCCTGTCATGCACAGAGTAGGGCCGATAGGGGAGTTAGGGCACCGCCCCCTGTCACACACAGAGCAGGGCAGATTTGGGAGGTTATGGCTCTACCCTGTCACACACAGAGCAGGGCCTGTGGGGCGGGGGGGTTGGGGCGCCGCACCCTGTCACACACAGAACCACAGCGTGGGGGGGGGGGGGTTGCCCCCTGTCACACTGATCCGGTGCCAGGAGGCCTCACAGCTCCACTGATCCCGGTGCTGGGAGGCATATTACCCTTTTACTATATAGGATAGAGGCCTGGGGGCCAGCTGGTTTGCCCTGAAGGGTGTCCTGGATCAGGGTGGGGGTCCACACTGGGGTGCCTGGCCAGCCTGGATGAGGGGATGATGGCTGTTTTGCAGCTGGTCACACCCCCTTCAGGGTGGGGGTCCCCACTGGGGTGCCTGGCCAGTCTGGGTGAGGAGCTGAGGGCTGCTTTCAGCCTGGCAATTGACTGAAACTCCCAACCACTCCTTTTTTTCTTTTTCTTTTTTTCTTTTTATTCTGGGCCAGCTTTAGCTCTGGCTCTAGCTCTGAGGCTTCCGCTGCTATAATGGAAACAATTCTATAATCGAAACAATGTATAACCCAGCTGGCTGAAAACTGGTTTCTGGGGTTTTGTTTATTTCTGGGGTTTTGTTTAGCTTCTTATTTGCAACATAGTACATAGTTGCTTAGAGTTGCAACTCAGAGGCCGGCAAGTCAGGTGGGGAACGTTGGAGTCTGCAGTCACTGGAGCAAGCAAGCCTCATGTTCGCTTCCAGCTGCCTGGCTGCCGGCCGCCATCTTGGCTGACAGTTAATTTGCATAAGGATATGCTGATTAGCCAATGGGAAGGGTAACGGTCGTACGCTAATTACCATGTTTCTCTTTTATTAGTGTAGATGATTGATAAGCTGGACTTTATTAAAATTAAAATCTTTTGCTCATAAAAAGATACTCTTTAAGAAAATGAAAAGATAAGCCACAGATTTCTAAACACTCACACATTTGAACAGTTCTTTCTGTTTCCACTGCTGCCTTTATATAGATTATTACATATATCTAATATCTATTTATAACTTCAATATATAAACCCTTACCACTCTTTAAGACAATCAAATAAAGAAAAGTGGGCAAAGAATTAAACAGATACATTATCAAAGAAGACATACAGATGGCAAATAAGCATATGACAGGATGCTTAGTGTTAGGCATTAGGAAAATGCAAATTAAAACTACTTTGAGAAAGCTCCAGCATACCCAATAGAATGGCTAAAATGAAAAACACTGGCAATATCAAGTGTTGATGAAGATGTATAGCAATTGGAATCCATACATTGCTGATAGACTCAGAGACAAACCTTGGAGTTCAAAACCAATTTTATGGGGTCTTTCCCCAGCTCCCCTCCTTCTGCTGTCTCCCTGGTTACCTGGTGCTCCCTTTTCGTTTTGCTGCCAGAAAACTGGGACTTCATTTACTCCGTTCTGCTGTGTACTTCCCATGATTGCAGCGGTAGTCCAGACCTAGCAGTGGGAGGACAGAGAGGGAAAGAAAATAAATTGGGATTTGCCCCACTCTCTTAAGGACACACTCCTGATTGGAGAAGAAGTTCTTTTAATCCCTGCTTTAGGCGCCTGTAGATTCTTGCTTCTTTCCCATTCCTTTGTTGGGGAGCACACGAGTCTTGGTTGGAAAGTTTGTAAGGAGGACATTCTGAGAAAAGGGAAGTGTGTGGAAGGCCACCTGCCCTGTTTATCGGAATTCTGACTTAGGGGAGTGTTGAAGGCGGCACCCCTAATTATTCCTTGACCTTTCCAAACAAGTTTGTGCATATGCAGACCCCTGGGTGTTTACTGGAATCCTTATGCTTAATCCCTGGATGCCGTTGCGTAGAGGACAGTGTAAATACACGTGTCCTCCCAAGATTACTCACCCTATTGATTGTATCTAAAAGATAAACTTTATCTCAAACTGTAATAAAAGCCCAGTGAGGCAGGCAATTGAGGCTGCCTGGCTGCTATAGCAGGGGTTCCTTAGACTCTCTTTCACAGCAAACATTGTGTCGGAGTAATCTGTTCATCTGTCGTTCAGGGGCTGCTGGTCAGCCCTGCACTCCTTGAGTCGGAACTAGAAAGCTTCCTGGAAGTCTTTCTGTCTATGCTGTTGTCCACTTCCAGTTTTTGAACTGCCTTGAGTTCATGCTGAGTGATACTGGAGGGAAAAAATGGTAAATGTACCACTGGTCTTCTACCCTAATCCATCTACTAATATTGACTTTCTTGATTCCTCAAATAGCTGCTTCATAAATTTTACTCTGGTTGTATATACACTGAGTGGCCAGATTATTATGACCACCTGACATTTGTAGGCAAATTAGCTACAATTTCGCGCCGAAGTTGCTAGAGGGCCAGATCATTATAAACGTCTGAATAGCACAACATACCATAGTATCATTGCTGATCAAGTTCATCCTATCATGTTGATGGCATATCCCAATAGAGATGGCTTCTTCCAACAAGACAATGCGCCATGCCACGGTGCTCTATTGTGCAGGAGTGGCTTCAAGAACATGAGGGAGACTTTACCTTGCTTAGGTGGCCCCCACAATCACCAGATCTCAATCCAATTGAGCATTTGTGGGACGAAGTTAAAAGAGCCATCAGGCAGCTGGTTCCACAACCATCAGATCTCACAGAACTGGACAGTGCTATTCATCAGGCATGGTGTCAGATTCCTCGCATCACCTTTCAACATCTCATGGAGTCAATGCCAAGAAGAATTGTCGCAGTATTGAAGGCAAAAGGTGGCCCAACGAAGTACTGATAGGGTGGTCATAATAATCTGGCCGGTCATAATAATCTGACCACTCAGTGTATGTTTTTTTTAGTTGATGTGAGAGACAGTGTAGAGTGCACCTACTACATTTTACTTGGACCAGAACTTCTAGATTTCTTATTTGTCTTGATATGCATTCCTTGGACTTCTTGAATGGGTGAATGTATATCTGTTGACAGTTTTGGAAAATTTCCAGCTATTTTCAGACCAAGAACTAAGTGAAGATGAGACCCCACCCCTCCCCCACCCCCCCAAAAAATAAAAAAAGTAAATAGAGCATTAAAAGCAACTTTCTAAAACGAGCTATGGGTTATGTCCCGTTCTCTTCTCTTCTGGAATATTGATTAATTTTGTATATTATACTTTCCGCGTCTGTCTTCTATTCTTTTGCTTTCTCTTTAAAATAATTTCGATCTCTCTAAGTGTTGTTCTCTATAATTTCTGTAAACTCACTAATTCTCTTTGGTTGTATCTTTTCTGCCCTAAGCCATCCATTCAGTTATTCTTTTTTAAATAAAAAAGAAATATTTAAAATAAAATAGAGAAATATTTTGTTCTTTTTTAAGTTTGCTTCATCATGTCATAGTTTCTCACTCTTTACTCATTTTCCATTCCTTTTATTTCTTTAAGCTTATTAAACATTTATTCCAAATTCAGTCTCTAATAATTCCAATATCTGAAGTCTTTGAAAGTCTGATTCTGGCATCTTTTTTTTCTTTTCTTTTCTGAGGGTCTTATTTTATGGGCTTTATTTTCTCCTGAGTGTTTTCAAATTTTTGCCCAAGTTTATATTTCTTATAACTTTTTGTGAGAATTATTTTGAGGCCAATGTTGAAGTGAATTTTTCCAGAGAAGATTTACATATTATTTTGTTAGTGTTCTGTGGCCACTTTTAGTTTGTGACAACTTGGACTTAAATTCCTGGGTTGAGGTTTCTCTAACCATTCCGTAGCAATTCCAGCTTGTGGTTGAACTAGAAGGAAGATTTTCCTTTCTATCTTATTGCCAAATTTTGAGACTAGTGGTGCATGCCCATCACATCATCATGTGTGTATGTGTGTGTGTATGTGTGTGTGTTTCTACCTTGATCCCCTTTGTAGCCCCAGTTTAAATTGTGAGGGAAGGGTATCTATTATACTTTCCACCTTAGCCTAAACCTTACCTTTGCCTTGTATTCCTTGAGCCCCATTAGTTTAGGACAGTGGTCAGCAAACTGCGGCTCGCGAGCCAAATGCGGCTCTTTGCCCCCTTGAGCGGGGGACTTCCGGTCAGAAGGCCATCTGTTCAGAAGTAAGAAGAGGGGTATGGTTATATTGCGTGATCTATAAATATTTC